>NC_060140.1:549810822-550162822 GCF_021461385.2 Schistocerca piceifrons
GGACTTCGAACGTGGTCAGCTGATTGGTTGCCACTTGCGTCAAACCTCTGTACACGAGATTTCCACACTTCTAAATATCCCTAGGTCCACTGTTTCCAATGTGATAGTGAAGTGGAAACGTGAAGGGACACAGACACCACAAAAGGGTACAGGCCGACCTCGTCTGTTGACTGACATAGACCGTCGACAGCTGAAGAGGGTCTAATGTGTAATAGGCAGACACTATCCAGATCATCACACACGGATCCGCTGCAGGTACCATGACAGTTAGGCGGGGGGTGAGAAAACTTGGATTTCATGGTCGAGCGGTTGCTCATGAGCCACGCTTCACGCGGCTAAATGCCAAACGACGCCTCGCATAGTGTAAGGAGCGTAAACATTGGACGACTGAACAGCGGAAAAACGTTGTGTGAAGTGACAAATCACGGTACACAATGTGGCGATCCGACGGCAGGGTGTGGGTATGGCGATTTCCCAGTGAACGTCATCTGCCAGCGTGTGTAGTGTCAACAGTAAAATTCGGAGGCGGTGGTGTTCTGATGTGCTCGTGTTTTTCATGAAAGGGGCTTGCACCTCTTCTTGTTTTGACTGGCACTATCACAGCAAAGGCCTCCATTGATGCTTTTAGCACCTTATTGCTTCCCACTGTTGAAGAGCAATTCGGAGATGGCTATTGGATCTTTCAACACGATCGAGCACCTGTTCATAATGCACGGCCCGTGGCGGGGTGGTTACACGACAATAACATTCCTGCAATGGACTGGCCTGCACAGAGTCCAGACCTGAATCCTATAGAACACCTTTGGGATGTTTTGGAACGCCGACTTCGTGCCAGGCCTCACCGACCGACATCGATACCTCTCCTCAGTGCAGCACTCCGTGAAGAATGGGCTGCCATTCCTCAAGAAACCTTCGAGCACCTGATTGAATGTATGCCTACGAGAGTGGAAGCTGTCATGAAGGCTAAGGGTGCGCCAACACCATATTGAATTCCAGCATTACCAATGAAACGAAGTTATTTTCAGCCAGGTGTCCGGATACTTTTGATCACATAGTGTACTAATACCAGAGTATCGGCATGGGTCGATACCTCTTACCTCTGGACCGCTTGTGTCGTTGATCTTAAATGTAATAATTTCATGTACCACTTAAACACTGTTGCAACCATGAATCTTGATTAGATTGGGGACTTCTAAAAGGGTGCACTATTTTTTTTCCGGCAGTGTGTTTACAACACTAAGTTTGTGGACGGATGCCCGTCCATTATAAGATGTAGGAACGTCGTGTACTCTGAGTCCATCGTAGCAGTGCGTGAATGCAGGGTGGAGGTCTTTTTCTGTTTCCTTCTAAAGGGATCTAGCTATGCCGGGCGAGGTGCCGCAATGTAGCCATGTAATGTGAGGGCGCTTCAAATCTTCTCCAGACCATCCAGATTTAGGTTGTCCGTTGTTTCCCTAGATCTCTTAAAGCTGGTGCTGAAATGTTTCGTAAGGAGACGATCCGGTCGAGTTCCCCCTCCCCCCTCACCCCTACCCCCTCCGCCCCCAGGTCCGCCCCCCTGTAGAAAGAAGTTAGGCCGTAAGCTTCCTACCGTAAGAAGCAGAGGTACACACTGACGCGTGCTGGTGGCCTCATATTCTTCCGCGCCCCATCGCCGTTCGTAAGGCTCCTATAAATAATCTATTTTAGTCCATCTGCATTTTTTATTGTACCCTTACCTATACCAGATCGTTTCGTAATTGACGCTTCCGTTTTCTTTTAACCACATACCATAGGCAGCTGTTTCGTGAACAGCAGAAGTGTAGAAATTGACACGATATAAAATGTTTTGGTAACAAGCTGGCTGGTATCCTCCAAAGGTACTAATTTGAGAGCAATCAAGCATTTCGCTTAATATCACGGGCCATACCGTCTATACAGGGTGTTTCAGCTAAGCAGTTACAAACTGTCAGGAGAGATGGAGTAAACATACAGGATGGAAAATCACATACCAACACATGGTCGGAAACGGTTTCCTGAGTCGCTAGTGATGACACAAAAAAAATAAAAGAGGGAGGACACGAACAGTGTGAAAAAACATGTCTAATATGCTTAGTACGGCAGAAACGAAGAAATAAGAACAATAAATAGACAGTGGCCTGCATCACGGCCCGCGATCCTAATTTTGAACACCTTTGATGGCGATAGCCGTCTGTTTTTTTTTTATTATTTCTTGATTTCTGCTGTACCAAGCATAATAAACATGTTTTCTCGCCCTGTACGTGGTCTTCCCTAGTGAGCCAGGAAAACGTTTTCGACCATACATTGCTTCGTGATTTTCCGTCGTCTAGAGGTAATAAAGTTTGTAACCGCTGTGCTGAAACGCCCTGTATAGTACCTCAGTAAGCTCAGTCTTTCAGGCGAACTATACGGGCACACTAACGGAAAAGAACTGCTGTCAGGAAAGGCGGCTTAGCTTGTTTCAAACATTGTATAATTATTTCGCCTTAATACCGTCTGTTCGTTGCGGTCGCAGGAGCGCAAAACGAGGTAATCAAGTGAAATCTGATAATTTCGTGTTGCTAGAGTGCGTGTTAAATGTTACATGAATAATTACCACTGCAGTTTCTGCGCAGATAATCCCTTTTGACATTTACCATTTGCCCTTAAATGTGTAAATGGCAGAGGTGTGAGCAGAACATGAGGCACTGGAGCAGATAGAAACACAGGTAATCTGGCTGCACGCCTGCTTGTTTATTCGTCTTTCCTTACTGAGCACTGGCCTTCCGTTAACAAGTACACCTTCACATCTTAGCGATTAATGATGTAAACTCCGCAGAATCAGCACTTCGCATTGATTTCCTGTACGAAGAGCTCAGATGAAACCTGTTGTTAGACTTTCTCTGAAGTCAAAATTCAGTGTCCAATCGAGAAAAAGTTTAATTGTTTTGTGTATATCTCAAAGAAGTGCAAAATAAAATAACAAAACGTAGACTCATCATGTTTTCAATTCGCAAACCAGAGAGCTTATGAAAATTATGACCAATGATTGTCCCTGTCTGTTAGACGTAAGATGAAGCAAACTACTTCACACTGACTCTGAAAGTACTGTTTTTATGCTTAGTCATTTATGAGTTAATAGTGTTAGGGAATAGTTTACAACTACATCACTTAGAAGAGTGTGTATGATTCGGAGAAAAGAGGCGCATTGAAAGTCAGCTAGATTGTAGCCAATTGTAGCTTCGGTGGCTGTTAAAAGAGTCCTATAAATTTTTCCGCCATCCTTATCAGAACAAGGTTAGCACACATTTTCTGATTGCACTGTCGTCTAAACTCGTGAAAATACAACTGTAGTGTGTTCAAACTGTTTTTGTAAATAAAAAATTTATCAATTCCTACAGTGGCTGAAGATGAAGTTCAAAACATTGGAATACAGAGTGGTTAAATTTTCCATACCAGAAATCGATACGACATTTTTTATTATAATACACTCCTGGAAATGGAAAAAAGAACACATTGACACCGGTGTGTCAGACCCACCATACTTGCTCCGGACACTGCGAGAGGGCTGTACAAGCAATGATCACACGCACGGCACAGCGGACACACCAGGAACCGCGGTGTTGGCCGTCGAATGGCGCTAGCTGCGCAGCATTTGTGCACCGCCGCCGTCAGTGTCAGCCAGTTTGCCGTGGCATACGGAGCTCCATCGCAGTCTTTAACACTGGTAGCATGCCGCGACAGCGTGGACGTGAACCGTATGTGCAGTTGACGGACTTTGAGCGAGGGCGTATAGTGGGCACGCGGGAGGCCGGGTGGACGTACCGCTGAATTGCTCAACACGTGGGGCATGAGGTCTCCACAGTACATCGATGTTGTCGCCAGTGGTCGGCGGAAGGTGCACGTGCCCGTCGACTTGGGACCGGACCGCAGCGACGCACGGATGCACGCCAAGACCGTAGGATCCTACGCAGTGCCGTAGGGGACCGCACCGCCACTTCCCAGCAAATTAGGGACACTGTTGCTCCTGGGGTATCGGCGAGGACCATTCGCAACCGTCTCCATGAAGCTAGGCTACGGCCCCGCACACCGTTAGGCCGTCTTCCGCTCACGCCCCAACATCGTGCAGCCCGCCTCCAGTGGTGTCGCGACAGGCGTGAATGGAGGGACGAATGGAGACGTGTCGTCTTCAGCGATGAGAGTCGCTTCTGCCTTGGTGCCAATGATGGTCGTATGCGTGTTTGGCGCCGTGCAGGTGAGCGCCACAATCAGGACTGCATACGACCGAGGCACACAGGGCCAACACCCGGCATCATGGTGTGGGGAGCGATCTCCTACACTGGCCGTACACCACTGGTGATCGTCGAGGGGACACTGAATAGTGCACGGTACATCCAAACCGTCATCGAACCCATCGTTCTACCATTCCTAGACCGGCAAGGGAACTTGCTGTTCCAACAGGACAATGCACGTCCGCATGTATCCCGTGCCACCCAACGTGCTCTAGAAGGTGTAAGTCAACTACCGTGGCCAGCAAGATCTCCGGATCTGTCCCCCATTGAGCATGTTTGGGACTGGATGAAGCGTCGTCTCACGCGGTCTGCACGTCCAGCACGAAAGCTGGTCCAACTGAGGCGCCAGGTGGAAATGGCATGGCAAGCCGTTCCACAGGACTACATCCAGCATCTCTACGATCGTCTCCATGGGAGAATAGCATCCTGCATTGCTGCGAAAGGTGGATATACACTGTACTAGTGCCGACATTGTGCATGCTCTGTTGCCTGTGTCTATGTGCCTGTGGTTCTGTCAGTGTGATCATGTGATGTATCTGACCCCAGGAATGTGTCAATAAAGTTTCCCCTTCCTGGGACAATGAATTCACGGTGTTCTTATTTCAATTTCCAGGAGTGTAATTTTTTCTCTCATATTCCATGCGGACCGTGTGAACCAGGTCATGGAGTGAGCAACAGCACAATGCAAAGGACGCTGATAAACATTTTTAAAAAAGCACAGAGACAAAATAACTGCTATATTATGTGCAACTGGGTAATCTATTACATTGGAAAGGTCTTACACTCAGCTAATAAAGGAAGTTCTCTAGAAAGAAGATTTGCAACATGAAAATTTGGGGAAGCCTACTCAAAATGATGCTGAAGAATAACGGAAGCCGTTCTTGACCAAGTACATCTTTAAGTTTCTTGTGAGTGTGTCTGCATGAGTAACCAAAAATCTCATGAGGACGTATATGTATGGCAGTGCCAAAATTAGGAATCCGAATTGCTTGAATAACGGTCTCTACGAAGTGTGAGTTCGATTGACATCGGATATCGCTCTAACCGGAAAGTTCGAAGTTCAAGCGCAGAGATGGATAATGAGAGTAAAGTCGATTTGGTGGCCAATAATACGGAAGTAGAGGCTGTAAATATTCTTGTATGAGCAGCATTTTTCTTTGTTTTGCAGAAAGCAACAGAACTGGATGATCATTATAATTACTTCTGCGCAACTAGTACAGCTTTTGGGAGGCAGAACCATCGAGACAGAATAATAGTTACCATTTATTCCGTCATCTTAGGTACACTGTGAAACGTTGTAGGTGAGGAAAACGATGAAGTACGACTCGCCATAAACGAATGTTGCTATTGTTAGGCGACAAAAAGAGTCCGTTTTCCCACGTCGTGAGTCATAGGGTCGTTCACGTTGTACGTGACGCGAGTCAGTTAAGTAGTGTAACATAACGTATCTTAATACAGATGACGAAAAAAAAAGCTTTAAGGATAAGACTAAATGTAGGAACTGAAATGCCTGGGCTAGCAGGACAGAGCAGATTAGGTTGTGGAAAGGGGCCAAAAGAGTTCCTGTCAGTTGCACTCAACATACAAACTTTATTTACCAACACACAATATTACAACAAGGATGCAAAACACTCAAAACTTAAATCGACCTCCTTTGATTAAGTTTAGATCGGCTGAAGGCTACATTCAAAATCCAAGACACAAGGCTTAAGCAAAACTGAAATACAAGATTCCTCTGGAGGTTTCACCCAAGAATATTTTCTAAATCTTCAATCTAATCGGCTGAAGGCCTTAGCAATTTAATTTTAATGGAACTAGGCTGCAGGTCGCATATTAAGCAATAAGAGCAGTTTCAATCAAAAGGCAGAAGGCCTTATCTTAAAACATTTGATGCAAATTAGGCTGAAGGCCCCATTCAAAAGCATAACAATCTCATGCCTTAAGGGCAAGACAAGAACATTAATTTAAGAGATATTGATGCTCGGCTGAAAGCCACACATCAACCAAATAACTAAAATCCAAACAGGAAAATTACTACAAAACACACAAGGAACGGCGCTCAAAAGTTTCCAAGGGTCGGCCTGGGATTGTAACCATAACGCCCGTTGAGGTGAGAGAGGCAGCCTGTCCAACGACTTCTTAATCTGGAGGCAACCCAACCGACAGACACCTGACTGACCAATCAACCAAATCAGTTCTGCTCCACGCAGCCAACAAATGACCACAAGATTTCTATGCACGACACACAGAATATTGGCGCTCACTTCGACCAACAACACCTCACCTGTCGAGCAACACGCCGCACTGGACAGCAACAACACGATGAGGAAAATGCACTGCCTAAAATGATGTCAATGACCTGGGCAGGTAACCGGAACGTCAATGGCCACAAGGCAGAAGATACCACTGGTGAACTTCCAGAACAGGGAATAAATTAAGTTAAATTTCACAGGAAGACGGCTGGAATCTTAGCCGACTTAAATACACACACGTTGTTGCTCGCAGGAATGTCCCAAAAGCGACAATCAGGTTCAAACGAAGAAATGTAAACAGTTGAGGCTCGATAGTAAGTTATGTGAGGACTCAACTTTCATGTCCAGGATCGGTGGGCGACGAACTTCGTAGCACTCGCAAGCAGCACCTCACACTCCAACCGCGCGTGCACGACGCCAGCGGCTCCAGCCCGACGCGCGACCCGGAAATACTATCGGTCGCTCCAGAGGTAGTACGACAGTGCGCTTATCGATATGCGCTGCTGCTGCCACTCACGGGCAAGTAAGGCAGGAAATTAGTGATGCCAGTAAATGGAATAAGAAAACGAGGTGGCACTACCGTAATAGAAGATGAACAATTAATGGGATGAACACGAGCCGTTCACGGTGCAGGAACGAGCTACAGAGTCTCTTCAAACTGAAATGAATAAGTGATTTTAGCGATAGGTCCTGTTCGAAACGTAGCAAGTTAATAGCATTTACAGGACAATTGAGTAAAATCCTGCTGGCGAGAGAGTAGCATCTTAAGGTTCTTGTTGTAAAAGCAAGGCTGCTGATACGAAGCATAATTCTGCAATTTGATACAAAATAGGATAGGACGAGTCCACAAACATTAATTCACCTTTATTAACGTACGCAGTACGTTTATACAAAGTCGGGCAGCGTGACGACTGGGTTGCGTATGTGCATCGATGTTAGTAGGAATGGAGACCATGTGATTATACGTCTTTAAATAATAGTTTGCAATAAGAGTGTATATTTTCAGAAACATGAGAGGACTGAGGAAAATGCTTGCAGAACTTGTAATCTGAGATAGATGTAGCTTTTTTTCATTCTTAATTGCTAAGAAGAAAACACAGTAATTCACGGCTGTTTATACAGCACAGGTAAACGCAGGATTTTTGTAGTCAGCCACACCGCTTATTTCTGCTTGTTAAGATTTGGATAAACATAACTTACCAGAGAGTGTGTTCAACGTAAATGTAAACAGAAGAACTCTGTTTATCTCTCAGTTTTAAAAAAATAGCCGTAGTAATATTTCTAGCGATGGAATCCAAAGCATGGCATTAGATTGTGCTAGACTAATGTCAGGTACAGGTGCAGCGACATCGTCAGGAGCAGTTTGCACCTCTTCCTGTGTAGGCTGTAGGAAAGAGAATCTTTGCTTGTTGCATCCTGCACTGAGACCGTGGAGGTGGCGCAGTGCTTAGGGCCTACTGTGGTGGGCGTATTCTGGAGGAGGTGGGTTCAAAGCACTGTCCGGCAACCTTTATTTAGGCTACCCGTAAATCAGTTAAAATGAATACAGCAGTGTTTGCTTTGAAGAGGACACGGGCGTTTTCTTTTACCATCCTTTCCTATCCAAACTTTTGCTCCGTTTCTAATGATCTCGTCGTCGACTGAGAGTTAGGCGTTAGTCTTCCTGCTCTCGTGCGCTGGCGACGTATCTCGGAGTAACGTAATCCCATAGAGCAATGAAATGACGACAGTTGTCTGCCTGGCAGGCAGCTGTAGTCATTTGTTACCTAGGTTCTCTTTTTCTTCTGGCGCGGGTAAGTTCACATTTGTTTAAAAATGTTATCATTAGTTTTAAAATTAAGGAATTATTTTTATGAAGGAGACCTGCTATATTAGTTGTTAACTGTTGATGAGATCTGATTACCCGTTTGTGTAATCAGTTTGCAGGATTGCATGCGGTTTACATTCGTAAAAAAAATATGATTGGTATCTCCTACCCTTAATTCCTGACATAATCGGCAATCATTTTCTCGAACGTGTATTTGGAGAAGATGGCATAGTTAAATCTCTTGCGAGTTACGGATCTTTTTATTTGTCTTTATGTGGATCCATGTGTTCAAATATGTGTGAATTCCGAAGGGACCAAACTACTGAGGTCATCGGTCCCTAGATTTACACACTACTTAAACTAACTTATGCTAAGAACAACACACACACCCATGCCCGAGGGAGGACTCGAAGATCCGGAGGGAGGGGCCGCGCAATCCATGACATGGCGCCTCAAACAGCGCGGCCACACGGTGCGGCTGTGGAACCATGGTTTAGAGGGTATGTTGGCTTTATTTCTCCATACTATTTCCCTTTACTGTGTTTCGATTATTGATATTCGTATTCTTATTGACGTCTTGCTCTTTGTGTAGCGTACACTAGTGTGCAAAAGTTAAGAATAATCATGAAAAAATGAAAATAAAAGAGAAGGTGAGCAATAACCCAACTCAAAAAAAATGGTTCAAATGGCTCTGAGCACTATGGGACTTAACATCTGAGGTCATCAGTCCCCTAGAACTTAGAACAACTTAAACAAGGACATCACACACACCCATGCCCGAGGCAGGATTCGAACCTGCGACCGTAGCGGTCGCGCGGTTCCGGACTGAAGCGCCTAGAACCGCATGGCCACACCGGCCGGCTAACACAACTCACCGTAAAAATTTACGTTCGAACACTGCCTGTTTGCTCTGTGTAGGAAGGGAGTATTCCGTGCTGTGAATAGCGGCGCAAACACAAGCGGTGCAGGAGACCACTCATATTCGTTGACAGTGAGGAGAGTACTGTCTTGGTGAAGTTGACAATGTAATGGCACAAAGACGCCATTTGGACGCTTTTTGTCAGGGTAGAATACTCGGCCGGATGGAATCAGGCCAGCCATAGTAAGAAGTCTCGTTATCCTTGGATGTGCCACGAAGTATCATTTCCAAGCTATGGCGACGGTTTAGAGACACAGGAGATGTTCGTCGTAGGCCAGTACTGGGCCGACCAAGAATAAAAACACCCCACTGCAGGACGGCCGTTGCTGCCCCACGAAATGTGAATACACCTAGGAGACCATTGGCTGCAGAGCTTGCAGCTGCCTCAGGAATTGCTGTTACTCGACAAACTGGGTATCGGAGAATCAGGAAAGCAGAGCTGTTTGCCAGACGTCCGGCCGTGTGCATCCCACTCACTCCAGCCGCCTTAGATCCTATCGAGCACTTGTGGGCTACGTTTGGGAGACCTATTACAAGACGTCCACGGCACCAACGACCATCCACCTTTTGTCAACCGCGCTGGAGGAGAAGTGGAACGTCCTTCCACATGAATTGCTTACTAATCATGTGACCAGTACGAGAGCACGTTGGAGAGCGTGCATTACTGTCCGTGTTCATCATACATGCTATTAAGAACCTTCCGGGCCTTTTGTAGTATCCAGGCGGCTATCGTAAATCGCGCTGCTTCAGTGTAATTATTGCCTTTGAATAAAAGCGTAATTTCTGTTCGCCTCATAGCGTATTTCTTTCAGTTATCTTCTATACTACACTATACTATGACAATTATTTCTATGTAGTGACCAAATTTCATCGAGCTACATTAACTGGCGGTAAGACATCACGCGCAAGTTATATTCGTCCTTAAATTTTGCACGCCAGTATACATTACCTTTCATCAGGGCTTTAATCTCGTAACGTTTTCTTCTTCCCTTCCTTTAACGGGGCGTTAAATTGCAACCTTCCTTCCTTTTATTCACTCATATGTGTTGTAATGTCATTACGTAATGTAATATGACCGTAATATTCCGGCAGTGAGTACCAGCGATGATGCGCTACCGTAGTATGATACGACAACGCTCTTTGCTCTGACGACAACGCTCTTTGCTGAAATGGAAAAAAATGGAGCATCTATATTTTCTTGTAATTGATGGAGATAAGAAATACCGATTTCACATTGTGCCTTTTTGAGGTCAGATAAGTTTGCATATAGAAGTAATTTGAAGTGCAGAGGTTTAATATTATCAAGAATAAAAATTGAATTTGTGGACAAATTGAAGGTAAATATCTTTACGAACCCTTATCCCATGTTGCATCCTCGGACCTTCATAAAAATTATTAGCGTGTTTAGCAATACAGTGCATAGTGATTTTTCGCGAATTAACAATACTGGGCGAATCTGCTACTATCACGGTCCGAACGACACGCAATATTTCGCAGTCAGCTTGTATGTTCAAGACATTCCCTAACGACCAGTTTGTTAGTCAGAAGATATCATATTGCGACTGCTGTTCAACCTTATCATTCTGAAAGTGTTTCCAGAAAGGAAAATCTTACAGTGACTGTGATTATTGTAGCTGCTAAGGAAGACGGCGTCTTCATCGCGAGTTTTAGCAGTTTTCTCCGACTTTGTCTGGCGTTATCTGAGAACCGGAGAAGCAGAAACCTCCAACCGCCAACTCATCCTGTACCTAACCCGTTCTCTCCTTACAGCAGCAACGAAGAAAAACGCATTCATCTATAGACAAATTTTTTTCACAGATTGTATTAGACAGGTCAAAATTTTTGTGATGTATACATCTAGGCAAAAAATTCAAAAGAGTTTTTTAATGCAATCCTGTCTTTGTCAAAGACAAAAGTCAAAGAGCAAGTTATTTAATTAATTAATAATTTTTTTGCGTAACAGTTTCATTTCAGTGTGTACAGGGTGAGTCAAAAAGGTCTTCACAACTTTGGAAAGATATAGAATTTTTTTAGATAACTTACAGAATCGGTAGATGCGCTATTTTGCAGCAAGCAACATCAAGTTTGAGTCACGTAGTGCATCAATACCCCATTTCGCCACCAGGAGCGCCAGTGTAGTGCACAGTTAAAATGACTACTTTCACTGGTGCGGAGAGTGTTCGCGGTGTGGTTTGGTTTCATGAAACGAACCCTGAAACAACTATAGGCGTAAATTTCGCACCGAGTACGCTAAAGAACCTCCAAGCAGGCCTGCAATTTACTCTTGACAGGAGAAATTTGTTGAGACGGGTGGTTCACTGCGACATGATAAATCACCGGGTCACCCACATGTTGATGATTATGTCGAGTAGGTTCGGGAGAGCTTTGCCAACAGTCCACAAAAACCAGTGGGACCTGCGTCTCGCGAGACTAGCATTCCACAAAAGTGTGGCGAATAGTGCGTAGACGTTACACTTGGAACCATGTAGATTCACAATGGTACAGCGCGTTAGTGACGTGTGGAATCGTTGCATTGGATAGAGGACGATGAGACGTTCCTGAACACAATAATCTTCAGCAATGAATCAACATTTCATATCAGTGGCATGGTTCAAATGGCTCTAACTGCTATGGGACTTAACATCTGAGGTCATCAGTCCCCTAGACTTAGAACTACTTAAACCTAACTAACCTAAGGACATCACACACATCCATGCACGAGGCAGGATTCGAACCTGCGACCGTAGCAGCAGCAGTGGCGAGGTGAACACCTACAACTGCAGGATATGGGGCAGCAAAGATGCACGTGTGTTTTGTGCTCTTAGCATATTTAAAGTGTTTGGCCCTTTTTTCTTCATGGAGCAAACTGTCACCGGTATTTTACATCTGGGTATGCTTGAGAACTTCCGAGTCCAGAGATCGTTGATGTTTGTGATGGGATGGTTTACTACCAGCAAGGCGGTGCACCACTCATTTCCTCAAGAAAGTCCGAACTTTCCTCGATGATTACTTCCCAAGTCGATGGATTGAGCGTGGAGGGCGAATTCCACGGCCACCTCGCTCCTCAGACTTGAAACCACTGGATTTCTTTCTCTGGGGTTTCGTTAAAGACCGTGTATATGTTCCTCCCCTACCAAACAGTTTAGCCGACTTCAAAAATCTAATGTACGCCGCCGTTGCACAAATTGTGCCCGATTTTGCAGCACGAGTGTTTGAAGAAATTTATTAGCAGTGGGGTGTTTGCCGCATCTCAAATGGTACTCACATCGAACCAGAACGACACTTGATACTTTTATGTGAAACTTCAGGTTGTTTGCTACAAAATGGCGTCACCGATTCTGTAAGTTACCTCAATAAATTTCTGGATCGTTCCATGGTTGTGAATTCCTTTTTGACTCAGCCTTTGTCGCACAAAACTAATGTAAAAAGCGGCTCCTCCTTTTTCGCTTCAGTTCTGCAGGTGCGCCCGGCTACTTCCGTGAGGCGTGGGATGGTGCCGTAGGTGGGTGTGGCAGGCCGGGAGGGGATGTGAGAGGGAGACGAGGCTGCGCCCGCGTGTGTCAACAGCCGGGACGCCGCAGTGGAGTTTATCTTTGGCCGGCGAGTGAGTCGCCCGCCGACTTTCGACCGCCGTTAAATGGTGTTGATTCAATTGCGGGCCCCGCGGCCGGCAGGCGGCAGAAATTGCGAGCGGCGCTCCCTTAAATTCAGTTATCTCGCCGTCTCGCTCGCTCCGCCCACTCCAACTGGCCAGCCGACTCTCCCACGCCCGTCTTCGGCGTTCTCCCCACCCCCGGCTGCTGCTGTTGACGCAGTAGCAGGCAATTACAACGGGACGGGCAGCGAAAAATCCCCACCGCACCGCACCTCCCTGCCCAGCGCGGCGTATTGGCTATCGGGCGCCGTCCTGGAGCCTGACGAGTCTTCACTCACCCGCCATACCACGCCGGTCGTGCGTGATTATTGCGAATGAACGCGCTATTGTGTTCGTGCAGCGGACGATAACGACTGCACGACGTACCGACTGGCAGAAGCGCGATTGGATAACATAGGCGCAGAGAGAGAGAGAGAGAGAGAGAGAGAGAGAGAGAGAGAGTGGAGATAAAAGTTCTGGCGTTCTTTCTCAGCCGCTACATTACGTCGTGAACTCTGATATTTGGCAGGGAAATAATAACTGCGTAGATGAATGGAGGAACAAAATGCTTTCGTCAGAGTATCTTCCTCCCCCCCCCCCCCCCCTCCTTCATTTCTCTTTATTGTCAGTTCGGTGTAACGCCAGAGAAAACAGGTGCAGAGCGAGATTTTTTTTTTTTAATCGACAACATCCGAGTGCTCCTACTCCATCTTCCAGTAGGGTGCTGCTTTTATAGTATTGCGATAGCGAAAATTTGTGACTTCATGGCTCAGTGGGTAAGTAAAAGTGTAAATAATTATAAATGTAAATGTCAGAAGGGAATATTGGCTGTGATATACCACGGGGTGGGTTCAGTCGCTTATCGGGTGTTCTTCTTCTGCGTAAATTGGCCCGTTTTCTTTCGGATGTTTGAGAATTGTGTCTTACCAGTATTTGCAGAGCATAAGAGAGTGTATAGTTTGGTGTTATGTTTCTGTTGTGAGGTAATAAGAGAAAGGAGATGGTGAAACCTTAAAAGCGGTGACTCGTTTTTTACTTTACAGGTTACTATTTCTTGCTGTAGGGGCTGTGATTTTTGATATCTTTGTCTAAACCAGCAAGGCAAAACAGAGGCCACTACTTCCACCACATCAAGTGGACTTTCCGGCCGGAGTGGCCGAGCGGTTCTAGGCGCTACAGTCTGCAACCGAGCGACCGCTACGGTCGCAGGTTCGAATCCTGCCTCGGGCATGGATGTGTGGGATGTCCTTAGGTTAGTTAGGTTTAATTAGTTCTAAGTTCTAAGCGACTAACGACCTCAGAAGTTAAGTCGCATAGTGCTCAGAGCCATTTTTTTCAAGTGGATTTAGTGCTCACGTACTCACACTGAGCCGTGAACACTTCCCATTTTATCAGTAGGGAATAGTTGAACATGTTAACTACTGTTATCGGTGCCATGCATGCAATGGTAGTGCCAGGCGCGCGATATTGAATCTTTATACTATCGTTAGTGGCGCGAGACCTGCACGACCTTATAGCAACCGTTATAGTTCCGCATTATTCTGTCACACTAGGGGTGAGTTCACGTAAGGAAAGACAGAGAGTGTAAGATTTACGGACTCATTTATTAAACTCTTGAGAATCGAACAATAATACAACCAAATGGGGGTGGGGGGAAGAAAGATTCGAGTTCAGCAGCCTACCCTAACGTACCTTCATAACACGCCACGATAGAAGGAGGAAAGGAATTTTAGTAACGATAGTCGTATTATCAAATAGAATCCCATTTAGTAAAGGAAGGGGTTGCAGGCGTGCAACGACCACCACCAGGAATTAGCCAAAGACTAAGAAGATGCTACTGTGCGTGAATCGCTCGGTAGCCTCCCGTACTAAAGCAATAAAACCCGCAAGACGCGAAACTATTCACAATGACCTATCAGGTTCCTTCTGCGCCGCAGGGCGCGAATCTACAGTGCACGCCGGCGCTCATACTTACCGAACTTGTTCTCCTGGAAACGGCACCTTCCGTCTCCGGCACGGTCACACTAGAACTGAACTACTGCCCCTTTGTCCACCACCCATCCGCGGAGGGCGGTTGGCTCCCGCCCGCGAAAAACGGGCGCGCACCTGAACTGGCCAATCATAGGGCCGGAATTTCACAGGGAGGCGACCTCGCGACGTTAAAATTGAGCAGAAATAGCGTTTACAAGGTTGGCAAGGCAGGTTGGGGAACTGAGAACAGGAGAAACTTTGGCCACTACTGAACATTCAAACGACACCACGTGCTACCCTGGCGATCGGAAAAAGAATAGGAAACGGGGAGCCATCATGGCTGCTAGGAAGACTGTTGCCCTCGCCCATAAATAAAGAAAATTCCTGGCGCCAAGCTCCTCTCACAGATCAGCGTGAGACAAACTGTAAAAATCGTCAAATAAATCAAGCAACCCATAGAAATTATTAATATTACCTGAAATATTATTTCACCGAATACCAGAATGCTGGGACTGGCAATACGAAACGCGAGCACTGAATGGTGAATGAAGTGGACGTCTTTCAACCTGATTCCAGCACGTTGCCTACTCGCTTCGAAGAGCACCAAGGGAGCCACCGAGATGAACATCCTCATCCGACAACGATCACCATCGACAGTGTCACATATCTTCACTTCATGAGACACCTTACCGACCTGTACTGGAAGTGAAAATTGCATCCACTACCATGATTCGAAGCGGCGTACGTCCGAGTCGAGCGCCTGCGCACAGGCGTGCGTTAGAGACGTCGGCTAGGGAGTCAGGTAGTAGGTAAATATCAGAGCACTAACAGGCGCGAACCCAGAGTTCGTTTAAGAATGGAGGGTCACAATTTGTTACTGTCTGTCTCTGTCGGCCACCCCCTCCAAGTGTAACGTGGCGTCAGCCCAAATTTAACTTGCCACAAATGTGTACGATTTTAATAATATACTGTGCATTGACATTGATGGACCACATATCAAAAGCCTGACTGACCACCTCTTCCAGCGCGGACCGCTGGAAGACGTGTAGAAAGAGGTTCTGGAAGGTACCACACGGATGTGGAGCCATGCCGACTGCAGTTCCACGGCTAGCTACGCTTGGTTTCTCGGTTGAGGAGCCGTGGTGCTAACGGCCCAATCGAGAAAGTCCCGAAGATTCTCGATTGGCTTTAAATACGAAATTTTTTGTGCCCTGAGGAGTTCGATAACTCATCATGGTGCTCTTCCAATCACACTTACACTGCAAGCAGTGACACATTGCATTATAGTGTTGCATTGTAGATGGCTTACTGTCGAGGAAAAACAAACTGCATGTAGAGTTGGAAATCCTCCCCAAGAATAGATGCATACTTGTGTTGATCCATTCTGCCTTTCAGAATGATGAGATCACCCAGGGAATGCCACGAAAACTTCCCCAGACTATAACGATCGCTCCTAGGACCTGGAAACTTCCGGCGATTGTAGCAGCGTGTTTGCTTTCAGAAGTTTCCCGCCGATCGAGTATAAATCTGAAAATGTCACCTGTCTCCACAATGGCCGTCCACTTGTAGTATTGATGTGCAGACTCTAGCCCTCGTCGCCGATGAACAGCAGTTATGTTAGATGAAACAGGCGCGTGCTGCAGACGCCCTTACGCAGCAACGTTCGCTGAACGGTCGTTGAAGAGACGTTGTTGGATAGCCCCTTGATTCATCTGCTCAACAGCTGGACGTCTGTTCGCCTGCAGCCGTCATTAAACCCCTATCATCTGTGGCCCGTGGTGCACAACAGTTGTCTCGTCGACGATATTGGATAGCGCAATTTTGGCATGCGCGTTGTGCTTAAATTATGGCGGCACTCTAACAGTTCATAAACTAAGCCTTGGGCCGAAGCTAATGATCATGCTCTTTTGGACGAGAGATGAATCGCTCCGTTTCGGCATTGTCATGACGACTGCACTGTTGTCCGGGTCCCCCCTCCCCCCCTCCCCCGACACGCTTTATATATAATCCACTGCTAGTGTTGGCACCTGCCGTCAGTGGGTGATCAACTTTGACGTCGAACATAGGCTGTTGTCATTTGAGTATGACTGCAACGTGTATAAATTGTTTGTTGTTGTTGTGGTCTTCAGTCCTGAGACTGGTTTGATGCAGCTCTCCATGCTAATCTATCCTGTGCAAGCTCCTTCATCTCCCAGTACGTACTACAAGCTACATCCTTCTGAATCTGCTTAGTATATTCATCTATTGGTCTCCCTCTACGATTTTTACCCTCCACGCTGCCCTCCAATGCTAAATTTGTGATCCCTTGATGCCTCAGGACATGTCCTACCAATCGATCCCTTCTTCTTGTCAAGTTGCGCCACAAACTTCTCTTCTCCCCAATCCTATTCAATTGTTTAATAACTCTAAAATATTTAGATGTAGCTATAATAATAATAATTTGGTTACATCAATGAATAGTGCGTTGCTTTAGCACGACATCCAAGATATTGCAATTCAGAAAGATAGTAAAGTAAAGCTATCATCAAACTGAAGTTTGGTTTGAACATCACAGTGCTTTACTAGGCATGGTCGTAATCGACGTGGTACGTCCTTGTAGTATGTCGTTGCCTTCCTCCGATCTTTGAACTGACTGACACAGACAGCTGAACGGCAACCAGTGGATGCGGGACCACGGTGTGACTCGGTATTTTTCCCATTAACGAACACTGCAATATTTTAAAGAGATGGTAAGTGGCAGCCAAAAGTCGTAGAGCTAACCTGGGGTCGAACGTGAGACCTAGGGATCGATAGTCAGGCGCTTTACCTTTGACAAGGGCCACGCTTACTAAATAATCGCCGATTTCATCCAAATTTGTGGTGTACAATGGACTTACCCAGAAATAAAAGTGACGAAAGTAGGAGTTCCTGATGGCCACGCTTAAAAAAAAAAAAAAATCGTGGGTTGGGCGAGGTACGAGACATGTAGCGTAGTTACGGCGCAGCAGTTCGCTCAGTGGGAGAAGTCTAGAACGGTAATCCGAAGATTGTGGGGTCGAGACTTTCTAGAGAGAGGATATTTTTATTCTCAATTTTTACGTCACGTACAGTGCAAATAAACCGAAATAAAGCTTAATACATGGTATTTATTAATTTTTCGTTTAAGGAAATTTTGTATATAAAATTAGATACCTTTATTATTTTACATTTGTTTAGATGTGTTGGGGTACTATTCATCATAGAAACAGGGCAGCAGTAATTGTCTTGGCATCTTCTACACTTTAAAAAGCCACATTTTTACAGTTGCGTGATTGTTTTAAAGCTTTTATAGGAAAACAAACTTGGTTTACATTCGTAAAAAGTTCTTCTCACCGTACAGTTTGGCAGCAAAATACGCATCTTTGCGCCAAATATTGGCGAGGATCGCCGACGATGTACAATGGAATGAATTTTGACGCCGTCTTCTTGGGGTGCAAAGTCTTTTCCTCTTTAGATGGACCGATTTTACCTACACAGGGAACTTATTGTTCGCCTGCTGGGGTCAGCTCCAAGGTCAAAACGAAGCTAACGTTTTAATTTAGACCCTTCTTCGACAGTTATTTGGAGAGTCCTCGTGGACGCTGTAAGTATAAACCTTTCTTGGAAATTTAAGTGGAATCCCAGGTTTTATTTTGGCTTTCATTTTTATGCCTTTTATGCAAATGTCGATAAATACAGTCTATTGACCGTTATTTCGGTTTATTTGTAGTGGAAGTAACGTAAAAATTGAAAATAGAAAAGGTGGTTCCCTCGCTGTTTCGACGCCATGAACACGCGTCGCGCCTGTGAGCATTGTATTACTGGTCTTATCTAGGAGAAACTCTAGTACTCACCGACCTCCAACAAACTATAAAATTAAATTCAAACCTTTCTGAAAATTTATCTTGCTTTTTCCCCTCCCCGGAATAAAATTGTAAAGGGAAAATATTTGTCGCTTAGTACATTTCATATGTCGATTTTGTAAAAAGTTTCACATTGGACTTAAGAATTTAATTTATTACTTCAGTAATACTGACTGTTGGTCATAAACCTTGCGGCCGTTATCGACATATCCTACTGAAGGCAACTATAAAATTATGTCTCTGTTGGTCCATCATGGAGAGAGTACATCAGCTGGTTAAGTAATTTTCACTTTCAATTAAATTCTCCACCAGCCTTGTAACTAAGATGTTTCATTATATTTATTTATTGTGACGACAACCAGTTTCGGCATTCCACTAAGCCATCTTCAGGCCCGGTCTCGGAGTGAACCAAAGCGAAGTTGTTGGGACATGGAGGAGACACAGGGAGACAGGAACTGTCGATGACATGTCTCGCTCAGGCCGCCCAAGGGCTACTAGTGCATTAGGTCACCGCTATCTGCGGATTATGGCTCGGAGAAATTCTGACAGCAACGCCACCATGTTGAATAATGCATTTCGTGCAGCTCCGTGGCGTCGTGTTACGACTCAAACTGTGCGCGATAGGCTACATAATGTGCAACTTCACTCTCCACGTCCATGGCGAGGTCCACCTTTGCAACTACGACACCATCCAGCGTGGTACAGATGAGTCCAACAACATGCCGAATGGACCGCTCAGAATTGGCATCATATTCTCTTCACCGATGAGTGTCTCGTGAGCGTTCAACCAGACAATCGTCGGAGATGTGTTTGGAGGCAACCCGGTCAGGCTGAACCCCGTAGACGCACTGCCCAGCGACTGCAGCAAGGTGGAGGTTCCCTGATGTTCTTGGGTGGCATTATGTGGGGCCGACGTACGCCGCTGGTGGTCATGGGAGGCGCCGTGACGGCTATACGATACGTGAATGCAATCCTTCGACCGATAGTGCAACCATATCAGCAGCATATTGGCGAGGCATTCGTCTTCATGGACGACAATTCGCGCCCCCAACGTGCACATCTTGTGAATGACTTCCTTCGGGGTAACGACATCGCTCGACTAGAGTGGCCAGTATGTTTTCCAGACATGAAGCCTATCGAACATGCCTGGGATAGATTGAAAAGGGCTGTTTATGGGCGATGTGACCCACCAACCACTCTTAGGGATCTACGCCAAATCGCCGTTGAGGAGTGGGACAATCTGGACCAACAGTGCCTTGATGAACTTGTGGATAGTATGCCACGACGAATATAGGCATGCATCAATGCAAGAGGACGTGCTACTGGGTATTAGAGGTACCGGTGTGTACAGCAATCTGGATCTCTACCTCTGAAGGTCTCTGTGTGGTGGTACAACATGCAATGTGTGGCTTTCATGAGCAATAAAAAGGGCAGAAATGATGTTTATGTTGATGTCCATTCTAATTTTCTGTACAGGTTCCGGAGCTCTCGGAAGCGAGGTGATGCAAAACCTTTTCTGAAGTGTGTATTTTCTTCTGAACGCTTGGCCATCTGGAACTCACACTTTTGTCACTTTCATTTCGAGTAGGTGCGGTGCCCTTGTGAGTCACGGAGAGTAGCGTTTGAAAAGTGTAGACCGAAATTGCGAAATTACATCTGTCACGTAATTGATTGAAGAACTGTAACAACAGCAAACCGTCATCATTCGGATAATATTACAGTTTACGCAGTGTAAGATTCAAATCCTCACAGTTATCGGTATTTCCGTAACCGCTACCATTGTGAACACTGGTCTGCACTCTCGTGGTTTATCGGTTCTGCCATACTAACCGTGTCGGATACCTTATTGCCAGAATGTGCAGTCAGCCTCTGAAGTTTCGCCTTTACCCGGCTGGAATGTTATAATCGGCCAGGCCACAGGACATCCAAGTGAACAGGTCCTCGCGCAAGAAACTGAAAACCATGCTGTGTTAAACGGATCCTGTAAGTTCTAAATTTCCTGATCGTTTTCGAGATTTAATTTTTATGATGCTACGTCAGTATCTGAAAATTAATCGATAAACAGCATCTCCCACAAGGAATGGTCAGTATTCAGGGTTATGACAGGAACGAGCGTTTGAAGCAATGAATTTTATATAGAATTATTCCCCATTCCGAATGATTTCCGAGATAGAACACATTTGGGCTAGTGGCGCGCAGGTGTGTGTCTTACCCACCCAAGTTGTTTGAACATTTATTGTAGCCCAATGTACCTCGTTGCTTTTAGCCTCTGTGCTAGGGATGTCTTTCTGCAACTGAACTAGCCGTTGATCGCATAGTTGTTCACGAGGTGTTGTGATGGAGGTAATCCGAGGGACTGAGGGTGTATCAGGAAGAAGACTTGGTTAACTGTATTTGTTCACGTTCTGGCTAAAATGTCACACACCTATACCAATGCAGAATAGATAGATACGGTAGTGCCCCTGCTGCGGTCAAATAATAGCGTCGGCGCTTTGCGACAGGTCGAATTCCTGCTCACATTGGCGATAATGCCACACGACTGAATGTTGTCACTAGTTAGATGGCAATAGTCATTTGCTACAATTAATACTATTCACTGATGTAACCACAGGGAATGGAATCAACAACACACATAAAAATGATCGATGTTCGTAGTAAGATCCACGGAAACCAATTTCCAAGTTCGTTTTTCAACCAGCGTTTGGTGCGGTGTGAAAGGTAACATGTTGATAGGTCCAGTCATTTTAGAAGAGCGATTGACCGGACAGAATTACTTGCATGTTTTGGAAAATTCGTTCGTTGAACACCTCGAGAACGTTGCTTTGGCTGCACTGACTCAATGTATTTTTAGCATGACAGAGCCCATCCATATTTTACCAGACGTGAGAGGGAACATCTCGGATGCACTTAACAATTAACTGGCCACCAAGATAGTCAGATATTCCACTATTAGAGTTTCGATGAAGTCTGAGGTGTACAAACGAAAGATGAATACGCTAGAGGAACTGCTAGGTCGCAACATGGGCGCTACTGCCCTTATTAGGGAATGTGCAGAGGCACAGGGGCAAGCAACACAACACGTCTCCCAAGAGCGCAGAAATACACTGATGTTATGTCCATAGGAAGTTTTTTTGCTTCAAATGACAGTTTCTGTCATGTCCTTGAATATTGACCGTTCCTCCTGGGACATACTGTATGTAAAATGTAAACGGTTCTACTAATTATTTTTGTGGGTGTCATGACCCCATTTTCCGAAATCAGTCGTTCCCAGCCTGGGGGTAATTACCCCCCGAGGTGTAAAATGAAATTTTCTGAGGGGTAAAAACCAAGTCTTATGATTATGTATCACTCACGAAACAAAATTATCTTCAAAAGATCATTACTATTATCACAATTTTTAAGACCAATAGCGATTATATAAGTTATCAGTCAGTAGCATTAATGCATTGGAGGTTACAGGTTCCTCACAAAGTCCACATCACATGCATATGTTGTGCTTTGTCCCATACATCGCTCGTGATAAAAGTGAGACGTACGTAACAAATGCTAAATATCTCAAGAAAATGTGAGCTCCAAGATGTAGATAGTAGTGCAGTCGTCCACATATTGCTTCACTACTCGCTTAGGAAGAGATAAGTGAATTAATTGACAGCACGACACAGCAGTAACTACATAACGACTACTATAGTGGTATACACAGTATTATTATTATTATTATTGAGTCGTTAGACACTAAGCATTAACAATCTGATGTCGTCCAATTTGTGCCAATTCAGAAGTAAGGATTCAGAAATCATGTGATTCACAAACAGTAAGTATAGTGCACACATCTGAACTTATTTCTGGGGCTGCAGTGTGCAGGTCAAGCAAGTCCCGCAATGGAGAGGAGTAATGCAGGGGAAGTATCTTTTGTAACAAGTGTCTACTCTCACCATAGTCAGTTCGCTTTCATCTGAGAAGACGTTGTGGGTAGCGGTTGCGATTCACCGCGAATTCCTCTGTCATTGGTTGTATCACGCCCCCCCTCCCCCTCTCACTATTCCCCCCCGCCACCTCCCCTCACACACACACACACACACACACACACACACACACACACACACACACACACACACAGAATATCATTCACCTCTCATCATTTTAAAAAGAAAAGGAAAGTCTTTCATTCTACAGTTAATTAGGTGCTAAAGTTGGTGATAATGTGGAGGGGGGGTGGGGGTGGCAAAGACGGCAGGACTGAGGGGAGGGCGGGAGTACTAGCTAGTGTCCGATTGCACTCAGGGATAACGGTCCAAGGAAGTTATCTGCTAGTATGAAAACGCCAAATTGCCCAACTGTTCGGATTTCACGTTAAATTGTAGTTCCCCTAAAAAGTAAG
This sequence comes from Schistocerca piceifrons, assembly GCF_021461385.2. NCBI lineage: Eukaryota > Metazoa > Arthropoda > Insecta > Orthoptera > Acrididae > Schistocerca > Schistocerca piceifrons. The sequence continues at coordinate 549,833,915 of NC_060140.1, forward strand.
TTCAAAGGTAGCAGGAAGGCAAGGGTGTGCTATCCGTCCCCAGTAGGATGGAGCGAGGCGCTGCAGTCGTAAGACACTGGACTCGCATTCGGGAGGACGTCGCGCCGTTTCGTATCCCCATCCGACGACACAGATTTAGGTCTTCCTCCGTTTTCATGCCGGGACGGTTCCTCTGAGTAAGAGTACGGCAAGTTTCCTCCGGTATCACCCACTGAATCCGCAGTTATGGTCCCATTCTATGTAGACTTTCCCTGCGTATTAGTATATCAAATTCTTGTCTGGTATCCAGCCGGATCAAACTGTCATCTGAGCACAATATTTCAGCGGTTCACCTGGCCGCCATCATCAAGTGAGAAAAGCTACACTGCTCCCGCCGATAACTTATCGGCGAGATCAGCGTAGCTTTTCTCACTTGATGATGGTGGCCAGGTGGACCGCTGAAATATTGTGCTCAGATGACAGTTTGATCCGGCTGGATACCCGACAAGACTCTGATATGGTCCCATTCTAATTGTCTCATCGTCAACGGATGTTAAACCCTATTCTTCCCTTACCTCTAATAGAACCACCCCTAGCAGAAGTCTGTGGTCTTCGAACCAGCCTTTGGTAGGGGCAGATTTACTTGCTTAGTAATTAATGGAACAGATTTTACGGTGACGTGTTCGTGCGCGGAAGGCATTATTTGCAAATGAACTACAGAGGCATCTCTAGTAGCGTGTTGCAACATGATGGGTGGATCTCTTAGCGTGTCGCGGAAGCGTTGGTACGTAAAGTATATCCATTATTGCTCAACAGCCGCCAAACGCCTTACACTATGACAAATTTCTTAAGGCTTTTTTGACCATTTGTTGAAAAATTGTCGACTGGATCCTGTCTAGGGTTCTTCGGCAATGTTTGGCAATGCCAGCCGCTCGCGCCGACGAAACGCCGGAAACATCGTCAACATCGTCAAACAAGTCAGCCGAACAACCAACAGGCAACTTGTCATATTACACTAGGCTCTCAGGAAAGTTCAAAGGAACTGTCCTCAGCTGCTTTCAGAATATGATTGACTGTTCGACAGAAATAGTGAAAACATTCTTTCATTTCTTCTAGTGATAGCATTCATGCTAATGGTCACATAATCAAATAGACTTGACTTAGGAACGATACTCCTCCCTATAATTGGATTCCAGGTACTTTTAAGCTGGTGTGCTTAATTGCAGAGTTCAACGTGGTTAGTTGACCATGGTTTCCCCTCCCACAGTGCTTTATGTAATTGGGACAAGAGGCTGCACCGTCCTTGTATCATCTTTATCGAATATCTGCTTTACCCTTTCCTATGACATAATAACCTTCTCAGGCAATTTCTTTTACACCGCTTTGTCTACGACAAATTCAGTAGAAGCGGAAGGCTACCAAATACGAGGTGACTTCAAAAAGTAAGTTACACATGTCGACCCATGCAAAAAACATTTCACAGTAAGAGTTACATGTTCTCAAAAGAGATTACATTTTCCATGTTTCCTGCAGACACAGTTTTGCTGCAGTACCGAAAACAGCGTGGGAGTGAAGTGGTTCAGCAGGTGGAAATGTCCTCCAAAGTTGAAATACACGGTACAGTACGCTTCTTATGGGCAAAAGGTCTAAATTACACCTAGATTCACTGCGAAATTCTGGGTGATGCTGATCAGATAGTAAAGACATTGATGTAGCCATAGAGAACAATATCCAGACAATCGAGTAACATCTGGGGAGAAAGAAATTTTCCAGTTATGAATACGTTCACACTGCGGTTCTCGAACGGCTTCGTGACCAAGGAGCGGATTTCTGTCGTCGAAGAATTGAATGAGTGATAGAATATTCCTACCGTTGTTTACAGAGACTTGATGATCATGTGGACAGTTAATGTCGTGTATGTGTCACTAGGAGTTACTTAGCCAGCCATAATGTGTAACCAACGTTTTGAAGTCCCCTCGTCAAAAAAAGCGTGGAGAGAAACACACCCATAATAAGGTAAGTGCGGGGTAGCGAACGTAATTTTCCAGATAACCGATGTGGAGTTACGGCTGTAAAGCGGCATCAAATCAACGATGAACGCGTCGAAGTGTGTACATTTAAATTAAATTGCCCCAGCTAATACCTGTTGTGCTAAATGGTGCATTTACCAAATTAATTAGCTGAAGATAATGGTTTCAGGTGAACTGTCAAGTCCAGGCGAAGTTTGAATTCCAGTACACGATTGTTTCGTTAGACGCGGATTTTGTGCGGTGTTACTGCGTCAAGTTTTACTATTAAATCAACTATGCCAATGATATCACAATGCTAGTAATTTGTTAGATACTAACCTGCGCTGTAGAAACAACACTGCAATAAGATATTCGACATGTGGTACTGTGAGATGCAATGTTATTAATAATGAACGCCAAAAGCCATGGTTTTTAATTTTTGCGATTACGGAGTGCACAAACTATTTTTTTAATTGTAAATAAATGTGAAGTAACACAGTGATGAAAAAGAAAGACATTAAATTTTAAGCGCTCTTTTCTCTCATATCACAATTTTTACAGCAAATTTATAAATTCGTGCCTCCAACATTGCTACGAAATTGTCATCGACGATGACGTGGTAGCATACTCTCTAAAAAATTGCTGACATGTTTCGAAAGTTGTAGCGGCATCGGAACACGTTCGCCTATCGGACAAACCGCTGCGCGCTGTTCGCTGTTTTGCTGTCATTTTTTGACTCTAGCCACAGAACTGCGCTCTTCGGACGTGCGGTTATTTGGAAAGTGTTGCCCGGCTGAGCGCCTCTATTCTGCTCTGGCCTTATTGTCGGGTTGTTTCTGTTCACCCTTTAGAGAAAGGCATAGGCTTAAGGAATTGTCGCGAGTGTTCATGTAAAGTAATTCTGTTCGTGCTCCATGATCCTCATGGCTATTATCACGTTCAAGTGTGGACTACACCACAAGTCTTACGTATGACAGCATTCCAGACGTGCTGAGCAAGCCTGCAGCCACGTGGCCAGTCATATACCAGGCAGTGTTCATTGAACGTCTGTGGCGAAAGTCAGTAACGACTGGGTGTTCGGGCTGCAAGGGCTATTCTGTGTGGACGACACGTGCTCTGATGTGCCATTATATTTCTGTATTGCTCGCCTGCGAGGAACTCTGGCATACCAGTGTCCCGTTTCATGACATGTAAACGTTCCTCACACGAGGTTATAGCCATCGAATCGAACTGACCTTGCCGGCCGCTGTGGCCGTGCGGTTCCAGGCGCTTCAGTCTGGAACCGCGTGACCGCTACGGTCGCAGGTTCGAATCCTGCCTTGGGCATGGATGTGTGTGATGTCCTTAGGTTAGTTAGGTTTAATTAGTTCTAAGTTCTAGGGGACTGATGACCTCAGAAGTTAAGCCGCATAGTGCTCAGAGCCATTTGAACTGACCTTTTGGGAAGAGGCCTCATTTAATTTTCGAAGCGTTAGTTCCTTGCCAAGTATGCCAGATAAGCATCTGTCCAAGCGGCCTTCTCCTTGCTTGGAGAGTATAATGTCTCGGTGTTGCTACAAATCTCTTGTGTTATTTTGTCTTCCTGGAGCAGAGTTACCAGTGCGCAACGTACATTTGTGTATCACATACCGAAGGAGACTTTCTGCATACCACGGGTGGTCTCATATTGTCCATGAACGGGAAAGTGATATACAAGGTGTCTCAAAAAGTACGGTACAAGTTTAACGTGTTACAGCATCCAAACTAACTGAGATAGCCGGCCGCGGTGGTCGTGCGGTTCTAGGCGCTCCAGTCCGGAGCCGCGCTGCTGCTACGGTCGCAGGTTCGAATCCTGCCTCGGGCATGGATGTGTGTGATGTCCTTAGGTTAGTTGGGTTTAATTAGTTCTAAGTTCTAGGGGACTGATGACCACAGCAGTTGAGTCCCATAGTGCTCAGAGCCATTAACTGAGATATCCATACCATGTTTGGCTTATGTGACTCGATATCTCACAAAGGTTTTATACCATTTCAGCAAGTGCGCCATTTCTGGCAAGTACAACATCCAGTCCGTATTCAAGCTTTATCGAAACTTGGCGCAAAATATCCGCATTTACTGTAGTAATGGCAGCAACGATTCGATTGTTTAAACTACTTTGTGGTTGAGAGACGTAACCGCATAGAAAGAAGACCGTCGGTGTAATGTTAGGTGATCTAGGAACAGGACCACGCCTGCCAACCCTGCGATCTGGGAACACCTGTCAAGAACATCTCGCACAGTCTGAGCCCAGTTTGGCGGTGCATCCTATTGTTGGAAAACGACTCTCTCTGCAGTCAGTCACTTGTAGTAACGCAGACAGCTCCAGCATATCTAAGTAATTGCAAGATTCGCAGGAGAGCTTCTGTTAAGTTTGGAAGGTAGGAGACAAGGTACTGGCAGAAGTAAAGCTGTGAGGACGGGGCGTGAGTCGTGCTTGGGTAGCTCGGTTGGTAGAGCACTTGCCCACGAAAGGCAAAGGTCCCGAGTTCGAGTCTCGGTCCGACACACAGTTTTAATCTGTCAGGAAGTTTCATATCAGCGCACACTCCGCTGCAGAGTGAAAATCTCATTCTGGAAACTTCTTGTTTATTTTCTGAGGGTTCCTATTTTTTAAAAATATAAAATGAATGGCCAGACGTCTCGGGAAATGTTGTCCCATTCGAAAATGTGCTGCTTATGAGACCCAAATGTCGCGGCTTGATGCGTATGGCGTTGTAGATGCTACTGCCTTCTCACAGATTGTGCAAGCGATGTGTTTGCCTGTTACCGTCCTCTCTAAAAAAAATATTAAAATTGCCTCACCTGACAATCTACTGTTCCCTGTACCGTGATGGCATCGGGCTCCTTCGCGTGTAACAGATATTTAGATTGCCGATAAAAATTAACTGACAATTCACGAATTTGGACTACGCACGTGACCCGCAGGCTATGGACCAAGAGTAAAGGGGCATGAAAACACACAAAATACAAAAAAATGGTTCAAATGGCTCTGAGCACTATGCGACTTAACTTCTGAGGTCATCAGTCGCCTAGAACTTAGAACTAATTAAACCTAACTAACCTAAGGACATCACACACATCCATGCCCGAGGCAGGATTCGAACCTGCGACCGTAGCGGTCGCTCGGCTCCAGACTGTAGCGCTTAGAACCACACGGCCACACCGGCCGGCACAAAATAGGAGAGAAATAATGGTAACTAGTCCAGTCCCTACAGAGGATATTGGGGTAGTAAATTAGAGACGAACCTCCAGCATTCGATTCACAGACGACGGTGAAGAGCCTTGAGCAGACACGCGTTGTGAGCATGCAGACAGGAACAGTGCGACAAATTTTAAGCCGTAGCATTGTAAATACGGTGAAGCTAATTCCTCGCAGTCCAAATCGTGCATCTGCAGCTTAATCGCAGACGAGAGTGAGTGCTACGAGCATTCTACCGCGAACGTCTCAGCTAAAGCCGAACGCAACAATACGTGGATGTTTGCGAGGTGATGGAAACAAAACATATGTATTGCGAATAGGCGGCAACTACTGCACTGCTGCTGGTAATGACGTAACCCATACCCAGAACTGCAACAAAGGATCTAGCGGTCTCTCTCAGCAGCTTTGTAGCCTCGGATCCTCGCACACTGTGCGCATCCTCCGAGAGGTGGCCTGCAACCAAGCAAAGTAACTGGTGGCGGGCATGCCCATGAACGCGTTATCTTTCTTCCGAGGATCAGTTCGGCCCAGCCGGCCGCAGTGGCCGAGCGGTTCTAGGCGCTACAGTCCGGAACCGCGCGACTGCTACGGTCGCAGGTTCGAATCCTGCCTCGGGCATGGATGTGTGTGATGTTCTTAGGTTAGTTAGGCTTAAGTAGTTCTAAGTTCTAGGGGACTGATGACCTCAGATGTTAAGTCCCATAGTGTTCAGAGCCAGAGCCAGTTCGGCCCACACACGCGCCGGTTGGCGCTCCTGAGGGCTTTGAATCTGCACTAACGCCACCTAGAGATGTACGCCATCTTGTGTATTTTAAGAATTAAATGATTGGTGATCACGAACATTGCTCCGCCCGCACCATCCGATAGAACTACACTCCTGGAAATTGAAATAAGAACACCGTGAATTCATTGTCCCAGGAAGGGGAAACTTTATTGACACATTCCTGGGGTCAGATACATCACATGATCACACTGACAGAACCACAGGCACATAGACACAGGCAACAGAGCATGCACAATGTCGGCACTAGTACAGTGTATATCCACCTTTCGCAGCAATGCAGGCTGCTATTCTCCCATGGAGACGATCGTAGAGATGCTGGATGTAGTCCTGTGGAACGGCTTGCCATGCCATTTCCACCTGGCGCCTCAGTTGGACCAGCGTTCGTGCTGGACGTGCAGACCGCGTGAGACGACGCTTCATCCAGTCCCAAACATGCTCAATGGGGGACAGATCCGGAGATCTTGCTGGCCAGGGTAGTTGACTTACACCTTCTAGAGCACGTTGGGTGGCACGGGATACATGCGGACGTGCATTGTCCTGTTGGAGCAGCAAGTTCCCTTGCCGGTCTAGGAATGGTTGAACGATGGGTTCGATGACGGTTTGGATGTACCGTGCACTATTCAGTGTCCCCTCGACGATCACCAGTGGTGTACGGCCAGTGTAGGAGATCGCTCCCCACACCATGATGCCGGGTGTTGGCCCTGTGTGCCTCGGTCGTACGCAGTCCTGATTGTGGCGCTCACCTGCACGGCGCCAAACACGCATACGACCATCATTGGCACCAAGGCAGAAGCGACTCTCATCGCTGAAGACGACACGTCTCCATTCGTCCCTCCATTCACGCCTGTCGCGACACCACTGGAGGCGGGCTGCACGATGTTGGGGCGTGAGCGGAAGACGGCCTAACGGTGTGCGGGACCGTAGCCCAGCTTCATGGAGACGGTTCCGAATGGTCCTCGCCGATACCCCAGGAGCAACAGTGTCCCTAATTTGCTGGGAAGTGGCGGTGCGGTCCCCTACGGCACTGCGTAGGATCCTACGGTCTTGGCGTGCATCCGTGCGTCGCTGCGGTCCGGTCCCAGGTCGACGGGCACGTGCACCTTCCGCCGACCACTGGCGACAACATCGATGTACTGTGGAGACCTCACGCCCCACGTGTTGAGCAATTCGGCGGTACGTCCACCCGGCCTCCCGCATGCCCACTATACGCCCTCGCTCAAAGTCCGTCAACTGCACATACGGTTCACGTCCACGCTGTCGCGGCATGCTACCAGTGTTAAAGACTGCGATGGAGCTCCGTATGCCACGGCAAACTGGCTGACACTGACGGCGGCGGTGCACAAATGCTGCGCAGCTAGCGCCATTCGACGGCCAACACCGCGGTTCCTGGTGTGTCCGCTGTGCCGTGCGTGTGATCATTGCTTGTACAGCCCTCTCGCAGTGTCCGGAGCAAGTATGGTGGGTCTGACACACCGGTGTCAATGTGTTCTTTTTTCCATTTCCAGGAGTGTATATGGACAAGCTACCGGTAGCTTCAGTCTGTGTGGAAAAGATTACTTTAAATGTATAAATAAGCAGATTAAATTCGTCGACTTTTTAATTAAAGAGTGTACAGCCCTCTGCCTCCTACTACTGAACTCATAATTGCATTAACAATCCGAGTCTGCGGTCGGAAACGTGGGTTTAACTTTGTTTCTCTCTCTCTCTCCGTTATGGGACTGAGTTGGACAGGTATAAAAACTTCGCTACTTGCTACAAATGTCTCTGAAAGCCTCTGTGCTGCAACATAATATAGACAGTATATACGGCCCAATCCCAAAATGTGACCACAGCCTACGTCCGACAACGAGCAATAACCACTCACAGACGGCAGGTGGCAGTACTGGCAACGGAGGGTATATAAAGTGTGTCGGAGGACGTGGAACGCGGTACGGTTGTTGTCACCATGCGGAAAGGGAGTGCATTATGTAACAACCAAAACTGCATGATTATTGGCTTCTGGGACAAGGATGGAAGCATTTCCAAAGAGTAAATTTTGTAAGCTATTCGTGTGCCACCGTGGTTAAATTATACGGTGGATGGCAAAGTGGCGCTTTCCAAAACCGGCGCCGAGGCAACTGCGGTGCACCGCGGGTGATAGATAACAAGGTTGAACAACGGCCCCAGAGATGTGTATCGGCGAATAGACGTGCAACTGTTGAGCAACTGACCGCCCAGATGATTCAAGGACCTAATGACAGTGTCTCCTCAACGACAACAGCGAACGTTGCTGCGTATGGGCCTCCGCAGAAGACATTTGGTTCATGCACCCGCACCGACTGCTGTCACACAGCAAGAGGACGTCCACTGAGTGGTGACTGGGGCCTTTTCAAATTAATCACTTTTTATGCTCCATCGGACTGGTGGCTGTTCGCGTGTACAGAGTAAAATGTCTGAAAGCAAATGCCATACATGTATTTTTATCAGGGGAATGTTTTCGTGTCACTCCCTGATCGATTTCGTCATTCTGGAAGGTACAGTGGATCAACACAAGTAGGTATCTATTCTTGGGGACCATGTCCACACCTACATGCAGTTCGTTTTTCCTCGGCACGATGCCATCTACCAGCAGGACAATGTAACGTGTCTCAACTCACATTGAATGTGCGTGACTGGAAGAGCACCGAAATTAGTTTACCGTACTTTCCTGGCCACCAAACTCCTCGGCTTTAAATTCAGTCGAGGATCTGTGGAATAACTTCGATCGGGCTATTGGCGCCCCGGATCCTCAAGCGAGAAACCTGGCGGCACCAGAGTCGGAATGCCTCCACATCCGTGTTGGTACCTTCCAGAACCTCATTCACTCTCTTCCTGTAAGCATCGCAGCGGTATTCTCTGGAAAACGTAATTATTCAGGCTTTTTGCACGTGGTCACATTAATGGGGCTGGATAATGTATCAGAGCAGTCTGTTACAGACAGATGTATAAATATGTCATCGCGTCACAACCAACTTTGAACATGAGACAGTAACCGATGAGAGACGCTTTGGTCATAGGTCATAACGCATTGGAGATTACACAATTTGGTTTTCCGAAGTGAAGAGTGTTCATCGCTGATCTTTAATACCGCAATGTTTCGCCCACAGTGTTCTACAAACGGACCTCACGTTGCTTTTGCAGAGTCGCACGAGTCGATAGACAATCTGTTGCCTCCGAACGTTGCCAGTTTGAATGTGGGGCGTGAGGAACCCATTTCTAGCAGGAGTGTTCGGTGACAAACACACAGCAGATGCTTCAGAAACCGACGAACTACTCGTGTCACGGTGCCTTCCCGTGACTTTTGACCATTCAGTATACTGCTTCATTGCTTGTAAGAGCTACGGTTGTTGACCTATACCATAATTACCCTGCGGGGCTCATATCCTGAGCAGCCGTTTTCTCTCTCCCAGTGAGGTTTGCCATGACGTCGGTGCCGAAACCTGATTCTTCTAGTGGCACTACAGACTGGCTCTCCGTCAAATGCAGCAGGCGACCCGACAACAGTTTTAACACTTACGTTCCTCCCTGACTTCTTATATACATTAATGAAACATGCGTAAATAACAACGAACAAGCATTTAGCCTCTCACAGGACGCTACCCATCAAGGCAGATTGTGTGCTGGCTGTTAAGTTTACAGCTTTTGGACATTGCGAGATCAGCATGCTCCAAGAGAAAATGGAAGAAGCGATTTGCTTTAAATTATAAATTAATTTATTGTATCTTATCCAGTAAAATTCTCGAAACTAACAGAATCTGAAATTTTCAGCTCGAATCTTATTATTATCCTAGTGTTCGGCAAAAAAGGCCAAACGTTGGCATTATGGTACACTTGTCTTCAGTTTTTCTGCGTCTCTCAAGCGCGGGTCACTGACAACCTGAATCATAACTGCCGTTGTTATAATGCCCCATCGGAGAAAATCAGTCAAACTCTCCACACCAATAAATTTTGGCTGTAACCGTTTTATGGCCGACTCCGGAAGAAATCGTTTTCCCCTCAGCGATCCACCATACAGCGAGCCATCTTTCAGTTCTCTTGCTTGCATTGATTGACTTCTGGTTACTGATACCCTGCTGTAATTAATCAGTGCTCTGTTACTGAAAAAAGGCAAACATACACTAACCACCTTCACTATGATACACCACGTCAATATGTGTTTCTGAGACAGACGAGTAACTTCTACGATAATGTACGTTTACTGTTTTCTGCTGGAACCGGCCCTAAAAGTTGAATACTGTTATCGCAAGGGACTAACTATATTCATGATGTATCAACATGAAATAATGTGAGTTACAGTTGGTTCATTGTTTTTCTCGCGTAGGAAAGCAGTTCCCACAAATACCTTGGTCTAGGAAAGACAAATAACTTTCTAATTTACAATTTAAACCATAAATTCATATTATCAAAGCGTGCCTAAACCTAATTTCAGTTATTCTATATTTTTCACATATTTTGTTTAGTTTGAACTGAACATGATACTTCGTCTGTAGTTGATTCACGCACCTTTAATGTTGTTATTACTTAAATGTCTCGTTGTTTATTTCCATTATTATGTACTGTTTCTTTGGTGATAATATGATTCTTACGTATTTTTTGTTGTTGAATACGTTCTAGAACGTTCCTTAAAGCACACATTGTGTGCTTATATCTTCTAGTACAGTCTACATGTCTAACAACTACAAGAGCAGTCATAATATCGATAGAAAGATCTAGCAACTATTGGAATATTATAAGCGATATTTATTACAATATGCAGAAAGTTAACCATACTGTACGATTTTTTTATTGGATAACTATTTTCTACGTTTTTTAAAATTATCCTCATATGCATTCACAAAGATAATCGTGACATAGCCCATACAGTGGCAATTTCCAAAATGAAATAGAACAACATCACGTAAATCATGCAAAATTACTGGGAAGCGCACGTCGACAGCTGGAAAAGATTCAGCTAACATTACTGAAGTTTTGGAAATTGAACTAGAAAATAAAGTTACGCACATCCTGTCACATGACTCACAACGTACTTCAGTTCCCTCATACAATAAAAGCCATCTCCATAGTAAATTTATAACGTAACCTGCTGCAGATGGTGCCCTCTTGGTCTTTTATAAGCTTGCACTTTTAAACTTTTTAAACGTTGTTTACAATTATTAGTCGATATTGAGTATATGTAATTACAATAATTATTTTGCTTTAAAATTCTAACTTTAAAATTAACATTTAAATGTTGACTTATTATTGGAAGTGGTCACGGTACCCTTCATACGTTGTATCTTCAGTTATGGTATTCAGTCACAACTGCGACTTATTTTAGGTGATCACCGGTTTCGGTCGTTATCTTCACATCTTTTCCGCCGGCCGGGGTGGCCGAGCGGTTCTAGGCGCTACAGTCTGGAACCGCGCGACCGCTGCGGTCGCAGGTTCGAATCCTGCCTCGGGCATGGATGTGTGTGATGTCTTTAGTTTAGTTAGGTTTAAGTAGTTCTAAGTTCTAGGGGACTGATGACCTCAGAAGTTAAGTCACATAGTGCTCAGAGCCATTTGAACCATTTTTCACATCTTTTCAGCTTAGAAAGTAACACGTCAACTTCGTCACCTAGTGAATGACTATTGACCATCAAAATACTTTGAAGCCTAATGTTTTTAATGTTAAGGGAACCACACATGGCGACGAAGTTCTCAGCCGAAAAGATCTAAAGAAGGCTCAAAGACTGAAAACAGTATTCGCAAGTGTGATTGAAATAAATAATCAAAATGGTTCAAATGGCTCTGAGCACTATGGGACTCAACTGCTGAGGTTATTAGTCCCCTAGAACTTAGAACTAGTTAAACCTAACTAACCTAAGGACATCACAAACATCCATGCCCGAGGCAGGATTCGAACCTGCGACGTAGCGGTCTTGCGGTTCCAGACTGCAGCGCCTTTAACCGCACGGCCACTTCGGCCGGCAATAAATAATCATTTATAACACTTAAACACCTTAGTAATTCACGATCAGGGAGGTTGCCTTCAGTAAGCCTACTTGATCCGCGTCCTTGGATCCACATAATGCAAGCACACTACAAAATTTTGCATTTAGTACTGTGGAAACCAAAATATAACGATATGGTGAACTTTTAAAAACGTATCACTATGATAAACCATAACTAAGATGTGTTGCTGCGTTGCAGACTCATGTAATGCATCCCCACTGGCGTCTGATAACGTGTCTTTGTTTTGACATACTAATGGTTGGCTGGGTGACAGTAAGGAATTTTTTTGCTCCTAGTTATATATGAAATGGAATAATCCCTTCATTGACTTCCTGCAACACATTACTCCTTCACCACCGGTGCTACAATGAAACATTACCTCCTATAGTTCAGAGTGGCACGTCTTAAGCTTTCCTGTTACATTCCAACTTAATCGGAAATGTCTGAGTTGACAGCTGTCGCTGATGAACTGTACTGATAGTGTTTTCTCTCCTGTCTGAGAATGTAGTCTCATCTTTATCAAATAACTGCTTTAACCTTTCATACACGTTTGTAACTACCGATTGCGGCAAATTTCTTACAACTTAACACTTTGTCTACATTGAGGTCGGCAAAAGCGCGAGGGTTGCTAAACAATGCACAGAAAAAGGAATATATCGACGGTAACCTAGATTAAGGAATTATCGCCTGGAGTAATTAAGGAGAACAATGCACTGCTGTATATTAAACTTGATATGTACTTTCGAAATATGCGACAAGACGAATGGCTAGACATTAACACATTACATCAATGAGGTTCTCCGCCCCCGGTAGCTGAGTGGTCAGCGCGACAGACTGTCAATCCTAAGGGCCCGGAGCGAGCGAGGTGGCGCAGTGGTTAGCACACTGGACTCGCATTCGGCAGGACGACGGTTCAATCCCGTCTCCGGCCATCCTGATTTAGGTTTTCCGTGATTTCCCTAAATCACTTCAGGCAAATGCCGGGATGGTTCCTTTGAAAGGGCACGGCCGATTTCCTTCCCCATCCTTCCCTCACCCGAGCTTGCGCTACGTCTCTAATGACCTCGTTGTCGACGGGACGTTAAACACTAATATCCTCCTCCTCCTCCTCCTCTCCTAAGGGCCCGGGTCCTATTTCCGGCTGGATAGGAGATTTTCTCCCCTCAGGGATTGGGTGTTGTGTTGTCTTAATCATCATCATTTCATACCCATCGACGTTCAAGTCGCCGAAGTGTCGTCAAATCGAAAGACTGCTCCAGGGGAACGTTCTACCCGACGGGAGGCCCTAGTCACACGACATATATATTAGTGAGGGTTCTGAGGAGTTTCTAGAGTTTTACCTGCCGCTTTTCATACCTGTCTACATATTGTTTTTTTCATTGTGAAGCGAAGTCGTTTTACAAAAAAAGCTGTATATCTACGCTAAGATAATGTCATTCCGGACTAAGAATGCGTACTGAAACAAAAATATTGCCTCTCTCCGTGCGTACTCCGCCGTGAGTGGTTATACTAACTGGCGTGCGTGCGGGTCACAGGTCGATTTCTGCTTCGTGCAATTATTTATAAGTTAGTATTTGCTACTTCTGGCAGATTCTGAGACTTACCTATATATGAACTATAGCAGACTGTGGTAATATTGTATGCACGTAAGTGTGAACGGGGGCCCAGTCGACTGAGGGAGGCATTTCAGTTCGATACATATCTTCGTGAATGCTTTAGGCATAGTCACATTTGTTGACGACGGAGCTTTCATAACTTGCACTCGATTCCGAATTTTACGTCACAATATCTTGGCAGCAGATAGCAATGCGTATGCAGAAACAAAAATAGTAGGCGCAAGGAATGAACACACTGAAAAATCGATTTCTGATATTTATATACGGAAATGAAAATACTGGCAAGAGACGTACTTCCGAACGCGAGAAAAGGGTGTAACACGCGAGTCACTATTATAGAGCGGATAGTTTTTAGTTAGATTGTGTTTAACACAAAACAGATGCACTCGATGAAGAGACCAGAAGCGAAGAGCAAAAGGTCGCTGTCAATGACCTTTGTACCAAGCGAGACGGGAAACGTGAAAGGTGAACACCCTCGCGACCCCTGCCCGCTCAGCAGTCGCCGAGGGTTTGTTTGTACAGCCGAGCATAGCCGGCGTCGCTGCATGCATTGCAGATCATTTGCGAAGCCCTCTTGTCGTGTCAAATAAAAAATTTAAAAAGAATTCTCAATGTAGAAGTAACAGGGCAATTCCGTAATTTCCCACACGTACGCTATCAGTTCAAACGCATCCGGACAGATAAAAAGCGTCCGGACAGGTATTAGTAGGCATTAACGTGCCGTATGTCCATCCTTCGCCTTTACGAAGGCTTTAACGCTGCTGGGGACAGCCGCAGTGAGGCGTCCGCGTCCGAATGTCTGTGGACGAAAGGCAGCCCGTTCTCCGACAAGAGCCAAACCCAGAGAGCGTGGTGATGGTCGACACCGCGGTGTGCAGCCAAGTCGAGGTTCCAACACATCCCGGAGGTGTTCCATTGGGTTCAGGACTGGGCAGGCCAGCCCATTTGAGGAATGTCATTGTCCACAAACTATTGCCTCATAGATGGTACTTTACGACAGGTTGCATTGACTTGTTAGTAGGTTCATTGTTTGCCAACTGTTCCTGTACTGTACGCAGTACGCAGTGCTGTAAAATGTGTTTAGCGTTTTGCTAAGGGCAGTGAGCGGATCACACCCTAACCACGAAAAACACCCTCATGCCGTAACACCATCTCCTCAGTACTACACTGTTCGCATTACACACGGCATTCGCCAAACCCAAATCCTTCTGTCGGATTGCCACGGGGTATGGCGTGATCGATCACTCTAAATTACTCGTTTCCAGTCATCTGCTGTCCATTGACCTCTTTACACCACCTCCAGCGCCGCTTAACATTGACCACAGAAATATGTGGCTTATGGGCAGGTGCTCCAATGGGTAGGTACTCCACCATTTAATTCCCTTCGCACAGTCCCTGTGCTAGCTGGTCTGCAGCTAGTACTTTGGAAGTTCGGGTCATGCCTTCGTCTGATTTCATGCGTCTTTTTATAGACACCCTCCGCCTTACACGACTCTCACGGTCCGTTAGCAAATACGTCTCTCTGGTCTTGGTTTAGCTGTGGTTGTTCCTCCGCGTTTCCACTTCACAGTCGTATCACCAAAAGTCGACTTGGGCAGCTTTAGAACGGTTGAAGTATCAGTAATGGGTATGGATGGGGACATCTACTGATTAGTCCACGTTCGAAGTCACTGAGCACTCCTGAACAAGCCATTCTGCTGTTACTGCTTCTCTGCTGACAACAAATACTTCTCCCCCTGTGAGCTGTGGTTTCGCTTATTCTTGAATTGAGAACAACTGTGTAAGGTGAAATGACAAGTTTAAGGTCGCAATTTTAGGACAAAATTACAGCTTTTACACTGTTTTCAACTCGCCCGCATAAAAACAGCGCAATGGATAACGCATCTTGCCAACATCAGAAAGAGAAATAATCTTATACACAACAATGTTAAATATTAACTCTCTGAAAGAAAATTAACCCTAAGCACAATATTATGAAAGTTTAATTGGAAGTTTCTTTACAAAATTGCTCCTACACATACTTTATGATGTTGGTCAGTACTACGAAAATCGTCCAATTCCAGTTCAAAGTTCGGTACTATTTACGATGACAATCAAGTCTACGGTGGATGGTTAGTTATGTGACAAATCTGAGCGCAAGATTACCCAAGGCCATTCGAGTTTACACTGTACACAAGCTGGTGAACCAACAGAGTTTACGCCTCTGCACACGGTATTTACCTAAATCTGCGACGCGACGCCGACTGCAAGGTCACTTTCTCCCGCTGAAATTCCTAAAAAAAACTAATCAGGCCTTTGCTGAACTTTCCAGCATAAACTTTACCTATCTTTCTCGTTATGCGAGAAAACATGTACTCAGCCCTAGTCTTAGTATATGGCGATATACACGCGCATCGTTGGAGCAACGTGCATATTATACTACCCTCTCAGTTCTGGCAAGAACAATTAACTAATTTGGCTGGATCGTTTCTCCACAGTCGGAGCTAAACGTTGCTACAGCTAATTTCTAGTTGGAGTGCAGCTGCTGTGAACACAGTGTCCACACCAATTTCTTCTCTGCGTTGTATAGAGCCTTAAGCACTCCGTTCTGCACTTCACGCCATTTTAGAGAAGAGTCCCCAAAATTTCTCTCTTGTCCTACTCATGGCAGAACTGCCTCCTTCCAGTTGGGTTCCTTTTTCACGTCACGGCTTTTTTCGACCAATAGGAGCGTTCCTTTTATTTTGTAGAAACTCTCTCTACCAACCGCAGTGTCCCTTCCATCAAACTGCGTCGAAACTTCATAGGGCGTTGCCGCCAATCGGACGTTTTGTGCTCGTTCTATACGCCTAAAGTACATTGACCTATCCATGTGTCGCACTCGCTGGACGAAATGCGTCACTGGCTCATGTTCGTATCCCGTTGGAATTCTGAAATGCAGCTTTATAAAGCTTTTTCTCTGTCCCTTGCGCAGATGTGCTGCTACACGCGGTCCTCCAGCCCGAATCACCTGGCCCGGGGTCGCTGACCTTCATCCTGCCACGCCTTTAAGTGGTTTCCGTTGTAACCCCCACAGTACGCTTTCGCTATGCAGTTGTACGGCTGGCTTTTCAAAACTAAAAGCGACTCGTGTTGCCTGTTCCACCTTCTGCTCAAAGACATGAATTATGTAGGAATAGTGTATTATTGGCTGTCATCCCTTTTTGCATTACATACTGACAGGCAGATGTTCTCATAACCGCTGAATTACGTTACGTATCTTCACCCACTCATTGCGATGTATAAAGGTCTCATGTAAGGTGCGAATCTGACCATTTATTCTGCCACCTTACACCCTTCTTATATACTGGAATATTTGCCTCTTGTGACATCTAGTGGTCAATTCCGCATTACATAGGGGTTTCCAGATACTTTTGATCATATGGTGTACGTGATGATTATGTGAATACAGCAAGAGGCACAACCATCAGCTGTGTACCACCGAGACGGAGTTATCAACGAAGAAAATAAAGTCCTGAATCATAGTATTAGGACAAGCATGAAATGCTAGAGACCAGTAGAGATAAAAGCAACCTATTACCATTCCTGAGCGATAAATGCTGTTAAATGTTTCAGTAAGATTTTCGTGTGCCATTAATCTGATGTAACAAGAAATACGATTCATCCGACCAGGCATCCTGTTTCCACTGATCCATGCGATACTCTCCACTCGATACTCCAGTGTCCACCGCATTAGTAATTTCTGATCATGGATCATGATGGAAAGATGTAGGGGTCATTACTGCCAAGGCCCATGTTCAACAAAAGCGTCAAAGTGTGTGTGTGTGCTGCCTGCAGATATGCCACAGATCGCCGTCTATCCTGCGTTACAGAGCGCGCAAGGCTCGGACTTCCACGTTCTGTGATGACGCGTCGACGTCCAACATGACAGCTGTTCATGATGTCACCGTCCCACGCCCACTTTCCATACACACTCACGACACTAGGACGCCAGCAGCCAACCGTCAATACCAATTCTGAGATGTTAGTTCATAGACGCCATAACAGTTTGCTGTTTGTCAAAATCGCTTACTTTTAGGAATTTCTCCATTTGCATCCTGTATCGCTTACGTTTATGGATTTCCCCATTGCATCCTGTTTCGTCGGACATACTCGTATGTCGAGGAAACTACCCTTAAAAAACGGAAGAATCAGCGAGGATCAAGACATGAAGATGAAGAAAGCAATGAAAACCACTGCATTAAGGACACACACAAAAAATTGTATCCATGGACAAGTGTGGCATGTAATTTAAAAAGTGTCATGTGAAGTCTCCATTGGCAAAGGATTCCGGATCTCCCGGAGGTGAGTGCCAAGCGGGGGGTGACCATGAGAAATGGAATAAATAACCAACGAAAGGATAACATTCTACGAGTCGGGGCGTGGAATGTCAGAAGTTCGAACGCAGTTTGGAAGCTAGAAAATCTGAAAAGGGAAATGCTAAGGCAGAAACTAGTTATAGTGGGGTCAGTGAATTGATATGGAAAGAAGACAAGAATTTTTGGTCAGATGAGTATAGGGAAATATCAACACAGCAGAAAATGGAATAACGGGAGTAGGATTCGTTATGAACAGGAAGCTAGAGCTGCGAGACGACACCACCATTTGGATGCACTTTTGATAACTTTTCTTTTGTCTTGACCGCACTTATCTTTCAACAACCTCACGCTTTTCGACTTTACGTCGTTTTCAAAGGCAGTGTTATGTCAGACATATAAAATTGTTCTTTGGATACATTGTATCACGTCAATATTCTCGATCACATGTTTGCACTTGTCCTGTGATTGAGAATGTTCGCGTGATACAATGAATCTAATGAACAATTTTATGTGACTGACACAACACTGCCTTTGAGAATGACGTAAAGTCGAAAAGCATAAGGTTGTTGAAAAAATAAGCGTGGTCAAGACATACGAAAAGTTATCAAAAGATAGGGGTGTTCCCATCACAATCGACAGCAAACGAACACCGACAACGATAGTTCAGGTATAAATGCCGATGTCGCAAGGCGAAGATGAAGAGAGAGAAAGTATGAGGATACTGAACGGGCAATTCAGAACGTAAAGGAAGAGGAAAATATAATAGTAATGGGGGAATGGAATGCGGTTTTAGGGGAAGGAATAGAAGAAAGGCTTATGGGAGAATATGGGATTGGTACTAGGAGTGAGAGAAGAGAAAGACTAATTGAGTTCTCCAATAAATTTCAGCTAGTAATAGCTAATACTCCATTCAAAAATCGCAAGAGGAGGAGGTATACTTGGAAAAGGCCGGGTGATACGCTGAGATTTCAGCTAGGTTACATCATGGTCAGACAGAGATTCCGAAATCAGATACTGTGTAGTGATGAAGAGTAGGCTGAAAATTAAAGAGTTTAGTCAGGAACAATTAGTACGCAAAGAAGTGGGATACAGAAGTACTAAGGAATGACGAGATACACTTGAAGTTCTCTGAGGATATAGATACAGCAATGAGGAATAGCTCAGTAGGCTGCTCAGTTGAAGAGGATTGGACATCTCTAAAAAGGGCAGCCACAGAAGCAAGAAAGAAAAACGTAAGGTAAAGGAAGGTAACAGCGAAGAAACCACAGGTAACAAAAGAAATACTTCAGTAGATCGATGAAAGAAGGAAGCAGAAATATGTTCAGAAAATTCTGGAATACAGAAATACAAGTAACTGGGGAATGAAGTAAATAGGAAGTGCAGGGAAGCTAAGACGAAATGACTACATCTAAAATGTGTAAAAAAAGAAAGGACAGATTCAGCATATAGTAAAGTCAGAACGACCGGTGAAATTAAAAGCAAGGGCGGTAACATTAAGAGTTCAATAGGAATTCTACTGTTAAATACAAAAAAAGGAAGCGTCTTAAGAGTACATTGCAGGCGTCGATGACGAGGAGCACTTGTCTGGCGACGTGATAGAAGAACAAACAGAAATCGACAAGGAAGAGAGAAAGGATCCAGTAATGGAATCAGAATTTAAAAGCTTTGGAAGACTTAGAATCAAACTGATACGTTGGTAGCAGGTCTCAAGGTTGCGGTGAGTGAAATGGGCAAGACCGTAGAGTATTCTCAACAACAAACTTTGTTTACGAGGCATCGAAACAAGCAACACTGGTAATAGCACAGAGACGCAATGATATTACAACTTAGTAATTGGTCAATAATAAATGAAGTACAAAATTCAGAAAACTCTTGCAAAGCAATAAGTGTAACGTTTAAGAATATTTACTTTAATTGTGGACAAGTGGGAATGATTTCCTCCAACAAAATAATTTTTTTTAAACGTGAAACTTATGCAGCTTGCAACAAAACTTGATTGCAAAATATAGTTTTCTTGAAAAAAAAGAGATATTTTAAGAAAAGACTTCAGAGATATTATACTTGTTCGATGCAGATACTTCAAGCAAACTTATTTGACAGAGAACTAACAAGCCTGGCGGCTCCGAAAGGAATTGAAATTCTTTGAATAGTTAAAAACGGCAAAAACATGACTTACAAGTTACGGTTATAAAGTCAGAAAAAGCTTATTAGAGGTAGAATACATGCACCAATTACAGTACTGCTCAAACTTAGCAGCCTTCTGCGGTCGTAGAGCCACTTAGGTGTACTGGCTGGTCACGCGGCAACGCGTGAGGAGCAGCCCAGCCGGCTTAGAAAACACGCTCCTTCTATAACACATCAGACAAACTATTAGAACATAGCACGTTTTCGGCATCTGTCAAGTCAGCCTACATTTTGCATGCAAGATGTTAAATCAAATATTAACCTACAGCCTTGCAAACAGCCAAAAACCCCGAAGTTCTTCAAAGCAAACTGCAATACTTTTAAGTACGGAAGAACATTTTCATTGCAACTTTAACCATCAAATGATTTAAGTAAGAGGCTAACTGAAATACTCTAGCAGTGCACAAAACCGTAAGAGCGAAGCTCATTATAGGGGTAAGATAAAATGACACCTTTAAAATTACAACAAAAACGGGATAGCGTAATTTGAGCTGCTTGCGCGCGCAGTGGAGGAGGGGTAATCAGCACGTAATCAAGTACTGCAAGAGTAACCTGTATCGGTAATTTGGTTGACTCACAATGAAGACTACACACGCTGCCATTCAATACAACATACTTCAAACAATATAAAAGGCTTTACCAGACTCGCGCTTACAGAATTTGCCAGACATCGGACTTTAAATAAATATATTACTCCAGCAAAATTTGCCGGACGCAAGCTCTGTGCAGTTTGAACAATTTGCACAGCTTTCGTAGACCCAGTAAATTACGCAATAGACAGAGGCAGTCCTTTTAAGAAAAACTTCACCTACAAGGCGAGGAATTCCCTCATACAAAACGCGACAGCACATTTAAGGTGCCACAGCTCAACGCGAAAGTCGTAAATGGCCACCCAACAATTAATCGTACAAGAACGATCCTGGATGGGAAAACAGCTTACCCACCGGAATTAACGCAGGTGGCAGCGGCTGACAGAAGTCCGGGCACGGTGAAGGCATATAGACGGTCGTATCCAGCCTCTGCACGGCTACACTGTCCTCCAGGAGTCGCAAGGCATCAGTTCCGCAAGTTACGTGAAGTCTCACACCGCGTCGGCCGATCCTTGTGTTCTAGGCGCTTCAGTCCGGAACCGCTCAGCTGCTACGGTCGCAGGTTCGAATCCTGACTCGGGCATGGATGTGTGTGATGTCCTTAGGTTGGTTAGGTTTAAGTAGTTCTAAGTCTAGGGGACTGATGACGTCAGATGTTACGTCCCATAGTGCTCAGAGCCATTTGAAACATTTTGAACACTACGTCATCCACTCACTAGCGTTGCTTCCGTATTCGGCCAAAACAAACTCCGGGGTCGCGCGGCCCACCACCGACCACGGCACGACCAGTACTCGGATGACGACGACGACGACGACGACAACGATGACGACTGACAGGGTCACTGCCCTCTTTCGGTAACAAGGTAACTTCCACTACGTCTCACTGCTGCGCCGACTCTCCTTCGAATAGCTCCGCGCGCGCCTAAATAGGCGATCGCGACCAATCGCCCCGCAGCAAAGCGCGGGCACGAGGAAGAGCTGACACACCAATCATTCCAGAGATAAATTACGGCTCACGACGTGGCAGAAGATACAGATAAAATTCCATTCGAATTTCTGAAATATTTGGGGGAAGTTGCAGCAAAATGACTGCACTGTTGAGGTATGTTAATGTATAGGACTGGTGACATACCACCAGACGAATCCTACTCCCGTTATACCATTTTCTGCTGCTGTTGATGTTACCCTATAGTTATCTGACCAGAAGTCCTTGTCTTCTTTGCATTTCACTTCACTGACCCCCACTAAGTCAAGATTGAGCCTCAGCATTTCCCTTTTCAGACTGTCTAGCTTTCCTACCACGTTCAAATTCTGACATTCCACGCCCCGATATGTAGAACGTTATCTATCCTTCCATTGGTTATTCAGTCTTTTTATCGTGATTACTTTCTCCCTGGTAGTCTCCCCAGGGTGATCCGAATGGGGGAGTATTTCAGAATCTTTTGCCAATGGAGAAATCATCATGACAGTTTTTCAATTACAGGCCACATGGCCTGTGGACAAACATTATGTGTCTTTCATGCAGTGTTTTACATTTTCTTTTGCAGCTACATGTCGTTGATCATTGCTGATCCTTCCACCTCTAGGGCCAGTTTCCCACCCCAAGGGCAAGAGAGCGCCCTGACCCCTGTCTGCTCCTCACCCTCTTTGGCAAGGCTGTTGGCAGAATGATGGTGACTTCTTGTGCCAGAAGTATTCGGCTGATGATTTTTTATTCAAAATCTTAGCGGTTGTGGGGTTCAAACCCGGGACCAAGGAAGTTTTCGTTACTAATGAAAGACACTATCCCTAGACTAACGGTACAGACTCGCTGCCTGTCAGGCCGTCCATAGTTGTGAAAGTGTTGCCTGTGTAGCATTTTGTGCACGAAATGGCCTCTCGATTGTGTCCCATAAACGTTCGACGGTATTCATACGGGGGGATCTGAGTGCCCAAATAATTCGCTCGAAACTTCCAGAATATCCTTCAAACCAATCGCGAACGACTGTGGCCCCGTGACATGACCTTCCATAAAAATTCCATCGTTGTTTGGCAATGGTCTCCAAGTAACCGAACAGAACCATTTCCAGCCAATAATCGGTTCAGTTGGGCGAGAGGAGCAGGCCATTCCACTCCATGTAAACACAGCCCGAACCATTATGGAGCCACCAGCTTGGACAGTGCTTTGTTGAGAACTTGGATGTATGGCTTTCTGGGAACTGCGCCACACTCGAACCCCACCATTAGCTCTTACCAACTGCAGGCGGGATTCATCTGACCAGGCCACGGTTTTAGGAGCCCAGGAAAGGCGCTGCAGGCGATGTCGTGCTGTTAGCGAAGGTGCTTGCGTCGGTCGCCTGCTACCACAGCACATTAACGCCAAATATTCGCCGTACTGTCCTAACGGATACGTTTGTCGTACGTCCGAAATTGATTTCTGCGGTTATTTTACGTAGTCTGTTAGCGATGACAGCTCTACTCAAACGGCACTGCATTCGGTTGTTAAATGAAGGCCGTCGGCCACTGCGTTGTCCGTGGTGAGAGATAATACATGAAGTGTGGTATTTTCGGCACACTGTTGACTCGGTCGTTCTCGGAGTATTGAATTCTCTAACGATTTTCGAAATGGAATGTATCATGCGCCTAGCTTCAACTATCATTCTGCGTATCATTCCGCGTTCAAAGTCTGTTACTTCCTGTCGTGCGACTATAATCACATCGGAAACCTTTCCACAATCACCTGAGTACAAAGGACAATTCCGCCAACGCTGTGCCCTTGACCAGTGGTCGTCAAGTTTTGGCACATCAGTGTAGGAGCATGTACGACGATACCTGGTTTTTCCAACTGGGCGTACACCAGTGCCCGATTGCAAATGCATGTCAGTGGTGCGGGTCGCCCACGCAGGCCAGCCCCGGTGCGGCCTTGGTGCGCGTCCCTCTCCTCCTGGCCGCCGCGTCCCCTCCCCCCTCCTCCCTCTCGCCTTTTGTTCTGCGCCGGCTAGGCTAACAACGGCGGCTGGCTCAGCCCGGAGCGCCGGCGACGCACTCGTCCCCGCCAGCCGCCTGCCCCACCAGCCGCGCGCCCGTTCTCGCCTCGCCAGAGCAGTAGCACTGCGCTCTGCAATAATCACGGCCCCTTCGGCGATCGCGTAACACGTCCACACCCCAACACCGCCAGGTGGCGCAAGTAATGTACAGAACCAGTTCTGTGCAGGTGGTTCCCCACAGCTCGTAACTATTTGAAGAAATCCTCACTTCAGAACTTCCAAGAGTTGCTGATAAAATACGCTGTCCAGTGACATTTATTTGACCGAGGCTGTGAAGAACCTGAATAACCACCTTTTGCAACGTAGACCGCTGCGAGGCGAGCAGGAAGAGAATCAGTGAAGGTCTGGAAAGTACTGACGGGGATGTGGAGTGAGGCCGACTCCAGTGGCCAGTGCCGTTGCCAGATGCGCTAGCTTTCTCAGTTGAGTGTCCATGGCGCTTACAGTCCAACACATTCTCGACTGGATCTAATACAGGGCAATTTGGTGGCCAGGGGAATACGACAAATTCAACTTGCTGCTCTTCGACCCACGCACATACAACGCGAGCTGTGTGATTCTTTGCATTGTCCTGCTGTTAGATGTCATTGTGTCGAGGTAAAATAAACTGCATGTTGGGATGGACATGGTCCCCATGGAGAGACGTATACTTCTGTTGATCCACTATGGCTTGCAGAAGGACGCGATCGCCCAGGGAATGTCACGAATACATTCCCCAGACCACGCTATTCCCTCCTCCAGCCTACACACTTTGCTTTCACGCGCTTCACACCGCACCTGCAATCAGTCTTCCGTCCGATGGACCGTAAAAAGTGATTCATCTGAAAAAGCCACCTGTCGCCAATCAGTAGATGTCCAGTTTCGGTAATGGCGTGTAAATTCCAGCCTTCGTCACCTATGAACGGCAGTTAGCATGAGAGTGTGAACCAGGCGCCTGCGGTGGAGACCCGTATGAACCAACGTTCGCCAAAGAATTGTTGAGGAGACGTTGTTAGCAGCCCCGTGGTTCATCTGGGCGGTCAGTTTCTCAACAATTACACGTCGAGTCTCCCGTTCGCATGTCCTCCGCAGCTGCCTTTCACCCCTGTCATCTATAGCCCATGTTTCGTCACAGTTGCCTCGGCTCCTGTTTTGGATAGTGTCATGTAGTTCGACTGAACAAGTACGAATGCTGAGCTGGTACAGGTTTTCCCCTGAGACAACAGATTCTCAGTGTGTTAATTTCACTCCAGGTACCTCTTAACTGCAACACCTACACACATCAAAAAAAGTTTTGCATCACCCCAGTTCCCAGAAATCCTGAAGATAGACGTTGACTGTGTATATTATATCACAGACATTTGACTGTTCAGAGATGACACTAACCCTGCCCAAAGATATAAAACAACCATGGATGAGCAGCGCCTATCAGACGAAGGGGGTCCGACAGCCCATCAGTTCCAGTCATTCCACCAGGAAGGAGCTACATGGCTCGTGTTGTCTGTATTTCAACCATGCCTACAATGCCAATGCCGCGGTTCGATCGCGTCCGCATTGTTTGCCAGGAAGGGCTCTCAACAAGGGAAGTGTCCAGGCGCCTCGGAGTGAACGAAAGCGATGTTGTTCAAACATGGAGGAGATACAGAGAGACAGGAACTGTCGATGACATGCCTCGCTCAGGCCGCCCAAGGGCTACTAGTGCAGTGGATGATCGCTACCTACGGATTATGGCTCGGAGGAACCCTGACAGCAACGCCACAATGTTGAATTCGTGCAGCCACAGGACGTCGTGCTACGACTCAGACTGTGCGCAGTAGGCTCATGATGCGCAACTTCACTCCCGATGTCCATGGCGAGGTCCACCTTTGCAACCACGACACCATGCAGCACGATAGAGATGAGCCGAAGAACATGCCGAATGGACTGCTCAGGATTGGCAACACGTTCTCTTCACCGATGAGTGTCGCATATGCCTTCAACCAGACAATCGTCAGAGGCGTGTTAGGAGGCAACCCGGTCAGGCTGAATACCTTAGACACACCGTCCAGCGAGTGCAACAAGGTGGAGGTTCCCTGCTGTTTTGGGGTGGCATTATGTGGGGCCGACGCACGCCGCTGGTGGTCGTGGAAGGCGCCGTAACGGCTGCATGGTAAGTGAATGCCAACATCTGGCCGATAGTGCAACCATATCGGCAGCATATTGGCGAGGCTTTCGTCTTCATGGGCGAGGTTCGCGCCCCCATCGTGCACATCTTGTGAATGACTTCCTTCAGGATAACGACATCGCTCGACTAGGGTGGCCATTATGTTCTCCAGACATGAAGCCTATCGACCGTGCCTGGGATAAATTGAAAAGGGATTTTTATGGACAACGTGACGCACCAACCACTCTGAGGGATCTACGCCAAATCGCCGTCGAGGAGTGGAACAATCTGGACCAACAGTGCCTTGATGAACTTGTGGATAGTATGCCACGACGAATACAGGCATGCATCAATGCAAGAGGACGTGCTACTGGGTATTAGAGGTACCGGTGTGTACAGCAATCCGGACCACCACCTCTGAAGGTGGCGCTGTATGGTGGTACAACATGCAATGTGTAGTTTTCATGAGCAATAAAAAGGGCGGAAATGATGTTTATGTTGATGTCTGTTCTAATTTTCTATACAGGTTCCGGAACTCTCGGAACCGAGGTGATGCAAAACTTTTTTTGATGTGTGTACTTTTTCACTTGAATTACTCTAAATTGTGTCCCTCCTATTTTTTATTGATTCTCTCTGTTTATTATTGAAGCATTATGCATAGCGTTGAAGCCAATAAATTAAAAGTGTCACCAGACACCTGAAGCCTCAATATGACCTCGAAGGCAAGAGAAGAACAAAAAAGTGAATGGTAATTTGTGTAGTTCATACAGAGCTTGGAGCAACACTCTCTATTTGACGCTTTTAGGCGCGGTTGCTGCTATTCTATTCACGTTGCCGAGCATTTATACTCACAGATGTGGGTTGGCACGTTACTGAACGTGTAACGCAATAACCAGGCGCTGTGTTGAGCGTTTGAAACTGTTTGAATCTCCTGTCACCCAAGTGATTTTTAAAAGTGTGCCTGGGTTGAGACCAACTTCACACTTGAATTTTTGTGGACGGAGCAAAATAGCACACTGGTGACCCTGTTACCAAATCAGCGAACCAGTCTCCACCCGAAATCCACCCTCACACTCACCTGATCCGGCACACAGTTTTAATCTGCCAGGATGTTTCAGTACTGCATCAGATCGGCCATAGGCTAGTACGACTACGCTAATGAGTACACAGCCGCCTTCTTTCCCCATTCTTGCGCAACTGAGCCGATGCTCCGTCTTATTGTGTCGTCTAGCTGTGAGCTCCCTTCCCGAAACTGAATGATATTGTTGTAGCCACTGGCGCACTCCTGACCCGTTATCCCACATTTTCCATTTCTTCGGAAAATCGGTTGGACGATGACTTGGCTAGCGGGCCTCACTTGCAGAGACTTTACACGAAGCTTTACCGTCTATGCATCGACCACTTGTTGTACGGGGCGAACACATGTTTGGATAACATGATGATCATTCGGACTTCCGTATGGACAAAGTCTGTGGAAAAATTCGTTACTATTCTTCTTCGCCAGTTTCGTAGTTTCAACACGTATGTTCCAATTAAACTATAGCAAGAGTGCGTTTGTTACCTGCGGAGTTAAACTTATGTGAATTCTCACGACAAATTGTTTTTCCCAGAATGTATAGCGAGCTTCTCTTCTGGTTTCATTTTGTTTCCGTCATCAGTCCGCCAGTTTCTGCATTACACCTCTTGTTATTAGCGATGGTAATGCAACTTCCTTAGTATATCGGTGTCAGCTAGATAGTGCGAAATAAAACAGCATGCTACCGACTAATGTATTGGGAGAACTCACCGGAGAGCGAACTTGAAAATATCCTGTGTAACTGCGCGTATTGAAGAGATCGTACTAATGACTCATTTCGAATGCCTTGACTACTGAGAAAGCATAATAGCTGCAGACTGCAACAGTTCTTTTTATTTGGTAACGTAGAATGCCGTCAATGCCGTATTCGTCATACTAAATAACTAGAAGAGTAAGTTCCTCGGACTGTAAATACGTAAAGGCTTAAAGCTGTATGCCGAATTGTGCTTATAACATGCAACTCTTCCTTTCGCTAGCAAAGGTCTTACCAACTAAGTGATTGAGTACGCCTCTCAGTCTCGCACAATTCTCTTGTGCTCTTTCAGTCCTCCAGGAAACTCTCACACATACGTTACTCACTAGCAGTCGTGGGAGGAAGTGTATAGTACGAAAGATTTTAGTCGGAGCCTGAGCGGTGTCTAGATGGCCTACTCGATAAGGGAATTATCTATGAAAGGCATCAGACTGTCGTTTTTCAATCAGTCATGGGGCTCGTTAGAGCAAACACGCCGCTACAGTGGGAAAGATGCTTTCATTCCCGTAGCTTATTTATCTGCTGTTGTATATACTCGGAAAAATCTACGAGCTTCTTCACTTACAACCGAAAAATTCTTAATGTAAATCGTTCTCTCTCTCTTCACATCCCTTTATGAGTGCATTAAACAACAGAGATTTACATCACACGTTAATGATCTCCAAATCCTGCTTTGCTCGCCTACTTCAAAATCAGTGTTTTGCCTTTGTCTGTGATGTGTCCAGCTGCGGCGTTGCGAGGCAAGTGTTCGTCACCTGGGCTTACCAGTGGAGCACTAGAGGACCCGAGCAAATACGGAAAAAAGTGGCTCTAAACAAAAAGAATGACCTCAAGAAGAGGAGCAGAAACAAGCATCCCAAGAGAGTCTTCCTTTTTAATTTCAAATTTAGAAATATTCCCTCGGCAGACGTCGCACTATGAACCTGATGAAAATCTTTTTTCATCAGACTGAATTAAAACGTTCCAAAACATTCTGAGAGTCTCACATAAAGTATATACAGTTTCGAAACGAGGTATTTTCGGTATCGGGTTGTACACTGCGTGGTTAATTCAGCTGCTCCCAGTGCACTCACGAAGTTCAATCTATACATCCAAGAAACAATGACGGAAATAAAAAGGGGGGATGGAAATTTAGGGGGAAGTTTCGCTGATGACAGTGCTATCGTGAGTAAAGGTGACGAAGGATGTGTTGAATGGAATGAAAAGTGTAATGAGTACAGAATATGGACTGGGAGTAAATAGAATAAAAAATGAGAAGTAGCAGAAATGAGAACAGTGGGAAACTCAACATCAAAATTGGGGATTACGAAGTAGACGAAATTAAAGAATTCTGCGACCTAGGCAACAAGATAACCCATACTGGACGAAGCAGGAAGGATATAAAAAGATTAGGACTGGCAAGGATGGTATTGCTGACCAAGAGAAGTCTGTTAGTATCAAACAAAGGCCTTAATTTGAGAAAGAGATTTCCAAGAATGTACGTTTGGAGCAAAGCATTGTATGGTGGTGAGACATGGACTGTGAGAAAACCGAAAAAAAAAAAAGAATTCAAGCATTTGAGATGTGGTGCTATAGATGAATGTTGAAAATTAGGTGGACTGATAAGATAAGGAATAAGGAATAGGAGTGGACCCAAAATTGAATCTTGTGTGACTCCTTTTGAGATTTCTCCCCAGTCACTAAAATTTTCTTTCCCTCCAACATTGTTTCAAATAGTACAACCTTTTGCAGTCTGTTTGTTAAGTACGATTCAGATCAGCCCTGTGTAGAGCCATCAGTTCCATAAAACATGAGTTTTTTCTAAGGAAGTTTGCGGTTATACATCAACAACTCGGGCAATTTACAGTGGTGTCATGGAGAAACCCAAATACAATAGTTCCTGTCACCACATCTTATTGCGCTGATTCGAGGCAGCCATCTGAGACTTACACACCACTCGCTGTTACGATTTATGTCAGCAGTGGAGATCACATGACCGCCTGGCATTTGTTCTACGACATCTGCAGTGCGCCAAAGCGACCAGTAGCCTCTTTAAAGGTGGCAACTAGTAGAGAGTGAGAAGTCTGGAAAATTTCCATGAAAGAATGGTTCTTCCTGCGCCTTAATGTTTCGCAAGCTTGATTATTCCAAGGATCGTACGAAGGATTTCAGCAGTGTACAGCGTACAGTCCATTGTTGACAACCGTTTGAACTGGTCAGTGTGTCGACTGGGATTGAAAATGGAAAAAACAGAGTTTCGTGCTGTTATTAAACATTTTCATCTCAAGGGCTGGAGTGCTGTACACATAAAATAAGAATTGGGTGAAGTTCAAGAGGACTTTGCACTATCATTGGAGACCATTTCCTTTTGGCTTAATGCATTAAAACTTGGTGGGCAAGCACCGAAGGTGGAGTGCGCTCCGATCGTCCAGTTGAGGTCACTACAATGGAAACCACTGACAAAATCCGTGATACAGTAATGCAAGACCGCCGAATAAAAATTCGTGAGGTTGCGTGGACTGTAGGCATCTCAACAGAGCGTGTGCATAGCGTCCTCCACGGATCACTGGCTATGAGGAAGCCGTGTGTGCGGTGGGTGCCGCGATTGCTCACAGTCGATCAAAACGCATCCGGCACATTTCTACACAATGTCTGGCGATTTTTAATAGCAATCTGCAATACTTTTTGCGCCTATTTGTGACTGTTGAAGAAACTTGGATCTATCGGTAGACACCAGAGTTAAAACGGCAGTCAAAACGATGAACAAAGGCTAGTGGAAGTGCACCGAAAAAGGCAAAGACCCTTTGGTCAGCTGGTAAGGTGACAGGCATTTCTCTTTTTTTTTTTTTTTTAATTTTGTATTCCCAGGGAATAATTCCCAGAGGTTATTTGCAAAACGGCAGAACCATAACTGGACCCCATTATGCTTCATTGTTGAATAGTTTGAAACCTGCGTTGACTGAAGAAAAACCGAAGTTGACACGCTAGAAAGTGCTCTTTCACCAGGATAATGCACCATCGCGCACATCAGCGGTAACAATGGCGAAAGCACGTGGATTGGGCTTTTAACTGGGTCCTCATCCATCCTATTCACGAAACTTAGTCACAAGTGACTTCTTATTGTCCTTTACTTGAAACTTTTTCTTGATGGGAAGAATTTTAATCAAATGAGGAAATGACAGTTGCAATCAACGAGTATTGTGCAGAGTTTGACAGAACGTATTTTTGCGATGGGATGAAGAAGCTGGAGGAATGTTGGACCAGATGTATATCCCTCAAAGGAGTTGTTTACGAAATAAACTTTTCTGTCTTGCTTTTTTATCAGTATTAAACAACCCTCGTATTTTGTCCGGTGATTTGATTATCGATTTCGCGTTCCTCCATTATGGTGATCGTGAGAAGGGTGGACTTGGGCTGCGAGGTGCAGTGGGCCGTGTCCCGTGCTTGCCAGCCTTAACATTTAACACGTTGGCACGCTCGTTTGGGGCAGCTGCGGCGGTCGCGGGGTCGGCGGAGGCGGAGGCCGTGACCCGGTGGCGGGCCGCGGCGCATGCGCGCTGGCGCGGGCGTGACCTCCGGCGTGCGCGCACGCACGGCCCGCCGCCCACGCCTCCCCCGCCGGTACCCTGCTCCCCTGTCCCGCCGCCCCCCTCGCCGGTGCCTTTTTGTTGCTGCCGCGGCAGATATGCGCGGCAGCCTCACCGGCGGATACCACGCGCGCCGCAGCTTCCCTCGCCAGCTGCCGGCTGCCCGTCTCGTCCCATCGTACCGCCGCGCTGCCGGCTAATGGATTTTCGATAATTTGGAATACCGGCCGGCCCTCGCCTACAGCGCCAACAAGAAAATTGAAAGCGGTCGTCTGGCGGGCAAACCGCCTGAGCCCCAGTGTCGGTCTAATATCTGTGGCCGCCGCGACACTTCCCGGCGACGAGGTAGCCAATCAAAGGCAACCGCTCGGCGCGAGTAATTACTGCCAGCGAATTAATGACCTGATGGCTTCTCTGACAGCAACAACCGCGCTGTAGTAAGTGGCCAGTGGAAGGCGCGAGGACGACACAGATTCTCTCTCTCTCTCTCTCTCTATCTCTTGCTGCCATGTCCCCCTTCCACCGGGCACAATTCACTGCCAGCTCGCTTTCTATCAGTCCTTTATCGTCTGGCAGAGAGTAGCGTCGTTACGCAAGAAGCTTACATTTCGACTGACCTTCTCCTTTCTTAATAAGAACTCTCGTTTATTTATTTTACCGAATTCATTTACTGTTATAAAAGCCACTTGCGAACTGTGTAACTACCGTGTCATTTTTATCTTCACAAACGGAAAATTAATAGCGACACCTACATCTACAATTACAAGCCACCTTAGAGTGTGTTTCGAAGGATATTTCTTGCACCACGATCAAGTACCACAACTAAGCACTGAGTAAATCCCAGGAAACTTTAGCACTAACATAGGATGATATGATATAAAAAGAAAAAAAAATGTCCGTTTCCGCGCGGCTTTGCTCGCGTACGTCCAAATATACTGATCTCCTTCTACTCCTTCATTGTGTCCCTATCTTCCTTCTCCTCTCCATGTACAGCTCCAACTCCCCCTCTCTCTACTTCTTCTCTCACCTGCCTCTTGCCCCATCTCTCTTTCACTCTTGTCCTGCTCCCCTCTCCCTATCCATCTCCTATTCCCTATCAACCTCTTGCTCCCTATTTATCTCCTGCTCCCTGCTCACTATACATCTCCTCCTCACCCCTCTCCTTATTCTTATCCTCCTGTTCCCCCGCCCCCCTCTCTCCCCATCCTCTCCCCCATCATCTTAACCTTCCCCCAGCTGCCCATCTCCCCTGCAGACCAGCTCGAAAAAGCAGACCAGTGCTACTCTCACAACACACCAGTTGTGCGCGCGGCAGCTTACAAGTCTGCAGTTTGGAAACAATTCTTTTTTCCTCTGACTAATAGGTTACGCTGCCAGTGAAGCAGGTTTATAAAGTAGGTGCTACTCCAAAACAACACATTTATCTGTCAGGTCAGGTTTGGTTGAAATCGATCCAGAGACTTGAATGGAGATGTCAGACTTCACTTAGAAATGCGGGCAACTGCCTTACCACAGTGGCAACACCGGTTCCCGTCACATGACTGCTGGGCTTCGCTAACACATGGATGGGTCATCGTCCGGGTCTGCCGAGTGCTGTTGGCAAGTGGAATGCACTCAGCCATTGGGAGGCCAATTGAGGAGCTACTCCACTGAGAAGTAGTGGAAACTGTCACAAAAACTAACAACGACCGAGAAAGCGGTGTGTTGACCACATGCCTCTGCGTATCCGCATCCCGTGACGCCTAAGGACTGAGGACGACACGGCGGCGGTCGGCACAGTTGGGTCTTGAAGGCCTCTTCGGAAGGTGTTTATTTATTTACTTGGGAATGTGAAGTCCAAGTAACACTTCACATATGGTTCGGAATATTATCACTGGTGGTGAACCTGTTTATTGTTGCGATCCTGAGAAGAAAAGTCAATCAGCTCAGCGGGTCTTTCGAACTGAACTTAAGCCTGCAAAAGTCCCACAAATGCACAGTGTTGGTAAGAAGGTAATTGCTAGTTTTAAGCGTTCCGCACCTCAGTCGATAAAAATGGCATCCTTGTAGGATGACTTTGTTGTACGTCTGTCTGCCCAGCTATTAAAATTTTCTCTCAGGAATGGGTACAGGTGCCAAATTTCTTTATGTCACTGAGGTTTACGGTGCCTCGGCACTGGTTAACATTTAAGCTTCTAAGTCAATGCAGCGAAAAGTATGTCACAAACTCAATCATCAAATCCTACAGGCCACTTCCCATTGACCTAGAATGATAAAATTTGACAAGAAGCAATATTTCACAGTACAAGCAAAGGAAAAGAAATCCGAAAGAAGTCGGTTTTTAATTACATCACACTCAAAAATTTATTGCTTTTTGTTTTCCGTCTCATAAGACCCCTTTTTCTCAGGAAAATTTGAAATTTATGGCAGGTACTAAGGTCTAATGTCCCTTGAGGGTGTAAAAAGCTTTTAAGTCAATGAAGTCAGGACATACATCCATATATGCCACATATTTTGATACTCCCAAACTCTCAAGAAAACCTATAGATAAACGATTTTTGTAGATTTGAAGAAGACAGATATCCATCACCCGAAAATGTAGGGACTAATTTTATTACACTACCATTTTCGGTGCCTCACTGGCGCCATCATCAGGCTCCTATACACGAAACGAGATAACCCAACCAGTTGTTTGTGCTTGCCAAACGAACCACTAGCTATATCAAACTTGTTTCAGTAGATATCTTAACAGTAGGTGTGGAGCACTTCACATATCCAACGATCACACTTCCTTTCTATTTGTCCTGCTATGATTATTGACGATATAGCATTACAATGAATGTTTTTTTTATCAAAAATTGTATATATTGTTATCCTGGCGGAAGACGTAGCGAAATGTGTACAGCTTTATCTCTCACAATATTATCGTTACTTGTACTTTTTCTCTAAAAACTGCAAGGCAATCTAGAGAAATATTACTATCATTATCATAAATTCTGATGTATAGCCGTATAACTTGTATTATGAAAGCCGTTACTCCGACAAGCTAGTATTCTCGTAGAGAAAAAAAAGAAAAAATAAACTTTATTACTCTTCCTATGAAGCATGAAAAATCAGTTCTGTAATATCCGTATGCGATTTTTAAAAATATTCTCTAACGTCTCCCAACAGTTATACTGCAATGCTCCTGCACGTAACAACTTAACTCGTCCTGCCCGCTGCAACTGCATAAATTTATTGTGTTCAGGAATGTGCTGAAATAATTCAAAATAAATGCTGCGATCCACGCAGAATGCAATGCATGGTCAGAGCTACTGATGCGACTATTGCTTTGTTTTATTTTTAAAGAAATGAAATGATCACGAGGGATTTAGTCAACAAGCCTTAAGCAACGTAAAAACTGAAAGGGATCAATAAAAACTTTTAATTTACTATATTGTGAAAACTGAAGATTTGTACACTGACAAACCTTACTCAGACTTTCTTTTCCATGGACAGTTTGATTAGCAAAAATTATAATTATTGCACAATGTCTATAATCAGTAATCACGTATCTGATCACAACAAAAGTATGAATATTACTTTCAGTGTATGCGTACACAAATCTGATAAAATCCGTCCAGTACACAAGCAAGCAACAACTAAATGCAGCAAGAAAAGCAAATTACCATTAATCCTTGAATAACACCAAAATCTTCTTTGGCGCTACTACTTTGGTCAGGACAGGCTGCGACTTCTCCTAATAGATTAGAAAGAGGTAATGTGTAAAGCGAGAAATGCAATCCCTCTATGTAAAAGAGGTTTTACTTTTACGTAACTGAGTCGTAGAGAAAACCATAATTCTATTGCCAACATCTGACAGTTTCGCTGTGAGTGGGGGTATCGTTGCCGTGGAGCAAGACCAAAGCAGAGCTCTTCCCCAGCTTAATGAGCCACATACCTCCTACTCCGCATAATCACTGCATAATGCATGGCGACCACTTGTTGCGTACCAACTCGAGTGAAACAACCACAAATCATATTGGAGGGAGAGTGGGTATCGTTTACAATTAAAAAAGGGAGCAGGGAGAGAGAGGGGCAAATAAAATAAAAGAAAGAAACGTATTGTAATTTTTGCGCTTTATGGTCGGCATGATAAATCAGCATGCTTAATTCAGTGAATGCTGTACAAGAGTCAAGATTTTTCTTCGGTCTTGTTACAAATTGCAAATACTCTTAATTAATTGATCCTCTTCTTACATCGTTTTACGAACACTAAATTTCTTTTTAAAAAAAGGCAAAAGACACACACTGAGAATCCTATCAAAACCAGTATACACAAATTATATAGTGCTATACTAAAAGTAATTACATTTCATACTGTCACGAACACGCGAAGAACTGCATAAAATGACTCGCTCACTATTTCAATTTACTGAGGTGATCTCTTAGATATTTTACACCTAGCAACATTTACGGATAACAAATGCCAAACCGAGACTGAAGCCGGCCGGAGTGGCCGTGCGGTTCTAGGCGCTACAGTCTGGAACTGAGCGACCGCTACGGTCGCAGGTTCGAATCCTGCCTCGGGCATGGATGTATGTGATGTCCTTAGGTTGGATAGGTTTAATTAGTTCTGAGTTCTAGGCGACTGATGACCTCAGAAGTTAAGTCGCATAGTGTTCAGAGCCATTTGAACCATTTGAACCGAGACTGAATATTCTCGGTGCACTGATGTTTTCAATCTGCGAGAGCGCGTCGTAAGTCGTGGCTATACAGCTCATCGGATAAGGTCATTATACACAGTTTTAATTCGTCAGGAAGTTCCAAACAGAGCAAACTCCGATGCAGAGTGAGACAGTCATTCTGGTATGTATTCTTTTCTTTCATCCTTTGCTCCGCTATGTTTCTCGCGTCCAGTCGGAATTATCTGGGACGATCAACATGTTTTAGAATCAGTCTGCACTTTTTATACGGGCTTCACGATTCTTTTCTTGTGATAAATATTTCTATTTGTGTGCATAATACATTGCCAAAAAAATTCTCGCTCCAGGAAAGACGATGTTGATTTTGTTCCGATGACAGCATATGCCACCTGGGGGATAGCAGATGTACTTACAATGCTTTCAGTACATAGCGTAGTGGATTAGCTACCAGAGCGCCTTCTGTGTCTACCCTTTAACAGAAAATGCTCACAGCTAAAAGTTTCAGTGTGGTTCGCACGTGTGAGGCAAGCAGGCCATCACGCGACGGAGACGCACTCGTGCTTCTGACAGGCAACTGGGAGAGTTTGAAAGGGGTCAAATTGTGGTCTTCCGAATGGCGGGATGGTCCATTAGGAGAATTGCCACACAAGTTGGACATGCTGCGTCAGTTGTGCAACGATGCTGGTTTCAGTGATTCCGTGAACTTTCTCACTCCTGTAGACGAAGTTCTGGATGTCCATGCAGCACAAACGCCCACCAGAATCGTCGCATTCTAAGGGCAGCAGTGGCAGATCGTACACCTACCACAGCACAGATACACAGATAAGAATGACTGTGAGCCTGGACGTGTGAACATGAGTGTTGCGAACCGGTTATTAGTAGTGGGAATACAGGCGCGCGCACACCTCTAGCCCGTCTTCCACTCAAGCCACAGCATCGACTGGTGTCGCCAGAGGATCTTTTCGAAGATGGAATGTCGCACAGTGGACTTCAGCGATAAAACCAGATTCTGCCTGCACGCAGGTGATGATCGTTTGCCCGCACGAGGGGGTAGACCTGGCGAGTGCTGTTTTGTAGAGCGTTGGCCCAAGACACACTGGCCCCACTTCGGGCCTCGATGTCTAGGGTGTGATAAACTACAACTCTCGTTCACGTTTGGTGTTTCTGAAGGAGACGCTAACCTACGCTCGGTACTTGCAGAATGTTGGTAGAGCAGTTCTTTTGTCGTTCTTGCAACAGGAATGCGTGATACTATCGGACAAGCAGTGACTCGTGCGAATCTTCAACCGAAAACTTCTCAGGACTACGTGAACAGGTCGATAACGTAACCCAGGATAGCATTGCCACCTGTACGATCGACTGGATGCCGGAGGCAGCGCCTGCCATGCGGCCCGTGGAGGCTACATCACGTACTGATATGGGTGTTTCAGTGTGGGTCGATACCCGGTACTTCAGAACCACTTGTGTTATTGGTCTGTGAATATAATTGTTTCATGTACTCCATATACGCTATTGCAACAATAAATCTTGAGCGAATTGGAAACCTCTAAAGCGGTGTACTATTTTTTCCTGGCAGTGTATATTCATAAAGATGGAGACATCTGAGAGACTACATGTTATCGTAATTGAATGGCTCTGTTTGACGTCTTTTCAAACTGTAATTATTAAAATTACGGATATAAGATCCGCCTATTATTCATGTCTACATATGTTTGGATCCGTGGTATGAGGTCAAAAAGAATTAAAAAAAGAAAAGCTGGGGAGAGAGAGAATCAAGCTCTCTCAACTGTTCTCGGTTATCGTCAGTGGAAACATGAATACCATCACAGTGCCGTATCCATACGGGGAACGTCGGGTAACTGAAACAAAATCTTACAATCGCCATAGAGCAGTTATCAGATTGCCACGACGAGTCTAAAGTGCTGCTAAGGCTAAAATGTGCATTTTACACCAGCTAATTCGATAAACAGCATGGAAAAACTAGTAGAAGCCAACCTCGGGGAAGATCAGTTTGGATTCCGTAGAAACACTGGAACACGTGAGGCAATACTGACCTTACGACTTATCTTAGAAGAAAGATTAAGGAAAGGCAAACCTACGTTTCTAGCATTTGTAGACTTAGAGAAAGCTTTTGACAATGTTGACTGGAATACTCTCTTTCACATTCTAAAGGTGGCAGGGGTAAAATACAGGGAGCGAAAGGCTATTTACAATTTGTACAGAAACCAGATGGCAGTTATAAGAGTCGAGGGACATGAAAGGGAAGCAGTGGTTGGGAAGGGAGTGAGACAGGGTTGTAGCCTCTCCCCGATGTTGTTCAATCTGTATATTGAGCAAGCAGTAAAGGAAACAAAAGAAAAATTCGGAGTAGGTATTAAAATTCATGGAGAAGAAATAAAAACTTTGAGGTTCGCCGATGACATTGTAATTCTGTCAGAGACAGCAAAGGACTTGGAAGAGCAGTTGAATGGAATGGACAGTGTCTTGAAAGGAGGATATAAGATGAACATCAACAAAAGCAAAACAAGGATAATGGAATGTAGTCTAATTAAGTCGGGTGATGCTGAGGGAATTAGATTAGGAAATGAGGCACTTAAAGTAGTAAAGGAGTTTTGCTATTTGGGGGGCAAAATAACTGATGATGGTCGATGTAGAGAGGATATAAAATGCAGGCTGGCAATGGCAAGGAAAGCGTTTCTGAAGAAGAGAAATTTGTTAACATCCAGTATTGATTTAAGTGTCAGGAAGTCGTTTCTGAAAGTATTTGTATGGAGTGTAGCCATGTATGGAAGTGAAACATGGACGATAAATAGTTTGGACAAGAAGAGAATAGAAGCTTTTGAAATGTGGTGCTACAGAAGAATGCTGAAGATTAGATGGGTAGATCACATAACTAATGAGGAAGTATTGAATAGGATTGGGGAGAAGAGAAGTTTGTGGCACAATTTGACCAGAAGAAGGGATCGGTTGGTAGGACATGTTCTGAGGCATCAAGGGATCACCAATTTAGTATTGGAGTGCAGCGTGGAGGGTAAAAATCGTAGAGGGAGACCAAGAGATGAATACACTAAGCAGATTCAGAAGGATGTAGGTTGCAGTAGGTACTGGGAGATGAAAAAGCTTGCACAGGATAGAGTAGCATGGAGGGCTGCATCAAACCAGTCTCAGGACTGAAGACCACAACAACAACAACAATTCGATAAGAAAGACGCCACAACCGTTAGCTGCAGTGTTATTTTGCATGAAACATCTTGGAAGTATGCTAGACAAATCTTTAACCATTATCAATATTTCACTTGACACGATGATTGGGAAAGTGTATCTACATACTATAGTTCTGCGACTGTGCAGATGGAGGAAATGCTGTTTATTTCACTTCTTTACGTCTACATTTCCGAAGTGAGTCTTTTTTTCAGCATGGGGAAGACGCAGAAAATTATTCTGTGCTAAACATAGTTTTCACGATATTAAATTCTACAAAATTTAGTTCTGAAATTAGGAAATTGACCTAGATAAAGTATAAACGCTTTTCTTTACTTCTCAAATGGGCCAGTTTCAGCTCCTTATTCGTTGTTCTTTTCAAAAAAAAAAAAAAAAAAAAAAAAAAAAAAAAAAAAAAAAAAAAAAAAAAAAATGGTTCAAATGGCTCTGAGCGCTATGGGACTTAACATCTGAGGTCATCAGTCCCCTAGAACTTAGAACTACTTAAACCTAACTAACCTAAGGACATCACACACATCCATGCCCGAGGCAGGATTCGAACCTGCGACCGTAGCGGTCACGCTGTTCCAGACTGAATCGCCTAGAACCGCTCGGCCACACCGGCCAGCGTTGTTCTTTTCTTCCAGCGCTCTTTCATCTGTTCGCAGTGTTCTTTCTTCCTGTCTTGTGACCACTTCAAACCAATTTTTTGCTCTCTCCTACCTTAGAACCCTTCCATATTCAATACCCCGTCCGTAAACACATGTATCAGCTTTCATATTATTTTTCCTAACCCTCTTTTTTACTTTCTGGATCCAACTTGTTATTGACTTTTTATCCCACAAATATTTGAAGATCTTTTTGCTTAATGTACTGCCTAGCATTCGATATAAATGTCCAAAAAAATACCAACCTTCCTAAATATTTTGTATGTTTCGATAAAATTCATTGTTACTTCTTAAGTTTCAGCCTTCCATAGTTTTTCGAAGTCCTAATTTTTTCCTCATGATTTGCTTTTCTGAATTTCTAATTTATCTAGTTAGTTATAGACATTATGGCTTCACTACTAAGTTGTATTGCCGTATTTTTGCGTTTTTAGACAGGAATTATTATTTTCTTTTTTGTAAAGGTCCCCAGTTATACTACAGCCTTTTACAAACCATTTTATCATATTATCTCCCCAAGGTTATTAAATATTTGTTTTCAGAAATTTCAGTGGACTTTTAATGTTTGTTAAAATTTTTTTCTGCAGAAATGCTTAAGCCAGTCCTACTCGTTATTTCTTCGAAAGTATTACTTTGTATTACAGCAGATCTCACATTTTCAGAAAGTATAGCAAATCATCCGCAAATGCGATACAGTTTAATGTAATATTTTCGCTTCCTCTTCCCAGATTTTCTGAAATTTTATATTTGTTTAGACTTTCAGTTCAATTTCTTATTGTTTTTTCCAGAACACAATTAAAGTAGTTGGCATTAGACTATCACCTTGCCTTACACCTGTGCTTGTTTCGAAGGGCTAAGGTATTTCTCCCATTGATTTCACTTTAGGTACTGCGTCTGTAAGTCTTTAACGGATTTGCTAACTTAGAGTTTACACCAAATTCTCGCATTATTTTATCTATATACAGAGTGATTTTTTCCGTCGTGTACAAACCCTAGGGATGATCGATGAGAGAATACAGAACAGAGAAGATCTAATGAACTTATCTCCGGAAATGCATGGCTTCCATATCTAGAGACCATTTATTCAGTCATACGCTGTTACAGAGACTGCGGTCTAATACGCGCTGTATTATGCATCCACAGTCACAGATTGTTTCGACAATGGATTCTATGTGCCTCAACGCATGCGTGTACGCGCTGTAGCATTGTTCTGTCTCACACGTTCACGTCGGCCAGGCTGCATCCGAACTGTGTCAAACGCAGCCTGAGTAGACTGCTCCAGTGTCTCCACATCTGGAATGGGCTCTGCGTGTACGAAACTTTTGAGATAAGCCCATAATCGGAAATCGCACGGGTTGAGATACGATGAACGAGCAAGTCATGAACGAGTAGGCTATACAATTGGACCCCATCGTCCGATCCATCGACCAGGGAAGACGCGATTGAGTTACGTCCGGACGTTAACGGTGAAGTGGGCTGGAGCACCATTATGTAGCAGCCACATAACCATTCGAATCATCAATGGCACTTCTTCCATCTGGGGAGGCAGAGTCCCCGCATGAAACGCCAATAGTTCAGGGCTGATAGGCGACGTGGAACGAAAGTTATCCCAGCCCACACATTCCGGCAGCACCGATGCTGATGATTCGCTGTCACTGTACCGTGGTGGTTCTACATACTATCCCACAGATGACTGTTATGAAAGCTGAAGATACCATTCCACGTAAAGGTGGCCTCCTTTGCGAATAGGATTGATGTCACAAATCCCGGAATCATGGTGGTAAATTCCTATGGGACCAAACTGCTGAGGTCATCGGTCCCTAGGCTTACACACTACTTAATCTAACTTAAACTGACTAATGCTAAGGACAACACAAACACTCGTGCCCGATGGAGGACTCGAACCTCCGACGGGGGGAAACCGCGCGAACCGTGTCAAGGAACCTGAGACCATGTGGCTCTGGAGTCATGGTTCTCTGCTGAAGAAATCAGTAACAAAACTGCTTCCGATGTAGAAAGTCTGTCGTTAGTAAACCCTGCACACGCTGTACGTGGTAAAGGTGTAACTGAGAAAGTTTCAAGCGGTCGGTGGCGGGCCAGCTGCCTGGTACTGAGATAGCGATCGCTTTCCACAGTGTTAATCACATTTTCCTCCGAGTCTGCCGTCCGAGCACTTAGGATCCTTCGTGATTTCCTGTTTCGTGAAAGAACCCCGACTCAAACAAACGGCGAAACGCTGTTACAAACATTGAATGCTGTGGTGTACCTCCTGATGCAACCTTGCTGCCCTCCGCCCGTTGCCATTTGCCTTCCCGTAAGTAAACACCATGTTGGCAAGCTCTCGATTCGAACACTGAATCATTGTGTACAACGCTGTATCACATCCACTAAAAGGTGAGTCAGCAAGAGAAGTGAATTGGTCACAACATTACCAGTTACAATGGCTGGTTCAAACGGCTCTGAGCACTATGGGACTTAACTTCTAAGGTCATCAGTCCCCTAGAACTTAGAACTACTTAAACCTAACTAACCTAAGGACATCACACACATCCATGCCCGAGGCAGGATTCGAACCTGCGACCGTAGCGGTCGTGCGGTTCCAGACTGTAGCGCCTTTAACCGCTCGGCCACTCCGGCCGGCTACAATGGCTGGAGAGGGAGCTAGAGTATGACGTATGACGAACAGTACCACCCTCTAGGTCTAGGAGGAAACGATGCTTACTGTAACTGCGGCTGCATGGTACAGCGCGTATTAGACCGCAATCTCTATTTCCTCACATAAGTTCATTATAATTTTCTTGTTCCGTATCCTCTCATCGATCAGTTCCTAGAGTTTGTACACGGTGGAAAAAATGTCTATATAAGCCTAGGCTTCCGCAACCTTTGTTACAATCAATGAAATAGAATCCAATTTTATCCTATCAATCAGATTCTATTCTGAATTATAGTAGTTGTTGGATTGTGTGCGCATTGTCCTTGCGTAAAGCTTTCGACGTTAGCAAACAAACACGCTGAGGAAGGCCACTTGGAGCGTCGGATGTTTTATACACTGAAAATGCTGTCACAGACCCAGAAGAGTTCTATCGACTA
Organism: Schistocerca piceifrons; assembly: GCF_021461385.2. NCBI lineage: Eukaryota > Metazoa > Arthropoda > Insecta > Orthoptera > Acrididae > Schistocerca > Schistocerca piceifrons. Next base: position 549,876,788 of record NC_060140.1, read on the forward strand.
TTTTTTCTATAGTTTCTCCGTCAACACATTCGAAAGCCTTTTTGAAATAAACACATATTATAATAATACCTTTTGAAGTCAGTAATCTGTCGTGGATGATTGACTTCCTGTTTAGCATTTGTATAAACACTTTTATTGAAATTGGTGGCTCGGGGAGGTTGGGGGGGAAGGGTCGTGACGCTTATGAAACACTTATCCCCTTGGATCCGCGTTAACAATAAAGCTACGACATTGACTGATAACCATAACTGGAAAAGCATTGTCGGATCAGTGTTCCCAAATAAAACCTATTACGATGATTTTCGGCGTAAACTATCATTACAAGACGTTGACAGTGACCATTAAGCTGTGTTTCTTTTTATGTGCAGCTTCTCGTTAAACGCCACTTGAATTGCGTGTCGGGAGTGAGATGCGCTACACTCGCACGAGAACTCAGAAGGTGTGCTGTTTGGGCGCCTACAGTAGACTGAGAAACACGTAGGCCGGCGCGGTCTCGACATTCGTCGAGAGTTCTCGAGGCGGGCTGGTTTGCGCCTCTCTTGAGACTGCGTGCTCCCATTACTTGGTTGTGCACAGCGGGGCCAGTGGAGCACGTTGCAAAGCGGGCGCTGCCGAGGACCGTGGAGGAAACAGAGGAACGCCGCACCTCGGCAAGTCCTGGAAAACGCTGCCACGCGAAATCAGACCCAGGATTTCAACTAGAGCGGAATGACGCACCTGCTTCCCAAAAGCGGACGATGCCTTCAGAATGGATCAGAGCTGTGTGGCGTTACTAAATTTGGCATCGATTAAAGAACTGATCTGAAATCCCCATTCAGTGTAGCACAAGTACTTATTCATCATATGAATTTCATCTGTGTAATGTGATGCATTTGATAGTTGCAATCGATTCCAGGTCTCTCGTCCCGAAGTTCACTCGCACTGTCAGGGTTTGCAACTATGTGCAATGTAAATATTGATAGACAACACATGCCTTTAGAGCTCAACATTTATTCTGTAAACAACTGGTAGACGTCGCTCATGATTGACATTGGTTATTTTTATGCTCTGTTGGCAACCTATCACAGCCGCGCGGGATTAGCCGAGCGGTCTAAGGGTGCTGCAGTCATGGACTCTGCGGCTGATCTCGGCGGAGGTTCGAGTCTTCCCTCGGGAATAAGTGTGTGTGTTTGTCCCTAGGATAATTTAGGCTAAGTAGTGTGTAAGCTTAGGGACTGATTACCTTAGCAGTTAAGACCCATAAGATTTCACACACATTTGAGCTACTATTTTGAACAACCTATTACAACATTAACTCACTCTCAAGTCACACTGAGCGTTTACCCAAAATATAGTTAAAGACACCCCTGTGCTCACCAATTAGTTATATAATTGCAGTACACGTACAGTCCCCAACAGCAAAAGCAAGAGTTCGAATCATCAGTACAACCGAACAGACCCTGGCTAAGTGTCCCTTACGTGAAGCAATACACGTACCCATTGTGAGGTGAAACACTCATAATATTTTTGCTACAGTATATTATTTGGGTCAAAGGGTCTCCCATGATATGACATATCGATATTTTCAAAATCTAGAGGTTCTGCACTTTCATTGGCTCAATGACATTGCGTTGCAATTTCTGTGCTTTCTAATATTTTTTGAATTCGTGTGACCTTTAAGTGACATAAGCCGGAGCCTTGACCTCTCATTTTTAATTCATTTCTTCATGTCGACATAAAAGTTTTCTGGGTACGGTACCGCGTCATAATGTATAAAAGTAGTGATGCTGGAGAAAAACCAACGTTTCGGCCACGGTTGCAGCGGCCTTCTTCTGGGTATACTGGTGAGTTCTAGCTATGCAGTGTCTCTTTTAATAACCTTTTAAAATAAAGTTCTTTCTCCTTCTTCTTTAAGTGACCAGTGAAACGAAGTTTTTTTTTTAAATTATGACGTAATGGCGCGCGCAGTGAACAGCAGCAACAAAATATAAGGGACACTGCATAGCTAGAGCGCACCTGTACACCCAGAAGAAGGCCGCTGCAACCGTGGCGGAGAAGTAGGTTTTTTTCCAGCAGCAGTAGTTTTATACATTATGACGCGATACAATACGCAGAAAACTTTTATGTCTACTGACTCTGGCCGCGGAACCATACGCAATTATATCATTTCTTCATGTTGCTATGCTAATTTGGGAACTAACTGAATAGTGTTTGTGATATTAAACTGATTGGTGGAGCTCAATGAATGATTAGGCGGTCCATCGTCTGGTTCGGCACTGACAAGGGTAAGGTCTCAGACGCGGCCAACCTATTAGGCTCATACATTGACGGAAAAAAAGTCGCAACACCGAAAGAATAATTAATGTAAAGTAATGAAATTTCGCGAATATCTTTGTCTGAGTAATATATTTAAGTGATTAATATTGCAAGATCACAGCGCGAGATAAGCCATTGTAAATGTGGAATGTTGGTACACTAATAACCGGTGTAACCGCGAGAATATTGAGTGCAAGCATGCAAACGTGCATGCATTGTGTTGTGCAGGTGTCGGATGTCAGTTTGCGGGATGGAGTCCCATGACTGTTGCACTTGGTCGGTGAATACAGGGACGGTTAATGCTGGTTGTGGAAGACGTTGGAATTGTTCTCTGATGATGCCCCACATGTGCTCGACTGGAGATAGATATGGTGATGGAGCAGGCCAAGCAACATGTCGACACTCTGTAGGGCATAATTGGGTTATAATAGCAGCATGTGGGCGAGCGTTGCCCTGTTGGAAAACACCCCTTGGAATGCTGTTCATGAATGGCAGCACAGTAGGTCCAGTCACCAGATTTCCGTACAAATTTACAGTCACGGTGCACTGGATGACCACGAGAGTGCTCTTGCTGTCCTATGACATTGCATCCCAGACCATAATTCCAGATGTAGGTCCAGTGTGTCTTGTGCGCAGACAAATTGGATACTGGCCCTCAACTGGGGCCTCCTCCTAACCAACAAATCGCTATAACTAAGCACGGAGGTAGAACCAGCCTTCATCAGAAAGCACAACAGACCTCCACCCTGCCCTCCAGTGAACTCTCGCTTGACACCACTGAAGTGGGCGTCTGTGTCGGAGCTACTCTTGAAGTAACCGATTTGTAACAGTTAGTTGTGTCACTGTAATGCCAACTCCTGCTGCAGATGCTGTACGATGCGTGGGCCTTACGCCGGTAATCCACCCGATAATACACATGACCGTCTGGAGCCCGGTCATCTTGGGGTCGTACACTCTCGTGACCACCGCTGCCAGCAGTATTGTACAGTCGTTACATTCCTGCCAAGTCTTTCTGCAGTATCGCAGAAGGAACATCCAGCTTCTCGTAGCCCACTACACGACCTTACTCAAACGCAATGAGGTGTTTATAATGGCATCTTTGTCGCCTTAATGACGTTCTTGACTAACATCAACTCAGCACGACCAGTCTCAAACTAACGCTCACGATCGTTACAGCGCGTATTTAACAAGAAACCTGACTTGCATCCTCATAGTGGCGCTGCTAGCGGCACTCTTACGCTAGTGGTGCGAAATCTGAGTAAACATCATCTTTCAGATGTAGAAACACGCTTACCAACTTTCGTTTGTGTCGCGCAACTAGTTCTTGGTGTTGCGGTCTCTTTTCCGTCAGTGTATTTCACGTGTAACTTGTGTACGCTTTAAAGTGAAAAACTAGAATATTTTGGGTCAACAACCCCCTCTTTTTGAGAAAGTTACCTTTAAATGTAATGACTGCCAGTCGCCTCAGAACTGACGGAATAGATAGATAATTGAAAACTAAGCATATTTTATCAACATCTATAGAGTCCCCAAACGCATATTTTCCTAGACATCGAGGAAACAAACTTTTTCAACTGCCGCTTATGAACCCATCAGGTAAAAGTTGTTCAAAAAAAATGCTACTGGTGCAGCGACCAAGGCATCTGCCTGCGCAGCGGAGAAACCAGTGTTCGATTCCCAGTTGCATTGTGCAGTTTTTTTTATATGCATCTTTTCCATTTCGAATTTGATAGGCGTAGGAGGGTTAATGGTTCAAATGGCTCTGAGCACTATGGGACTTAACATCTGAGGTCATCAGTCCCCTAGAACGTAGAACTACTTAAACCTAACTAACCTAAGGACATCACACACATCCATGCCCGAGGCAGGATTCGAACCTGTGACCGTAGGAGTCTCGCGGTTCTGGACTGAAGCGCCTAGAACCGCACGGCCACCGCGGCCGGCGTAGGAGGGTTAATAAGCTAAGTAAAGCAATGGGCAATAATAACAAGGTAGACAAATTTCTCAAACGACATGGATTAGTGAAGTATTAAAAATTTAATCCTGGTCGCTTTCACTCCGTTACATGCCCTCAGTTTCCTTCGAACAGCCAGATGGATGGTACTTGTCTTACAAACATTCGAATTAAATGTACTTTTGGCGTCAAGAACATCTAACGAATGCAATCTTCGCGTAACTGCATCGTTCCTTCCGAAATTTCAGAGAAAAACAAACTTGGTTTGCACTTAAAAATATTTCTTTTTCGGGAGTTAATTTTGATGCATACCACGCATACGATAATACTGTCTGAAAAATCAGTCCTGAAAGTTGTAGTTACGCTGTGAACCGTTATTGCATACGCTCGGTTGTGGAATTCTCGCTGGGTTTTCAGAAGCAGACTGTAATTTTGAAGCTTGGCAAAAAAAAAAAAAAAAAAAAAAAAAAAAAAAAAAAAAAAAAAAAAAAAAAAACACACATGGCTCGCACACAGGTATGCAGTTGGGTGGTATTGCTTTTTTGGTGCAACTCGGTTGACCCTCGCCACGTATGAAAGAGATAGCACATGTGACGATGTTAGTTCGTCCATCCCAGGAATTCAGTATCAGTCAGAACTTGTCAGCAACGTATGGTTTTCAAATGTCTTCAAGATATGCTTTGTACATTGCAGTCTTCTACTTCCCGGAATTGGAGGAAGTAAAGTAAACATTTTTCATCGAGTTGGTTAAACAACTGACAGCTTCTGTACCAAATTAATCATTAACTTCGTATAAGCACGAGAAAACTTTAGGCAACAATTTTCCAGACCCTGTGAAGGAATGTAGCAGTGTCCACAAATGCTTTATTTTATGTACACTATCACCTACGACAAGGGCTAATTTTAATTCCTTTAGGCGATACCGTGCACCGAATGCTCATTTTCACAGCAATCTTTCTCGGAATTGTTTTCATACATCGAGAGTTAAAATTTTATTTAATTACTAATCCATGTCGTTTCAGACGTTTATTTGGGTACTTTGTTATTCTTCCTTATCGATTTACTTACCTTAGTAACTCTCTTTTCCCTACCAGTTTCCACGCGGAAAAAAATGAAAATAACAACACAGAGTGCAGCTGGGAATCGAACACAGGTTCTCTGATTCCTAGCCAGATGCCTTGGTCGCTACGACAGCGGCGACTTCCATTTAACAGCACGTACTTTATGGGTACATAGGCGGTAGTCAAAAAAGTTTCTTTCCTCGAAAGACCTTAGTCTTCAGTTTTAGATTGTACACAAGCGACTTGCCATATATGATCCGAATCCGTTAGCAGTGTCTGAGGTCTTTCTCTTGTGAGCCTGCGAAAATATTTGAGAGGACATTTCTCTGTACGTGCAAACATTGCCCATTGGGGCATCCTGAAAATGTCTGTAGTGGGCAATAAAACTTCATTATTAAACTTTCTGTTGGACAGAAGCTATGGAGCGGAGGAAGAGGTACGAAATTACGATGCCGAACTCTGGACGGAGGAGCTGAGTCTCGCAGTCGATCACGTGGTAGGCACTCTCATAGTCATGTTTTGGGTCTTGGCTTTCTTTATGCGCTTTTCCTGCTAGCTCCGCAAATGGAATATTTCGCGCTGATGAATTGCGAAGGAGGAAGGGCATCGGAGACAAGGGTCATTTGGACACACCACAATTGATATTTGGGGCTAATGCACTTGCGGCAACATACATCTTGCAGCTGCAGTTTGCGACAAGCAGTTGGTAAGACGTATCAGCTGCGCAGTGTTTCAAGATGCTCACTAGTAATTTATTGGGCAAAGTATGGTCCTTTGTCCATGTATAACATCACGGACAAATTCGTGTAACCGTTCACTCAACTAGCTACTTACGGTAAATTATGTGGTTGACTTTCAGATCCAGTGTGGTATTATTCATTTACTCACCCATTACTAGTATGGTCTTGCCACCTTTATATTGTACTAATTAACTGTATCGATGGTTGCATGTTGCATGATCTCATTATTCCGTCAGACTTTGTGATATCAAGTTACTCTGCCTTGTTGGTCTGATAAGAACAGATACATTGAAAATAAATGGAGTTAATCCACAGAAGTTTGAATTTAAGTATTTGGAGATTCTATACCTTTTCATGCTAGTTACTGTAATTTAGAGGTACCTACGTGATAACCCAGTTAGTTGGGCTCAGATTGACCTCATTTACGTAATTAATATTCATTAAAAATTAGCGTTTCCTTTGCATAACAAGTTTAGTACATAGTTGGAATCATGGGTGCTGCCTGCCTCACGTAGGTCCAGGCGGAGCAGATACTTTTTATCGAACTCTGTGTCGCAGCTCGGTAGGTATCTTTGTTGAAATCACATCTTGCCCGCTGCCATGGAAATGCTACTGCAGTCGCACGCTTCAATTGTTTTGGCGCGCTTTTACCGAGATTAGCTTATGGGCATATGAGTGAGTATTGTTATATTCTTATAGTACATACAGAACCTCAGATAACAAAAGCAAGAGTCCTAAGCGTCAGTAAAATCGAAATTACTCTGTCTATGCCTCTCTTACTTGATGCAATATACGTATCCATTTTCAGATGGAATACTCTTCCGTGCCGCAACATATTACTGGGGTCTAAGGATCTCCCTTGGTACTGTATATCGACCTTTTCAAATTCTAGAGGCCGTCGCACTTTCAGTGGCTCAAGGACAGCGCGTTGCAACGCCTTTGACCTCTGTTATCTTTGGAATCCGCGTAATGTTGCTGAAGTTATTACCAGACCGCTGCTGCGGAATGCTACTGCAGTCGCGCTCGTTATCTCACAAAACGAAGTATGAAAGTATGTCTAATAACAGAGTCAAGATTAGCACGACTTTAATGTACATTCGTAACAGCTTAAAAGAGTTTTTCTGTTGTGTATTAAATTTGCTTGAACGTATATCAATGTGGCAGCAGTCGTAGCCGAGTCCACATTTATACCCTCTAATCTGTCTGCCATATTATTAAAATAAAATAAGAGAAAATTTTACAAACTTTAAAAAGACTGAAAATTTGTGTATAAACTGTCTCATCTAGAAGGAATTTTCTTGATTATTTTAAAACCACTCTTAGATTTTCCGAGTTGTAAATTATGATCTTCTGTCCTCCGGCATCTGCTGAAACATGTTACTTTACAAAATATTACTTTTCAAAACACTCACTTAAATGAATTTTAATATTACGTAACAGCTTCCGTTGTTCATATGTGATAACATTTCGGAATTAGCCAATTCAGTTGATCCCCTATGAAAGCTGTTATCTTGCTACGGTCTAATGGGGTCGGCGGTCCGGACACCGACTAATTTCCAGGACGGTCAGCTCTAAACCAGGATGGCGCATCCAGCGCGTTGCGTTGCGTAACACCAGCAACTGAACGTGCGTGGAATCAGAGGAGTTAAACTGGCTAACGTATTCTTCGTTTAGTAAGACGCTTGTGCAGTGGTTGACTCGATGCCCCGCGTTGACCTGCCGGCCGCAGTATCTGCTTTAGCAGAGCACAAGGCTGCTCTAGCTGAGGGGGAGGTGCGTGGCGCACTTGCGTACTGGCGCCGAATCTAAGAGCCCTCGGAGGCTCCCAGAGACCGGATGAAAGCCTGCTGGTGATCCCTGTTGGTGCCTCTGGTTCGAGCACCTTAAACATCGAGTCTAACAAAGGCTCGTAGACCGCAAGCCAGCGGATGAAACACGTATACGTAGAAGAAGCTGAGTGGCCCACATGGGCACGTCAGCTGGTGTGGAGCTCACTCAGCGTCGACAGCAGTCTGAGTAAGAGCAAGTGGTTGGGTCTGGGCAGCGAGTCTTTATAATGTGGGAACACAAAGAAGCTGGCAGCCTGCGTCCACCACAGTTATACGCGCATACGGTGCGCATAGAAAACGTTGGTTACCCACGAGTCAAGGTGTAGCAGTGCCATTACGATTAGAATGTCTCACGTGCTCTCTCAGCTCTGTAGTCTTTCTTGCACGATTGCACAGAAATTGTTCCGTACTTGTAGCTTTATTTGTCAACTTCATGGTAAAGCGACTATCATTTCGTTAATGGTCATAGTTATTGTGATATTTCGCCTTTAACAAACACATTGCACGAAATTAAAAAAGCTTGCAATGAAAAATAGGGATCGCTGTGATTTAGCGTTTGCTGCAGGTTAGACCGTACATTGTTGCATATGAAATTTAACTGACATACTGAATTTTTCTTTAAACTTACGAGGAGATCTATATGTACAGCCAGTCTCGAGAAAATGGATTTTATGTTGCCGGTTCACTTGCTCTTGCAGATGCTAACGATTTAGAGAAAATGAATTGTTTATAAAATCCATTGTATCTCGTTAATGGTTCAGGATATCAGGAATTTTTGGTGAAGGATAGCGTAGCACATTTCAGTTCGTGCCCTCGTAGAGGGTGAGGGGCTGAATCTTTGAACTTCAAATATCTTTGAATTCTAAATTCTTCTGGACCTGCAACGTTACATATGTCTTGTAAGGATATTATGTGTGCATTAAGCCAGAACGCTGCTTTGTGTAGCAGTTATTATTGTGACTATTTTCATTGGCTATAGGCCTATTTCAGCCCAAAGGCCATTTTCAAGCACTCTGCAACATATAGTACGGTATTTACATCACATATCTGTGAGTTTTCGTAATAAATAATTATTTTGTACATTTGGCTTAAGACTTACTTCCATATTACGTCGTTGACGCTCTTGCTGTCAGATATCTTACTTGGTGCGTTTTTAAGCAAAGCACAGGCGAAATTATAAATTACTCGCTAAGTAATGTCTCAAACTTACAAAATGTTAACAAGATTTTAACGATACTGGCCAACAAAGAAAAATTCCACTGCTGAGACATTACTCAGCGAGTAATTTATAATTTCGCCTGTGCTTTGCTTAAAAACGCACCAAGTAAGATATCTGACAGCAAGAGTGTCAACGACGTAACATGGAAGTAAGTCTTACGCCAAATCTACAAAATAATTATTTATTACGAAAACTGACACATATATATTCTAAATACCTATTATATGTTGGTGCTTGAAAATGGCCTTTAATAAAGTCACAATAATAACAACTGCTACACATAACAGCGTTCTGGGTTAATGTACACATCTTTGAATTCATCAATGATATTGGCCTCGATGAATAGTTGGCAAGGTTTTGAGACTCGTCAGTGTGTTAACAGCTTTTTGCCTCACTTCTATTCTGCAGAAAAAACACATTATTGTTGTATTATAAGTAACAAATCAGGTGCCTGTTGATCTGTGGATAATAAGGTTATGAAAACATGATGATCATAACTTTATGAACCACTGGAGAAGATGAAATAGATTATAAATATATATAATCTGAAACTTCCTGGTAGATTAAAATTGTGTGGCGGACCGAAACTGGAAATTGGGACCTTTGCTCTACCAATGTACAAACTTTGTAGAAGAAGGTAGCAGACGAGGTACTGGCGGAATTAAAGCTGTGAGGACGGGGCGTGAGTCGTGCTTGAGTAGCTCAGTTGGTAGAGCACTTGGCCGCGAAAGGCAAAGGTCCCGAGTTCGAGTCTCGGTCCGGCACACAGTTTTAATCTGCCAGGAAGTTTCATATCAGCGCACACTCCGCTGCAGAGTGAAAATTTCATTCTAATGTCTCGTGTGTTCCGGGTCGCTGGCAGGCGCGAGTCGGCGCTGCCAAACGCGTGCAATTCTGTGCTGCTCCATTAGATAACAGTGGGTTATTCTTTGCACAGATTCAAGCCGCCTCGCGTTGGCCTCCGCTAAGCAGGTAACCCACCGTCTTTGTGTGCACATCGTTATACTCGTACAGAATCGTTGATAGACTTATCTGGCGAGGTACTTCTGTTTAATATTTAGAAGTAATTCCCCTTATAAAACAGATAACCAACTGTTGCACCCAGATGATTCAGCCCTTTCAGTTGATGTGCTTTGGTGTCAATGTTGCTGCTTATTGTGCTCAAGCAGCTTCTTATCTGACACCAGGATGCGGAATGATGCCCTTTCCTGGTCGATCTTCCACAGAAGTAGTCATTGGGAATCGAACTCAGTAACTGACCCAAGGAAGAATGTGGTCTCATCGGTAAAAACAACTTTAAGTACACGAGTTGCATGTTTTCTGCACCACCACAGATGTGCTCTATGTTGATGACATAGGGATGGGCGACATTTAATGTAACTATTAGTTGAACAGTTACATTAAATATCGCCCATCCCTTTGCCATCACCACAGAGCACATCTGCGGTGGTGTAGGACACATGCAACTCCTGTGTTTAAAGTACGTGGAAGCACGGTGAGCCACACCAACGCCCGTTGTCCAACTGCAGCAAGCTGTTTGTCATGGCTCTGCTGATATTCTGGGTGCGTCATTGGTCCAAATTTGTTGTGCGATCAGTAATGGCTGTTTGTTAGATTCGGCGGTCCAGACGTTTATCTCTTTTTCGACTGCAGACGTTTGTGATCACTTTCCATGGACTGTCAGCACCAGCCTCAATGCAGAGATAATTTCCCATATCCAACAAGTTGGGTGACTCTTTGGGAAGAGCATCCAGAGTCGTTCTAGCTGCAGTTCAGTTAATTACACGGATATACTCGTCCGAGTAGTTTCTGCATTCGTCCGACATTTACTATTGTTGTACCTTGCTCGGCACATCATAACAGTCTCTTAGCATGTGAAACAAAGTAGTTTACCGGTTCAGAATTTTGGAGCTCAGTATGTGGCTCATACTCCTCCCACAGCACGGTGTTTGAATCATTCAGTGCTCTCTACCAGTGTCCCGTGCAGTATGGTGTTGGTATATTATGTATTAAGATGTTTTTTTTTCACTCGTGTAAAAGATACAAGCCGGAGGATGGTAAGTATCTGGTACGTCTACAAGGAGGTCGTCCAGGTCATTATGCTGTGGTTGCAGCATCCTGTGGTTCCTGACTAGCGATGCGTCATCGTTATTCTAACAGCTCTTTGTGTCTAACTGATTTTCGTCTGTTTACACTTACCTGTTTTACTCTTACTTACACTCACTGTCTTCCATTATTATTGTTTTACTCTTACTTACACTCACTGTCTTCCATTATTATTTGGATATATTCCAATTTCTGTCTTCGCCTTCAGTTTTTGTTATCTACGGCAACCTCTAGTAACAGGGATGTTATTCCCTGATGTCTTAAGGCATATCGTATCATTGTTTTCTTTCTTATAGGTTCCGTTTTCCTTTCCTCGCCCGATTCTGCGATGGATTTCTTGATTTCTTATCTTACGCTTTAGTTAAAATAATAGTCGAGATCGTAATCACATTTGTTTGTTGTGACCGGTTTAGCTTACGTTAAAGCCATCCTCAGATTATCTGGGCCTCCTATGACTGGTGCTGGCTGCTCCTTGGTTTTTCACGTGATGCCACGATCGTACACCGTCTCACTGTATGTCCACTTTATTTACAGCACCTCCCGCGCTGTGCGATTCTCTTCTGTTCCGGTATTCCCATAGTTCATGATACAATGCTGTGCTCCAGACCTACACTCTCAAAAACTTCTTCCTCAAATTAAGGACAATGTCCGATATCAGTAAACCTCGTTTAGCGAGGAACGCCCTCTTGGTTTCTGCTAATCTTCCTACATCCATCTGATTTGGTTTGTCAGGCGTTAGTTTATTTCCGAGGTAGCAGATTTCCTTCACTTAGTGTAACATGTGCTTCCCATTTTTTATGTTAAGTTTATCACTTAGTTTTTTAGTTTACTCTCAGTCCATAATATGTACTTGTATGTGCTTGGTTCATTCCATTCATCGATGTCTATAATTCTTCCTTATTTTCACCGAGGACAGCAGCACCTATCAGCGAATTATATCATTGATATTCTTTCTCTCTGAATTTTTTATCCCTCCTCAAACTTTCTTTCATTTCCATCATTGGTTCTTCTGTGTACAGATAACACGGTAGCTGAGAAAGACTGTGTCCTTGCATTACGTGCTTTTTAATCCAAGCACTTGTATCTTGGTCTCCGATTTTTGTTGTTCCCTCTTGGTTCTTGTACTGCTTCTTTCCCTATAGCTTATACCTATTTTTCTGGGAATGTAAAATATCTTGCCTCATTCCTCAATGAACCTCACTCAGTTTCGCCGGTCGAATTAAGTTTTTCAGTGCTTAGCTACTTTGTAATATGGGATGCATAACGTGCGACTGTCTGCAGAACACTTCGTCCATCATCAGTAACACACGCAGTAAGTCTTGCAGGGCTCGGTAAACTGCTCTTCTGGACGATCCACGCAAAAAGCTTACTGATACGATCGCTGGTGCATGTCTTGCGGGGGTGAGCGTAGAGTGACAGAAGCGGCCAACTTCGGAGCTGCAAGATCGATGTCCGATGCCCGAGGGCAACGGATGGCACAGGTGCGCTCGTGCGAAGTTGGACAGGCCGGTCCTGCGCAAACTACTTCTTCCCACACGTTCTCCCTCGTCGCCACCTTCGCTAGTAGCAGTCTCTTTCATAGTTATTTCCACCCTCCCTCGTCTCCCCCACCTCCGCCCCCATTTCTCTCTCTTCTCTCTCTCTGTAGTATGGATATTGTGTCACGCCCCAGCTGTGGTATTAGCAGTGCTAGATTACCTCTCCTCTCCACATCAGTTGCTCCAGTCAGCCAGTCGCATGTGCTCCTTCAGTAGGATATTAGTAGGATATTATGATATGAATAATAAAGGATTTAATTGACAACAATGACTAATCACAACAGGTACTGTTTATTGTTGGAATTGTTCCTTCACCAAAACCCAATTCAACCTCCCCTTTGTCAGGGATTTTCTCTGCCTCGTGATGAATGGGTGTTGTGTGATGTCCTTAGGTTAGTTAGGTTTAAGTAGTTCTAAGTTCTAGGGGACTGATGACCATAGATGTTAAGTCCCATAGTGCTCAGAGCCAGCCAACCCCCCCTTTGATTCAGAAACATCCCGTATGGCACACCACAAATAATGAATTTCTCTATACTGAATGCGCGAATGATGAAACCTAACACAATCTCGGGGTACGTGGAATTTCATCCCAGTTATATCGAAACATACACCTCAACGTGTCAGCATGTCAAGAGCTCTTCTGACCAACTGGGAGTGATGCAAATATTACTCCCATTTAGCGCGAAACAAGAGCAACAATGCTAATTCATGAAACATTGTTAACACGCAAAGATTTTTTTTTTTTTTAACTGCTGGGTACAACTTAACAAGCTGTTGCTGCATGAGTATCGACGCTCAATATGTAGCCCAACTAAAGAATAAGCTTAAAATGCTACAAAAATAGCAAATAATACGACGTGTGAGTATGTAGGATCCTCATATAAGGTATATCTGTGGAAGGTTCAATTTTACTACTTCTCCTTTGTTAACTACTTTTCCTGCTGTCGTAATTCATCTTCGAAACTGTTCTCGTTACATTCTTACCTCCTGTTGTTAGCCCTTTTTGAAAACGCATTTTGCTGTAGCTTCTACTTCTTCCGTTTTGCGTCGTCTTAAATGAATAAATCTGAGGAAAAAACAGCAACCAGACATTTAAGTAAATTCTAACCATATTTCCCAATCACAGTTATGTGGCATTAAATAGTTTCACGTCTTTGCTTAAAAATTAAATTTCTTAGACGCAGCTCTCTATCCAAACGTAGTCGAAGACGTTTTTTGTAAAACTATTCTCGTCATATTTTCATATCCAAGTTTATTAGTCGGAACTTCTCCATGGTGCGGGGGCTATTTTTTCTTCAGTCTCCGATCGCACGCAAAATTCTCCATGCTGGTATCATCAGTGCAACCCTCGTAGTCACTGCATAACTACTGTGACCTGCATCCACTTGAAGCTGCTTAGAGAGTCAACCCTTGACCCCTCCGCAGTTCCTCTACCACCTGCCTCCCCTCATATATACTTCCATTCATAGTCAAATTGATTCCTTTATCCCTCAGAGTCAACCAGTCCCTTCTTTTAGTCAAGTTGTACCATAGATTTCCTTTCTCCCTATTTTGATTCGTTACCTTCTTGTTAGTTATCCCACGTACCCATGTAATTTTTTAACATTTTTCTGTAGCACCACGTTTCAAAAGCTTCTATTCTCTTCGTGTTTAAACTGTTTATCGTCCACATTTCAGCTGCGTCAAAACCTAGGAACTTCGGCTACAAGTTTTTATTTGGAATGTCAGAACTTTAATTCCCTTTGAAAATTTCTCCTTTGTTTCCTTTGCTGCTTGCTAAATATACAGGTTGAATGACACCAGGGAGATGCTACAACCTTGTCTCTCTCCTTTCTCAAACACTGCTTCCCTTTCATGCCTCTCGACTCATAACTGCAGTCTGGTTTATGTACGTAACGTTTTTGCTCGCTGTATTTTATCCATGCTACCTCCAGAATTTAAAAGAGTATATTGCAGTCAAGAAAGTCAGAAAATTTTTCTAAATCTGCAATTGCTATAACTGTAGGTTTGCCTTTCTTCAGCCTATCTTCTAAGTGAAGTCGTAGAGACAATATTGTCTCGCGTGTTCCTATATTTCTTCGGAAACCAAACTGGTTTTCCCGGTGTCGGTTCCTGGCAGTTTTTCCGTTCTGCTGGAAATAAATCTTGTAACTATTTTGCAGCCTTGACTTTATAACAAATAATTTGGAAATATTCCCACCTGTTATCACATTCCTACTTTGTAACTGGAATTATTACCATGCATTATTCTTGAAGTCGAATAGCTTTGTAACAGCTGACTGTTCCAGTAATTCAGAGAGATTGTCGATCACCCCAGGTGCGTAAATATTGAACAAATGACAGACAACGTTCTTAAAAGAAATCTTCCTGCGCATGCTGTTCTTTTATTTTAAAATTAGCACTTTATTTCGTTATTAGCACTAGCCAAATTCGCCCCTCGAGCATTATCAAGCTGGATGACAACGAAAATTGTTATGTTTACAGCATGTTTTGATCCACCCAACCACCGGCCGGGATGGCCGAGTGGTTCTAGGCGCTACAGTCGGGAACCGCGCGACCGCTACTGTCGCAGCTTCGAATCTTGCCTCGGGCATGAATGTGTGTGATGTCCTTAGGTTAGTTAGTTTAAGTAGTTCTAAGTTCTAGGTGACTGATGACCTTAGAAGTTAAGTCCCATAGTGCTCAGAGCCATTTGAACCATTTGATCCACCCAACAGAATGTGACAAAGTAGCACGTACGGTGTCGGTGATAATAGTTACATACAACCGTAGCTAGTACTCGCACAGCAATCACGGGCGTGAATTCCATATGTAAAATAAAAAACAAAGAATATGTAAGAAATGCATACATAAAAATGATTACTTATTGATAACGTTGGCTGTTGGCGATATCTGCTTGTCAGGCTGAATTAAAGCAGTTGGAAAACTATGTTATGATGATACACTACCGGAACAAAATAGTAAACTTAGAAAGACGACGTCGATTTTGATCCGATGATGGTTTCAGCGTCCTCTGCCAACAGATAGCGTAGTGGCATAGTTACCAGAGAGTCATCTGTGTCATCACAGTCAGAAGGCTCAGTGTTGTGCAAACGTGTGGAGCAAACAGGCAACCATGCCTAGGAGACACACTCGTGCTTCCTACGGCTAACTGAGCGAGTATGAAAGTGGTCAAATTGTGGCCTTTCCAATGGCGAGATGGTGCTTTCGGAGAACTGCCGCTCAAGTTGGACGTGCTGCGCCAGCTGTGCAACTATGTTGGCATCAGTGGTGACGTGAGCATTCTCACACCGCTACACGAGGTTCTGGACGTCATGGCGGCGCAGACGCCCGCCAGGATCGTCGTACTGTAAGGGCAGCAGTGGCAGATCGTACAGCTACCACAGC
Source organism: Schistocerca piceifrons (assembly GCF_021461385.2). Lineage (NCBI taxonomy): Eukaryota > Metazoa > Arthropoda > Insecta > Orthoptera > Acrididae > Schistocerca > Schistocerca piceifrons. The sequence continues at coordinate 549,892,917 of NC_060140.1, forward strand.
AAAGATAAGAGGGCTTGTGAGTCCAGACTGTTGCGTGGCGGTTAGCGGTAGTTGGACCATTGGACACGCTCACATCAAGCCCATCTTCCACTCAAGCCACAGCACTTACGGGCACGGCTTCACTGGTGCCGTCAGAGGATCACTTGGAAGATGGAATGTCGCGCGCCGTCATCTTCAGCGCTGAAAGCAGCTTCTGCCTGCACGCAAGTGATGGCCGTTTACGCGTACCACGTAGATCTGGCGAGCTCTGTCTCGCAGAGTGCATTCGTGCAAGACACACTGGCCCCACACCAGGCCTTATGGTGTGGGATGCTGTAAGCTACAACTCTCTTTCTGGAGAGGACGTTAACCAGCGCTCGGTACGTGCAGAATGTTGTGAGACCTTTCCTTTTGCCATTCTTGCAACAGGAAGGTGATGTGCTGTTCCAACACGATAATGCTCCCCCACACACTGTCCGTGAAACTCAACGTGCTCTGCAAGAGGTGCAGCGACTTCCCTGGCCAGCACGATATCCAACTTGTCTGCAGTCGACCACGTGTAACATATAATGGTGAAAGGGTCCTGCAGCCACCTTTCATTAGTCCGGTAGCCCACTTTCACTAACATTTCCCTTTCTTTTCCTTGTTTCTCTTTTTTCATAACCGATTGAATGAGTGTGGTTGTCTGTCATGTTGCTAGACGGTGGCGTAGTCTGCTGCAGAAAGTCTGTGATAGTCATACAGATTCAGCAACAGTTGTACAGAATAGCCAACTCTCATAGTGGTCAAGTAGGCAAAGAGGTTTGCGCTACTTGTGAGAAATCTACCTGCGTTAGGTTGGTGGCAGAAATGGCATCTTTGTGTTTTCCGGGCCACGCGGAGCGTGGAAGAGGCTGGAGGAGAAAAAGCGAGGCAGTCTGTCGCCGGTACGGGAAGCGTCCACAGCTGTGCTCCAGTCGAAGAACGGTGAGTCAGACTGACCGCGTGGCGCGTTGTTACTTGGCGAGAGGAGAGCTGTTAGCTTTTGGTCTCGCTTTTCAACTCTGAAAGATTGCTTTGCCTTGTCGCAGCAAGGAATGCAAAACTTCGGCAGATTTTTCTTTTAGTAAATTTCTGTATCAGACTTGGATCCGCCGAAAGAGCGCCACACAAAGGTGTTGCAACTGTAAGAAGTGAGCCCTCGCTTCTGTATGAGTGCCTGTTTGCCTTCAGCTGTGCCTGTATACGCTTTTGTGTTTCTAAATATTAATAGCTTTGCCTTCTCGTATATTTTCGTTGCTTTATGTATCTTTCGTACGTGGGGAGCCAACCACGTAGTTGAACATTAGACTTTGTTGGGCTACCGTCATCACTAACTGTCCGATCTCATGTGTGTTTTAAAGAATGTTAACTGTTCATGATCGCGTGATGTGATATTGTTGCAACTTGGCCACGATATCTAGAAATTGCGTCTCCACAAACACGTGGGCACGCGGGTGTACTGCGAAACGTGTACCGTGTCACGAGCTATTACAATCAGTTATCAGGCAACCGCAGTTGTATGAATGATTAACACCAATGATTTTAGATGTAGATTATAACGGTGAATGTATCGATGCATTTCATTAATGTTTTAGGAATTAGTGTTATCAGGAATTGTGTACATGCCTCACATCCATGTCTTAGGAATAAATGATTTTATCTACCATTTTCTCTTGTATTCCGAGGTTACGTTGTTGCACCTAAGCCACTCACCTCATAGCTTTCCCGTTAGCACATCCAACGCGTTTCTTACGCACAGCCGGCCGGAGTGGCCGAGCGGTGTTAGGCGCTTCAGTCTGGAACCGCTACGGTCGCAGGTTCGAATCCTGCCTCGGGCATGGATGTGCGTGATGTCCTTAGGTTAGTTAGGTTTAAGTAGTTCTAAGTTCTAGGGGACTGATGACCTCAGATGTTAAGTCCCATAGTGCTCAGAGCCATTTGAACCTTACGCACAGGTCCAGTGATTAGTTTCCCATTTTATTTTAAAACAAATGCTTTAGATTAAGTCTTATTTTCAGATGTGTTGCTGGGGGCTGATTTTATTCACAGTGTTCATGCACTTCCTATTTTATTTTAAATGTTTGATTCTCGTGAACAGTACACGGGCAATACTATTAATTACATCGCATCCCCTATGAGCGATATCACAATGTATGCACTGTCATGAGTTTTGGTCTGTGATCAAATAAATTTATTATCCAACTCGGCCAAACCTTTAATTAGTTGTACGGTTAGAGTCGGTGGCGACCCTAATCTTCTCACGTTAATTTTACAATCATTAATCATCTCCATTCCCAATAATAACGATGTAACCCGTAGAAACAGGTTAGTTACAATGGGACTAGAAGTGACTCGTGCAATTGGCCAACTAACAACTCTTGCAGAACTAGGTGCACGGATCGAGCAGGCGTGGCCTAACAGTATTCGCCATTTCTACGATGCCAGAGTTAGCGACTGCATTGCTGCCTGTGGATGCTACACCAGGTACTACTATGATTGTTTCAGGATGGGTCGATACCTGGTATCTGAGAACCGCTTCTGCTATTGAGCTGTAAGTGTAATCATTTCATGTGCTCCATATCTGCTGTCACAGCAATAAATCGTGAGTGAGTTAGTAACCTCTAAAGGGTGCACTAATTTTGTTCCGACAGTGTCTTTGTACTAAGCACCCAAATACATCATTCGTTAGTGTTATTTCATCCTGGTCTACAAGTGTTGCTCATTTGTAATGACGTGGATTATATTTTTAGTGTCCTGCAGCCGGCCCAGGCGAGGGAGGGCGGGTGCTATTCTGGACGGTGTGGCGGTAGGTGACGTTCTTTCAGCCCCGCCCCCTCAGCCTGTGTACTGAAAGACAGCGACAAAGGCGCCCCGATCTGCCGTAAATATCGCCGCTGCGGAGTTGCTCTCTCCTCACAAGCAGCGCCGCCCCAGCCGCAAACTGCCGCCCCGCCACCCTCCCACTGCAGCTCTGGTCTGTCGATGCACACGAAGGAACAAGCACAGCGAGTTAAGCACTGGAAGGACTCAGTGATAGTTCTTCCGTAATATAAAACAGATGCATTACATTTTATACATGGTGTTACAAAAAGGTACGGCCAAACTTTCAGGAAACATTCCTCACACACAAAGAAACAAAATATGTTAATGTGGACATGTGTCTGGAAACGCTTACTTTCCAAGTTAGAGCTCATTTTAGTACTTCTCTTCAGATCACATTAATCGTGGAATGGAAACATACAGCAACAGAACGTACCAGCGTGACTTCAAACACTTTGTTACAGGAAATGTTCAAAACGTCCTCCGTTAGCGAGGATACATGCGTCCACCATCCGTCGCATGGAATCCCTGATGCACTGATGCAGCCCTGGAGAATGGCATATTGTATCACAGCCGTCCACAATACGAGTACGAAGAGTCTCTAAATTTGGTACCGGGGTTGCGTAGACAAGAGCTTTCAAATGCCCCCATAAATGAAAGTCAAGAGGGTTGAGGTCAGGAGAGCGTAGAGGCCATGGAATTGGTCCGCCTCTACCAATCCATCGGTCACCGAATCTGTTGTTGAGAAGCGTACGAACACTTCGACTGAAATGTGCAAGAGCTCCATCGTGCATGAACCACATGTTGTATCGTACTTGTAAAGGCACATGTTCTAGCAGCACAGGTAGAATATCCCGTATGAAATCATGATAACGTGCTCCAGTGAGCGTAGGTGGAAGAACATGGGGCCCAATCAAGACATCACCAACAATGCCTTGATGCTAGTACTGTAGAGCAATGAGTCGCATGTCAACACAAGCGCCGAAGTCAACATTACCTTCCTTCAATTGGGCCAACTGGCGGTGAATCGAGGAAGTACAGTACATACTGACGAAACTAAAATGTGCTCTAACATGGAAATTGAGCGTTTCCGGACACTTGTCCACATAACATCTTTTCTTTATTTGCGTGTGAGTAATGTTTCCTGAAAGTTTGGCCTTACCTTTTTGTAACACCCTGTATACCATAAAAATCTCATGTCAAAAAATGCGTTGTTGCAGCAAACCATGTGCGACGCTGACAGCGCTGCCATTAATTATGACTAGCTTAATCCCCACGGCTTCACCCACGTAAGTGTCTGTTATATACTTTTCACACCTGTGTACACTTTACATGTATTCAACACATTTACAGATATTTCATCTGTGTCAGTCGCGAATTTTGCCCTGAGACAACTTGTACTTCTGCCTTGGTAAGAAGTCCATCGTGTCATTGACTTATGTTTCATTTTCTCACAAGAGTTTTTGTATTTTCCTTTCCCTTGAGTCTGACCAGCAGGTTCCCATATTTACAGGGTGTTATGGGTATAAGAGCACATACTGTGTTCATTGGTACCTAAATACAAAGAAGAGCCAAAGAAATTGGTACACTTGCCTAATTTCGTGTAGGGCCCCCGCGAGCGCGCAGAAGTGCCACAACACGACATGTCAGAGTCTCGACTAATGTCTGAAGTAGTGCTGGAGGGAAGTGACACCATGAACTCTGTCGGGTTGTCCATAAATCCGTAAGAAAACGAGGGGGTACAGATTACTTCTGAACAACACGTTGCAAGGGATCTCAGGTATACTCAATAATGTTCATCTCTGGGGGGTTTGTTGGCCAGTGCAAGTGTTTAACCTCAGAAAAGTGTTCCTGAAGCCACCCTGTAGCAATTCTGGACGTGTGGGGTGTCGCATTGTCCTGTTGGAATTCCTCAAGTCCGTCGGAATGCACAATGGACATGAATGGATGCAGGTAACCAGACAGGATGCTTATGTACGTATCACGTGTCAGAGTCGCATTCAGACTCCAACTGCTCACGCCCCACACTATTACAGAGGCTTCACCAGCTTGAACAGCCACCAGCTGGCATGGAGAGTCCATGGATTCATGATGTTATCTCCATACCCGTACACGTCCACTCGATACAATTTGAAACGAGCCTCGTTCGATCAGGCAACATGTTTCCAGTCATCAACAGTCCAATGTCGGTTTCGACGGGACCAGGCAAGGCGTAAAACTTTGTGTTGTGCAGTCATCAAGGTTACACGAGTGGACCTTCGGCTCCGAAAGTCCATATCGATGACGTTTCGTTGAATGGTTCGCACGCTGAGACTCGTTGATGTCCCAGCATTGAAATCTGCAGCAATTTGGTGAAGGGTTGCACTTCTATCACACAGAACGATTCTCTTCAGTCGTTGTTTGTCCTGTTCTTACAGGATCTTTTTCTGGCCGCAGCGATGTCGGAGATTTGATGTTTTACAGGATTCCTGATACTCACGGTACGCTCGTGAAATGGTTGTACGGGAAAATCCCCACTTTATCACTACCTCGAGCGCCAACTATAACACCACGTTCAAACTCACCTAAATCTTGATAACCTGCCATTGTAGCAACATTAACTGATCTAACAACTGCGCCAGACACTGGTAGTCTTATATAGACGTTGCCGACCGCAGTTCCGTATTCTGCCTGTTTACAAACCTCTGTATTTGAATACGCATGCCTATAGCAGCTTCTTAGGCTCTTCAGTGTATACATCCACTTCGTCTGACAGTTCTTTTTTTTCTCTGTGACGAACAGCCTTCCCACAAATACGTGACAATTTACTACTGAATTTTTTCTGCACGATCGTAACTGCAGCACTAAGTGGACTACGCCTGTCAGTAGAGAATAACCTTTTTGCATCATGTGTCCACACTTCAACAACTGACCTGCTGCCCAGGGGAACATAAGTATTAATGGCTTGGTCTTATCGTATGTATTTGGAATCGCTAACCAACCTAAAAACATACTACTACTAATAGCTATAATTATTAGTCTGCAAATGAAGTAAATACTGATATACTGTTGTTCGTTACACTGTCCTCAGGCAGCAATAAAAATATCTGCACTTATACCCCTAACACTCTGTATCATAATGGAATTACTTTCCTGCATTAAGCAAACAGAAATTCGTCTTGTTTAACCGTCACATATGTTTCGGAGATGTTTCACCATCTTCAGTGGATTCATTTACTTTCTGTCAAATAACGTGTAACATGTAATCTACATAGTTTTGAGTTTATAGTCCTTACATTTATAAAATCATTAACAGAAAAAATCTGTACCTTGGCATCTTATAAAGATGTTTATATGGCTGTCTCGCTCTTGTAGTATAAATGATATTTCGTTCCATTGTATCATTTGCAATTAAAACGACTTTTCTATGTCATGTTAAGTATATTTACCAAAATCTTCCACCTAAAATGAAACTAAAGTTTTTTTCTCTTTTTTTTGCTAACTTTATATTATAGCACTGTCATTACCAAAACATGTTTTTGTGTCAAACAAGAAGAATTTGTGGTTGCTCAAGGCAGTCATATGTCCTTAATTATGTATTAGAAAGCAAACACGGACCAAAAAGTGAGCTTCAACCACTAGATGAACAATAGATTTCCGTTTCGTTTGAGACATCTTGAGAGCAGTTAATTGATCGTCATTTCGAGAAAAACGTCTGTCTCTGTCGAATGTCTGATTCTCCCCTGTTTTACGCCGAAGGACTCCAGAGATGGCGTTAAATATATCTGTGGTATACCGCTGTGTGGTATTATCTTTGGCCTAGAAACCCGCTTATAAAATTATTGGCTCGTTGCAGAGCTCATTTTCGCTATCTAGTTAACACACTGAACAACACAAATACAAGTAATAGACAGATGGCGCTTCATACTTCTAAAATATTCCAAATCAACTAAAATAAATACGAAGAGGCCGCTTTAGAACTTTTTTACATGTCGTCCCATTTCATCACCACAATCACATCTAGGGGCAGAAGTGATGCCCACAGCATTTTTATATAAACAGTGAATCATCTACATATCAAATTTCTTTGATATTTCTCCAGGCATTCCTGAGTTACGTTTTTAGGGGTGTCGTACTGTTATGGTATTTTTTCCAAATTGCAAATGATACGCATGCCAAGCTGGCTAGGAATTGCTTCAGGTGTTTCGGAGATATACTGATGTGTCACTGTGTGCAACCCCCACCCCCTGCCCCGTACTGCCCCTAAGGGTGAAACGCTGTCGGGACTGCTACCACTGTACCTAGCGATCTCGAAAACTGTCGACTGGTCTCACCCCTACCACCATGCTTAGGGGTAGTAGTGGTACATTACGCCTACCGTATTTTTATTCAAATAGTTATAGAAATAATACCAAGTCCTGCCAGATTTTTCAGAATTACCGTGAAGCTGCCCCGTGAGTCAAACAAACCAGTAACCATCCGTGCTACTCTTCTTTGTGTCAGTTCAATATCCCATGTTAGTCCTGTTTGGGTTTACACTAATGATGTCGAAGGCTAAGCGCTTCGTCGGTTATGAAATGGCCGCTTATTCGAAGAAACCGCACCAAAACTAGCCCCAAGACACATTACGGAAGTCTCAGAAAGCATGAATGCGGGCTATTGGCCCGGAAAAACTAATTGCGGTCGTCCCACGTAAACCTACTTCTCATACTGCGTCGCCTCCCTTAGTTTCTTATCCAATTTCCATTCTAGAGACGCCTTGTGACGGTCGACGCGCTTCGCTAACGGGGCCAGTAGATACAATCGCTGGCATCTAGCCAGACATAGGCAGAGCGTCCGATGTAGCCTTGTTCTCGCTCACTGAGAGCAGCAAAACGAGGGTCACGAAGTCCAGCATGATTTTAAATAGTGTTCGTGAAGAAATATGCATCACAGCTGCCACACATCGTGTTTATACTATTTGTCGTGGACATTTCTATCGCAGTTTGCATAATAGTTCATCAGTAACAAATAAATACAGCACCCACATCGCCTTAGGGAATGTCAGATATGATAAAGTTGGAGATTTTGATGGTAGTGGACACTTTGGTTAGTCTTGCATTTCGGCAGACGTGTGGTTGTTCCAATTACTTTTCGAAGATAACGTATTCTGACAAAAAAAAGCAAAAAGGTGTAGTCCGAAACGTTGAAAATGATGTCAACACAATGCAGAACTATTAAACATGGTTCATACTTGACCTGAAATAGAAATTATAATACTTCTTCAGCAATTTAATTATCTCTTGTGTTAGTTATATCTTTAATGGCTGGCTCGTATAGAATCATGGGTGTTTTTAGTCTCCCCATTGTTGTTGTTGGTGGCATCTCAGAGGACGCAATCGCAGTGTATTTTATTATGTGAAAGATTAAAATGTTCCTTAGGCTGCACTTCATTGATGTTGATTACTCATATAGCATACACATCTCATCGTCAGCTTTTTCTGGGAAATCAATCACACCAGCCGGCCGAGGTGGCCGAGCGGTTCTAGGCGCTACAGTCTGGAACCGCGCGACCGCTACGGTCGCAGTTTCGAATCCTGCCTCGGGCATGGATGTGTGTGATGACCTTAGGTTAGTTAGGTTTAAGTAGTTCTAAGTTCTAGGGGACTGATGACCTCAGAAGTTAAGCCCCATAGTGCTCAGAGCCATTTGAACAATTTTGAACCAATCACACCCATACGTGGATAGCCACCAACCGCCCGAAACACATTACCACGTAGGTAAACTCATGTACAGTTATGAGAAGACCTTTTTTTTTTAATTTTACAAGAAATACGAAATCCAAACTGAACGCGAAGCACACAAATTGGCAGAAGAAGGGAGCATTTGCTGTACTGTTTTGTAGCTGCGATATGGAAAACCATTAATGTAAAGCAAAAATGTAAGTTTTATTTTATCCATTATAAGTGGTTGGTGAAAGCGTGAGGGACCGGCTGGAATAATGTCGGTAGGGATCGGAAGAGCGAAAGAGTATATTATTGCAAGTCGTCACTCGTTTTAACCATAAATATGTGTCTGAGTGAAGCCACCCACGTACCACCGCAATCAAATAAAACAGTGAATAGTGGAGGAAGTAGGAATGAGAACAGAGGCGTATTTAAGTTTACAAAATAATGACAAGTTTCATTAAACCTTTAGTTATTATAACCAGCTGATAAATTTTACACATAATTGACTAACACAAATCAGATAAGGAAAGTGTTTGATAGGCAAAGCATACATTGAGGTGGAAGCTGTACAAATTCTACCAGAAATTAATCTCTTTTGCAATGCAATCTTTGTTTACATGAACCAACTGTGAGGCCCAACTCTATTCAAATGGAATCAACTACGATCAACTATACTAGAAACTATGGTTCACCTGAGAATAGGGAGCTGTGAATATCACGTAACAATATTACAGCCTGTGCAGCAGTATTTTACCGCTTCACCTTGATCCAGGCCGCAGAGAAAAACTGCGCGTTCTGGACGAGGAGCGGTCGCTGCGGAAGCCTGTAATGTTCTGACACGTCCACAAAGATAAACGAACTGCGTGGTCTGGCCTTCTGATTATCAAAACGTGGGGAACTTCCCTATCAGAGCCCTGAAATGCCGGCAGATTTCAGTGTGAGGTGCACCAATTCGCTGGTCTGGCCAAACCAATTTGACTCACAGGCCCGACGTTGCGTGCTTGAATTGTCAAACGTCAGACGGCCGACTCAGGACGAACAAGTGCACCCTCATGACACACGATATGTCCGAGATGATATGCAGGTCTATTGTCAGTACAGTTTGAAACTGCCACAGGCTCTTAGTACACAGCAAGATACAGGCCAGAAGTTCCACCCACTTGGGAAAGACATGAAGTTCTACACCAGGAGAGGACCAGAATACGAAGTCCTCGAAGAATCACCACCACTTTCCAGCAAGCCTCGTTACAGGAGCCAAATCAGTGAAACGAAACCACTCCCACATTGCACAAACCAATCGAACTATCCTCTACTCACTGAATCTTCCGTCTTAACTGTTCTGTTGACGTGGTAGGCAATCCAGACACAGCACCAGTGTTCCGATGCTGGGGGAGCAAGCCTCTACTTCGCATATCCTGAGAGGACCCAATCTGTGACTCCAGATCTCCCTTGTCTGAAGAAAGAAGATTTTAGGTTAGTGAGTTGTCATTCTAATTGTACCCATAAGCCTGGCCATATTCTGGCAAAAAACATGTACCTAGATGAGACCACAGTCCCTCATTTATGGAATGCTCTAATCTTTCTCGGTTGACCATTTTCATTTTCTGGAAGAAGGCTGTTAAGCTTCCCAGATAGTCGTGCTCATGAAACATAATGTTTCTTCCACTCATTAAAAGAAGCTGGTTACTTCCTGGTGTCAGCAAGAGGAGGGGGGGGGGGCGATGGAACATTCCTACCACCACCAGACACATACGCCAGCTCCTCTGTCTGTATCGTTCCAGCTTCTAATATGAGAATGCAGTGAGTTTTATGACCTTCCCACCATTTGCACAAAAGCTCAATTTATAGCAGTTTCTCTTAAACTGCTTGCTCCACCCACTTTCATCCATCCCTTCATCTTCCGTGATGGACTGGCACCTGGCCTATGTAAAATGTTTTGCGAACCGGCGCCGTTCTATCCGACCCTTGTAGAATGAGGAGAGTGCTTAGGTTAGAAGTCCCTCTGCAGGTAACAACCACTAAACACTGTTTCCCAGAGTCATTCTCACGGCCCTGTCACGGTGCTCAGCATTTATGGCCCCCGATTCATCTCATTCCATGTTTTCGTCCATCTATGCTACGGCCCCATGGGTACAAACTCTCTGCAGGTAGACATGAAGGTATATTGGAGTGAAGTTTTTCGTATATTATCGCGTAACAATACGCGAAAAAGCTCACTTGAAAATAGGAGTCATTTTTCGAAAAGCGCCGTGCAAGAAATGAAAAAAAACAAGCTACTGGCAGCAGCAAAAGCTAATTTATAAACAAACCCATTCAAAAAATGTACCTTGTTATGGCATCTCAGTGCAGAACCGTGCTAATTTCATTATATAATCGACGAATCAGTCAACTGTGTTTTATTTTCACTGGTCAGGTTAGCTGTGGGGCTGAAACGACAAACTCGCTTGACAAAGGATGTCGGGAGTAATTCTGTAACGGAGTATCGGTGAACCAGCTCGCGCCTGTAGCTGGCTAGGCAACGTGCTGCGAGACGCTCCTCTCCGCTGAGGCGTAACGATGGATACTCGCACAGTTAAAGTGCGCCGCAAAGGGCGGGGCGGCCGCCCACAGCTCGCCCGAAGGACGAGGGTCACCCAACGCACCCACGCACGCACCCTCCCGGCAGATCAATGGCGCGGTCGGGAGTGCGGTGTCGCGGAACGGGAAGGGGGTAGGAAGCGGCAGCTCGGAGCACGGCACGCGCACGCACGCCAAGGGCGGCGAGCCACGCAACCCGCCGCACCTACCACTGTGCGTTGGCCGCGGGGTGGGGATACTCGGGCGCTGCTCGCCGAGGTGCGCGCGCAGCCTCGGCGCGTGATGGAGGGGGCTGGGCGCGCGGCCTGAATGGCCCGACACCGCAGTCGTAGCGCGGCCTGCTCTCTGTGCGCACGTAAATAGCACGCACTCCATTCAGCAGCCGGTGTTCGTCACAACACCGCAGACTCCGCTACTCTGCTTCAGTAGTACAGAGCTGACAGCTAGACTAGGTCGCGCGACAACGAACGTATCACACAGTACTGTGATTCAGTGACGATTCTTCCTTTCCAACACTACCAGTGGCAGTCTGCACCACATCTGCTGTACGCACTTATGATGTACGCTGATCAGTCCCGGTACGCGAGACAGGACAGAGCAGCGCTGTCGTGAGGACTCAGAAGAGCTCTGGCCGACTAGCGACAAGGCGAGGATACTCGGGCGAAGCGCCGGCGGTCAACGGCCCCAGCGTCGACGGCGCCAGAATACGAGATCCATCCAGCCTCCGCCGCGGCCGCCTCCTGGAAGCTATGCTGTAGTGGGAGTGGCGCGACGGAGAATACGACTGTGGCATGTATCTCATGCAGGTCAGTCACTCTTCTGCCTCAGATGCATTTGGCGCGTGGACGAAGAAAAACTGTCGGCGCTACCACCATCAAAGAAATCTTTACTTACGTAATATAGCCCAATAATGTGGCTCAGTGGTTAAGCGCCATATTGCGGATACAAATATCAGGGATTCGATTCCTTGCCAACCCTGTAATTTTTCACTTCTGGTAATGTTTGTTAATGTGAAATATGTTGCACCAGGTTCTGAGTCCACTGTGAACCTTAGGTCCCCCTACAACTGGCTGAATAATTCAGTTCAAAGGGTGGGGAAGGCAAGGCGTAATTCTTCCAATAGCACCGTGACTAATGAAGCGATCAAAGCAACCTCCGGGTTAATGATACATTTAACTTTTTTATTACGTAATATTGTATACAGCGTCGCCATCTCTAAATTAGAAGGCTGCACTTCAGATACTGGTTTGTCCTATTTTTGTTTGAGAGATATGTACTCGAGTAGTTGGATGTAAAGCAGTCCTGCCTTACACTACACTATTTATTTCTCATCTGTTTCAATATATTACATTTTAGGCATACTTCTGGTTGTCAGCTCTGGCTTATGACTTCATTTACTGAGTTGAGTTAGCACATCTATTGAAACCCTGGTCTCGTACTCATCCAGATTCAGGTTTTCATTGCTTTCCTAAACCTCTTGCGAATGCTGGGATGACTCCTTTGAAAAGGGGGCTACCGATTTCCTTCCCCGACCTTGTCTAACTCGAGCGGATCCTCCGCATGTTGTCACATTGTGGCCAGAATAATCATAAGTCTGTTCCTCAACTAGGGGTAAGAAATCTATAAAAAATACGAGGGTTATTCAGAAAGTAAGGGATGATCGGTCGCGAAATGGAAAGCACAGTGAAAATCCGATGAAGTTTTTTACACAGGTGTGTTGGGCAGCGTCTCTAGTATGCCCGTCGATCGCGTTACGTCGTTCATTTTAGCTCTGAGCACATAAAGATGCCTAGAACAATAGTGTCTCCCGCCAAGTACGAGGGCCTAGTGAGAAATTTCGTCTGAAGCTATGCAGCCAACATTACATAACTGTCGTGCGGTTTCTTCTTCAAGACAATTCTCAGTCGCATTCTGCAGGGGCGTTGAAGACGCTGCTGCATCGTTTTCGACTGGAAATGTTTGATTACCCACAATACAGCCCGTAATTGTCTCCCTCTGAGTTTCAGCTCTGCTCACATGAACCGCTGGCTATGAAGACATTTTGGCACAGACATAATTACAGTGATTTTGGCCCTGTAACGGATTGTCCAAATTGTATCCACCATTCTGTAAAGCTCACTTACAAAGCGAGGTGGCACATTGATAAGCCACTGGATTCGTATTCTGGCTCAAATCCCCGTCTGGCCATCCACATTAGATCAGTCTTCCCGAATCCGAACCTATGCTCCATCTCTAATGAGGTTGTCGTCAATGGAACGGAAAGCCCTAATCTTCTACTCCATTCTTCATTTACTTCTGAGGAGAATCTCGAACATCAGATGTCGCCAATCCTCTCGCTCGTACGTGCCCTAAAAACTGGTTAGTGACTGGCGTCGGACAGGTATAGACCGGGTTGAATAAGGAAGTACCGTGTGGGGCAGGTCAGACAGCTGCACGCGCAGGTACAAAGGAATCCTTGCGGTAGCTGCTGCTGCAACGCGTGTGTCTGGCTTGGTGGCGCCAAGTGGTGATTTAGGTCAGACGCTTATCGAGCCGTTCATAATAAAGCCATCAGGGGCTGTCTTGGTATAAGCGAAGCTAGGACCGACGTGAATACACCCGAGTACGTGTGTAATGGTTTGATAGCGAATCAGGGAACGCTGCGCAGGTGTTAGGTAATCTTAACGTTTCAGGGTCTTCGCTGCGATGCTGTTTTGCCACTGTCATGCAAGATCGTGTGGTGGAAAAGATTTCCACAAGCGACTTCCACGTATGACTCACCACTCACAAAAGGAAAATATAAATAGTATTGTGTTACAGAAAGGCATGTATAGGCTTCGTATAGTATGGTAGCTCCATAATGGAACCTTTATGGAATTACTTTCGCGTCATGAGTTTATTTCTTGTGTAATTGAACCACTGGAGTGACAGTCTGATGACGGTGCAGCAGTTTCGAAAGGCAGACCGAAGTTCTCGCACCGTCAAAAAGACTATATCCTGACGGAAAGGAATTTATCAGAGCAACAAAGTGCACATAATACTTTAGCATTCATTAGTGCTTCTAGAAAATGAAAAGGCGAATACAGTGCAGTAATTCACAAAAGTCATTGTCTTAGTCTAATTATGTTTTGTTAAAATTTGACCTGTCACGGCTTTGCAGCCATCGTCAGATAATTACAGTAGTGACACGTAGAGGCATTGCTGATGATATCATTAAACTATTCATGCACAGCGTTGTTTAGCCGATTAACCATTAGCCATCGCCACGGCTCAGGTGAATTCGAATGCGACCCACGTTCTTTTAATGTAGAATAATAGAAGAAACTGTGCGATACCAGTCTTACATTTTTTTTTTTTTTTTTTTGCGACTGATTCCAGAGATTTTTTTTGCGACTGATTACAGAAATCGGTAACTGGAGGATCCCATTCCACAATCGTAATCCCCTCACGCGGCAACATTATCCCCGTCACCTACCCCAAAATACAGGGTCACCGGTGCATGCTAGATACATCTTGAAGAGGACTATCAGAGATCAAGGAAAATAAAATAAAAGTACACGTCTCTGACACCTCAAAGTTTTGCACATGTTGCAGAAGGGGTCGTGGTGGTGGTCAGGAGTATGGTCCTCTTTAACAGACATGCACGTGAATCGTGGTCCCCTCCTGTTTGTCATTCTGACAATAACTCCCTGATTTCTGTAAATTCAGGACTACGGGAAGCAATAACTGTTATTATTTTCAGCCAATTTAAGCCCATCGTAATCGCCTGTTGGCACGGTTTTGTATTGTAAATGTGAACTGAGGCATTTACAGAGATTCGGTTTGCTACTTTCCTGTTTTCCGTCACAGAAACAGTCTACACTTGTAAGACTACATCAGAAATGAACTTAAAGAAATTAATCGGCCTAATCTTGTTTCGACACGTTAACTACTATTTCCGTAAAGAAACAGGGATGAAGATTTGAGTTGGAAACCTCATCCAGGCCATACACAAGGAACACTTGTTGGCGTCCGTAGCGTGCTGCTGTCCGACAGCGGACGGTGCCCTCTCCTATTTTTTTTTTTTTTTTTTTTTTGTTTCTTCTAAAACATACGGCGACCTGGAACCCTTGCATTGACTGACCAAACCGTATGTTTTGCGCGATCGAGAACAACAATTGTTCATGCACCTGAAGAAGGGATTTTAACATCGCGGAACCGGTCGTGGATTGAATAAATCATTAGCACAACTGAAACGGATCGCTATAGATTAAATTAATTCAACACCACAGATGAACAAGGAAGGGAAATAAACTGGCCGCAGCCTTTTTGAACGCATCATCTCAGAACACATTGTTCGGATACGTACCAAGTGTTTGATCCCCTACTTTTCGGATACGATTACAGTACTTCTCGGATACGATTATAGTGTTTTCCACTTTCCCGATTCGAACACAGGATGTTAAGCACAGAGTGAATCTCTCACTATGCTGCAGAGTGTACGCTGTTTTGAAACTCGCTGGCAAGTTAAGAGTGCCTAACCGAGATTGGAAGCGGGAAACTTGCCTTGCGCGGACAGTGCAGTTACCGCCCTTACAATTGTATTTGCGACAGTATCTGCCTCTGCTACCTTCCAGACTTAACGGACGTCCTGCTGCGTACCTTGCGTTGACCAGCACACTTGGAAGAAAGGATATTGTGGAGAAACGTCTTAGGCAAAGTCTAAGGGAAGATATTTCCTGCGGAATTTAATCGAGTTCACGTCCGGTAATCTGGCAGGAAGTTTACGGCGAAATCAGATACCACACTTCCTCCCGCCAGGGATGACATGTAAGGCGAAGTGAGAATCTATCAAATGTCCCATCAGCGACTAAATATGAGGCTAGTAAGCGGCACGTGTTTATAGAATCACTGTGCTATTCCCTTTCACTGTTGTTACAGATAGCGCGTTAATATCTCCATTTGTGCTGCAGTTGCAGGACATGTAAGGGTCGTACTTGTATCTTGTAACATCATAATAAGACACTAGAGTTCTAATTGTTCCACCAACCTGGCGTCCTCATGTGATGTGGTTTTCGCAACAGAGAGATAGCGCATAGGCGAGACGGTTGCTTTTCACGAGAAGCCTTCATGGAAATTGGAACAGGCTGTTTTTTGATCTAAGTGATGAAGTCGCTAGTTTATAAGAATGCTTGTTATTTTTGTTATAAACATACCGTCAGAGAAAATAGCAAACTGAGCTCCTATTAGAATTCAATCCTTTATCACTTTATAAATGAAGAATGTCTATTATTAACCTGTCAGAAGACAAATTAACATTCTTGAAGTCATTTTATAATCTGCTTTCATCGCAGATGACCGAGCTTAAGGGGATACGGAATCACCTATCCCCGCAATGTTAATATATGCCTACTATAGGGAACATTTTCTCACAATCTACTGGAGACAGAGAGGTAAAAATTTTACTGTATGTGCATTCATATGTTACAACAATACTGAAACAACAGTTTATTGTCAAAGTATTTTCTTACAGAGATATTGTACATTTATTTTTAAGTAAATTTTTTCCATCGCTTTTTACTAGACTATCACCCCTAAGTCTTTTGTAAATCAAGTAATTAAAAAATAGTTGTTTCAGTATGTAATAGGGACCTATGTCACTACGTCATAAAAATTTCAGACTTCTAGGTTGACCAGTACCTGAGATAATGTTCCTAGATGAAGTAAAAAGTAAACTTACGGGAAACGGAGAAAGAAGATTAAAACATTCCTGATCCGTAGCTAATACCCCCTTCACAGTCTTCATAATCATCTTCAAGTCTTCTTTTGGCACCCCTCTGCACCTGTCTTGCTTTTTTCACTAATGTCTTGATTATATTATCAGCATGCCTTAGTCTGTGCTGATCTAAAAAGAACACAGCACGTACCGTACGGGAACCAACACACATACCCAACTTTTGAAGGACCTGGCATTTAGTTATATTTCCAAGATTGAAGGTTGCCACAGCATCATACACACCAAAATGTAGTGTATTAATTCCGACAAACACTGTTTTTGGGAGACGATGCCATATCACACTATTCAAGCACTCGTTGGGGTTCTGCGTTTTTCCGTGAAGACATTTCATCAGAAGACTTCTGTCAGCCAGATCTCTGAAAATGGGCTTTATTTCTGCCATGATGGCTGATGGTAGACTGTGGTGGTGAATGTATTTCTCTCCTGTTGTTAGTCCCCTATTGTATTTACACCAGCTGTTTTCACCTTTGGGGCACAAACCATGTTGTGGATGCTCATCCGTGGATGCGGTGTGGAAATATAAAGCCCATATAGCTCTCCTCATTTCTTCAAGATTGCCTGTATTTTGCCTGATTGCAAGGCCATAGCAGTTCTGAATGTGGTCTATTATGGAATCAGTCAATCTTCCTCTGCCATCCAAGGTTTTCCCATCATCTAGTTTTTTCCCTTTCATAACTGATTTTAACCTTCTCAGCCTGGCACCCATTCTCTTCTGCACATGTCCTATACATTCAAGTTTGCTTATATTTACACTGTTCCCATATGGTTTGCTTTCCAAAACTTCTTTGAATGCTTTAGAGTCACCATCTCCCAGATATTTGACATAGCGAACATTATACCACTGTGAAGAGCGATGAAAAATTTTCTTCACCCCAGCAACCTCCATGCCACCACTACTACCATAATAATTAGCAATACAGTCATCACTGTGTTCATTTTTCAGCCTGCCTGTGCACCTACAGTATTTAGACATTATTGCAACATCAATAACCTTGCCAGTATCAACACTAGTTGCTGTTACAACACCATTGTTGGAGGTGTGGCCCCTTTTCTGCCACGTGCCATCAAACGCCACTGTGAGGTCACGACTGCCGTCATTTTCTTCCACTGCTTCTTCCACAGCAACCTGCATTGACTTCTGTGCTACATCTTCAACTGCAGATCCTAGTACATAATTGTAAGCTTCAAACTTTGAAGGTGCACGTGGAAGGTTTAGAACACCACATAGCATATCACCAGCTGCTTTGCCCTTACCAATTGCTCGCAATCCATAAACTAACCTAATATTTACACTATAAAGTTCAGTTTTCTTGTATCCATTATTTACAGTTACTGAAACCGAACTTGGAAACTTACAGCTGTATTTACAAACACTGCATATTAAATTAAACTGGGCAGCCAGGCCAACATGGGATTCTACTTTCAGAGAAACGTTTCCATGACATTTTTTGCAGCACAAACTGTTTTCAAGAGCTTCACACAATATATTCGTATCAATGAGTTCAAAAACTTCATTCCCTCTATCAAGTAAATTATATTTCTCTTCCAAATCTCTTAGTTTTTTATGAGAAGCACTGTTTTCATTTGGTGTAAGTTCGTTCGGCAAATCAGTAATAAGTGGATTCACATTTTCCAACAGTGATGATGATGAACTGCTTTGCTTTGCTAATGAATCATTATTTCTTTTCTTTTGCCAGTTCACACGCTTTTTAAATACTTTTGCTTTAGCTCTAGGCATTTTCACTGCGAAAAATGAAGCACTAAATACGAAATAACTCAACAACAACTACTTTCTTATATCACACTGTTTACAAAACAGTCCCGCCACAAAGTCAAAGAGTAACTTGAGGAAACCAGAGAGAAACATTTTCGGGCAACTAGTGTATAAATAGTCGCTGGAAACCGGGATATTTGAATTCATGTCACTTTAAAGGTACTGCCAAAAAGTTCATGGTCAGCCACGAGAGACGTGTATAACTAAAGCGCAATACCCGATCTCACAAATATATAAAAATAAAATAGTTATAATTGTAGTAGAGCTATGTATGATACGTCATTTTAAAGAGGAAACATTGCAGAATATAATACGCCAATAAAAAAAAATTCGATTTTTTAACCCAAAATCCGATTCCGTATCCCCTTAACGGCGCACTTCCTAACGTCATGCCATTACACTTAACACTGACTGGCTGAGCGACCGAGCGAGGTAGCGCAGTGGTTAGCACACTGGACTCGCATTCGGGAGGACGAAGGTTCAAACCCGCGTCCGGCCATCCTGATTTAGGTTTTCCTCGAGTTCCTTAAATCGCTTAAGCCAAATTCCGGGACGGTTCCTTCGAAAGCGCACGGCCGCTTTCCTTCCCCTTGCTTCCCTAACCCGAACTTGAGCTCCGTCTCTAATGACCTCCTCGTCGACAGGACGTTAGACACTAATCTCCTCCTCCTCCTGCTGCTTGCAAGCGAACTACTTTGTTGGACGGATTGCCAATGACGCACGAAGTGTATCAATTGTTTACCTAAAATTAACTGTAAAATGATGTTCTAATTATGTCATAATAGTTTACTTCTGACAGCGTCTCAAATTATCTCATAATAATCCGTTACTGAGAGGGTTTCCAATGCTATTTCGATTATATTTGAGGATTAATTTATTTACTATAAATAAATGACAGTAAGCGATTTGGCACATATCCAACAGTATAATCCCCACCAGCTTTCATTTCTGCAGCTGATCAGAGCACAAGTAATTTCTGCCTGCGCAGTTTCCCACGAACGCTGCATCAAGGTAGCAGCATTTGTCGTGCGGTTGGCTTATAATTAAAGTGCAGCTACTCATGGAGGTCCAGCGTGAGTCGTAATTATGGCAGCAAAACTTGGTAGACATGCTAATGCGTTAATGCGGAACCGATTTACGCTGGAAAAAATTAGTTTGAGGTTTGGCCACCAGTTGACAACACTGTTTGTATGACGGCATGACACCCACGCTGTCATTTGAGAAGCCGTAATGTGAGTGAACAGTATGGCTATCGAGAAGAGAGACCGTGCGCTGTTAGTGAAACTGTAATGTTACCTGCAGCAGTTACAGCGCTGCATTGACAGAGTATCGCCGACTGAAAGGTCTGAGGAGAGGCCCGATACCATTAAACGGTTTAAAGGAGAAAATAATGAAATCCCAAAGCACGGCAGGTCTTGGTGTGGCACCTGCAAGAGGAAGGCATACTATCCCGATACAAGTTGTTAGCGAGTTTGCTATCGCTGTCACTGACCACGCAGCACGTGCCCCGCATAGTGCTAGTGCTCGTGCCGTGTCGCGAAAACTGCCCACCCTTGGTCAACAGTACGGAAAGTTTTGCGGTGTATTTTACACTGGCACCCGTATAAGATCCAGACCTTGCAACAACTGAAACCTCATGATCCGCACCAACGAATTTTCCACCAATCGAAGCTGAAATCATGTAGCCGTTCATTATTCTAGGGAGTGACATTTTACTCTACAAAGTGCTGTGAATACACAGAGCTGCCGAATTCGGGGTACTGTAAAACCGCGTGTTGTGCACGAAGGGCGATTGAACTCGTCGTGACCGCGTGGTACGGTTTCACAACCATCTCTGTCCTGGGCCCGTTCTTCTTTAAGAGAACACACCCAGACGACCTGTCAGGTGTACCGTGACGTCTGCACGCTGTCAAGACCTGCTTGAACTGCTCAGAAGAGCGCGACAGTGTGGAAACCACAGTTTTCATGCAAGATGCGGCAACATCTCATGTCGCTCGCCCAGTGAAAGATCTGCTTAATGCAACCGTCCAGGAACTTGTTGTCTCCAGACATGTTCCAGACGCCTGGCCTGCAGGGTCACATGACCTGAACCCTTGCGAAATTTGGCTCTGGGGATATCTAAAAGTACGCGTGTACCTGATGTGAATGACTGTATACAAGAACACGTTGCTCAGCTTCCACCGGAAGTGCTTCGAGCAACTGTTGATCACGTCGTTTAAAGGATGTAGCATCTCGTCGACATCTCTGGTGCTCATGTTGAAGAAGTTGTGCAAGAAGCGGTTAACGATAATATCAACAGTATACCTTCTCTACCCACGTCCTATTCCTAGCAGTTACGTTTGAAAAAGTTTCCATATGTCCTTCTTGAATTCACAGCGCCAGACTTGCACCTGGTGGCCAAAATTGGAACTACTTTTTTCCAGCGTAAATCAGTTTCGCATTCACGCATTAGAATGTCTACCAAATTTCGCTGTTGTACGATAACAACAGCCCACAATGGACCATTATGAGTAGCTGCATTTTAATTACAACCACCCAATAGTTCCCTCAAACTACCTTGTGTCGTCATACTTTACTACTATAGCATCGTTCAGTCCATGTGTAATCTGTAGCAATAAAGGAGTGGATCCAAGAGCCGCAAATGCTACTAGTTTTAAGATATTGATCGTTTAGCTTCTGCTGTCACAGCCTTTCGTGACGGTCGAACTGTATAATAATGAACAAGTGAGTCTAGTGAAGATGGTGCGACGGAGTACAGACGAACGCAAAGCAGCAGCAGCAGCAGGTGACGTGGGACGTGGAGCGTCGTGTGGATGGTAGCACGTGCGTGCGGCCGAGCACGCGCCAGCTGCAGTCAATGGCAGGCAGGCAGTCGACTTGTGATTCCGGCTGGCTGCAGGAGCAGGAGGGGCGAGGCATCCAGATGAGCTTGCCTGCTTGTTTGTGGGCCGGCCGTTACACGAGCCCAGGCCGCGCAGCTGCGCCGCAATCAATTGTGTCGTCCGGCATGCCTGCCGGCGTTGATTCGCCTTCACGGCTGGCCTCCAGATGCGACGGCTCCGCAGGCGAGCCACCGGCGCGTGAGTCGGAAAGAGTGAATTACACCAACGACTCCAGGTCATAGACAGTACGACGGTTGGCACTTTAATAATGGCATCTACCGGGTGCAGCTACTCACAGAGGACCAGTGTGGGCTGTAATTATCATATGGTATAACGTGTTGCCCTATCTGTGTTTTCGCTGCACCCTATGGTGTTTCTCGTCACTGCATAGAATACTACCCGGCCACTTCGATACGTGCCATAAACCGAACAGCGAGTTCAGAACTTTGCTGAGGATCGTGAGGTTTCAGTTGCTGCTGTATGGGTACCAGTGTAAAACAGAACGCAAAACTTTCCGTACTTGACCATGGGATGGACAATTCTTGTGACACTGCCCGAGCACTAGCACTACACGGTGCATGTGCAGCATGGTCAGTCACAGCAAACACTCGCATTTTGTTCATCAGGTGACAGTGCGGAATTTTGCGGAACGTCTTCTGGAAGTCAAGGAACACTGCACCAACGTGGACCGCGGCGTCTACCGCCGTCTCGGTCTCGTGGACGAGCAGAGCGAGCTGGGTTTGCTCTATTTCTAGAGTGGAGATTTTGGGCCTCCAGGATGACCTATGTTCGCGAGCATAAAAGGTGTTCTAAAATTTGGCAACAAATTTACATCATCGATAGAGTCCTGTAGTTTTGTGTATCTGTTCTACGACCGTTCGTAAGACCGGAAACGACTTGGAGATTCTTACTGACGCTAGGAAATCGTTCCTTCAGCGGTGCTAGAAGAGGAACAAGCTCATTCGGATAATCTGCGTAAAATCGTATACGCCGGCTTAAGTATGTAATTGTATTCATCAGGAAACCTACTCCATCTCCTCCAAGCCACTCAGATATTTGAAGAAAGTCATGTTTAAGAACTGCCTAGAGCCACTGGGGGGGGGGGGGGGGGGGGAAGTTATACGTAAAAGTCCTTCGTGCAAGTCTGTACTACGTATTTCGTTATTTTATGGTACATTCCATCCCAGATGCGGTCGGCCTATCAATGGAGACGAAGAACTGTAATGTAATGACTTCGCTGCGATAATTTTTTAACACGCGCATGACTGTATCGATAAATGAATTTCATTTCATCGCGAATACTTACTATATATCGCCATGAATGTAACATTATGATTATCATTATTAGTATTGTTCCCTTCCGAAGAAACATGATTGGCTGTAACGATACAAGCCTTTAGCGGAAGGTCAAGAATAAAACGAAGAAGTGACTGGATTGCAGAGCGAAGACACTTCGTTTGCCGCTTTAGATAGTTGAGCTAAGGCAACTGTTCGCTCATTGTTGATATCTTACGGTATTCAGAAGGCTTGTAAAACAGTGAACTTCGATTTCTCGTACTGGAGTAGCATTCGGTACATCTGCATCACACGCTGCAATCCACCCAACGGTGCGTCACGGAGGGTACTTCTAACTGATTCCTCCCCTCCCTATTCTGCTTGCGAAAGGCGTATGGGGAGAAAGATTCTCTATAAACTTAAGTATTAGCTCTAATTTCTCGAATTTTCTCGTCGTGATCATTTCGCGATCTTTTATGTGGGAGGAAATAATATGTTGGTCGTCTCTTCCTGGAAAGTGTTCCCTCGAAATTTCAGTAGCAAATCTCTCCGTGATGAACAACCTCTCTCTTGTAACGTCTGCTTCCAGAGGTCGTTGGGCATTTCTGTAACGTTCTCACGCTGACTAAACGATCCTGTGACGAAACGCGCCAGTCTTCGTTGGATCTACTAAGGATTCCATATTGATGAACAGTACTCAAGAATCTGTCGAATAGGCACCTTATAAGCCACTTCCTTCGTGGCTGAGTTACATTTCCTTAACATTGTTTCTTTGAATGTAAGTCTGGCATCTGCTTTTCTTACTGTTTGTTTTCTGTGTTCATTCTACTTAAGGTCGTTTAGGATAGTTACTCCTAGATATTTTACGGTAGGTACTGTTTTCAGCAGTTTCTCATCAACAGTGTAGTTTTACATTAGTGGATTTCAGTTCCTATGAATGCATGCATTCATGTTCGGAGTCAAATGTCAGACCCTGCACCATTCATCAGTCCTCTGCAGGTATTTCTGCAAATCGATACTTTGTTCTGGCGTTGCTACTTTTCTACAGACGACTGCATCACCTGCGAACATTCTTAAATAGCTCCCGACGCTTTCTACTAGATCATTTATATTCAGCTTAATAAGTAACGGTCCTATGACACTTCCTTGGGATACTGCGGAAATTGCCTTTACATCTATCGATTTTGTTCCGTTAATGATGACGTGTTGAGCTCTATCTGTAAGAACGTCTTGAACACAGTCGCAAATCTGGCCCGATGCTCGGTAAGCTCGTATCTTTTTCACTAACCAGCTGTGCGGGAAGGTGTCAAGCGCCTTCTGGAAGACAAAGCATACGGCATCAACCTGTGCGCCGGTACCTAAAGCGCTTTGGATCTCGTGGGGGAACAGAGGGATCTGAATTTCGCACGAACTCTGTTTGCGAAATCCATGTTGATTTTTTTAGGGGAAATTTTCATTCTCCAAAAGTGTCATAATTCTTGAGCATAAAACATGTTCCATAATTCTACAACAGACTGATGTCAATGATATAGGCCTATAATTAAGTATGTTCTGTAACCACTGGAGACAAGAGCAAATTTGGTGACTCTTGGCATGTATGCTTGCCTTGTTAGGGAGGTGCTGCTTGCAGTCCAGCTTCCAGTAAACTCGTGAGGTGCAGCTGTGTCCGTCTGCTCCGCTTCACACTTACCATTTGCGACTCCGCGTTGCTTTTCACACGGTGGGACTGACTTTCGGGGAAGATCAGATTCGACATTTATCGTCCTTACATCTACATCTACATCATTACTCTGCTATTCACAGTAAAGTGCCTGGCAGAAAGTTCAATGAACCACCTTCAAGCTGTCTCTCTACCGATCCACTCTCGAACGGCACGAGCGAAAAACGAGCACTTAAATTTTTCTGTGCGAGCCCTGATTTCTCTTATCTTATCGTGATGATCATTTCTTCCTATGTAGGTGGGTGCCAACAGAATGTTTTCGCAATCGGAGGGGAAAACCGGTGATTAAAATTTCATGAGATGATCCCGTTGCAACGAAAAAGCCTGTGTTTTAATGATTTCCACTCCAATTCACGTATCATGTCTGTGACACTATCTCCCCTATTTCGCGATAATACAAAATGAACTGCCCTTCTTTGTTCTTTTTCGATGTCATCCGTCAGTCCCACCAGATGTGGATCCCACACCGCACGGCTATACTTCCAGAATAGGGCGGACAAGCGTAGTGTAAGCAGTCTCTTCTAAGTGTTCTGCCAATGAATCGCAGTCTTTGGTTTGCTCTACCTATAATATTATCTATGTGATCGTTCCAATTTAGGTTATTTGTAATTGTAATCCCTAAGTATTTAGCTGAATTTACAGCCTTCAGATTTGTGTGACTTATCGCGTAATCGAAATTTAGCTGATTTCTTTTGGTACTCATGTGAATAACTTTTCACTTTTCTTTACTCAGGGTCAATTGCCTCTTTTCGCACCGCATACACATCTTATCTAAATCATTTTGCAAGTCGTTTTGATCATCTGATGTCTTTACAAGACGGTAAATGACAGCATCATCTGCAAACAATCTAAGACGGCTACTCAGATTGTCTCCTATGTCGTTAATATAGATCAGGAACAATAGAGGGCCTATAACACTTCCTTGGGGAACACCGGATATTACTTCTGTTTTACTCGATGACTTACCATCTATTACTACGAACTGTGACCTTTCTGACAGGAAACCACGAATCCAGTCGCACAACTGAGGCGGTACTCCGTTGGCACGCAGTTTGGTTAGAAGATGCTTGTGAGGAACGGTGTCGAAAGCCTTCTGGAAATCTAAAAATATGGAAACAATTTAACATCCCCTGTCTATGCACTTATTACTTCATGAGTGTAAAGAGCTAATTGTGTTCCACGAGAACGATATTTTCTTAAACCGTGATGGCTATGTGTCAATAAATCGTTTTCTTCGAGGTACTTCATAATGTTCAAATACAGTATATGTTCTGAAACCCTGCTGCAAATCGACGTTAGTGATATAGGCCTGTAATTCAGAGGATTTCTCCTACTTCCCTTTTTGGGTATTGGTGTGAGATGAGCAATTTTCCAGTCTTTAGGTACGGATCTTTCTGTGAGCGAGTCGTTGTATATATTTGATAAATATGGAGCTATTTTATCAGCATACTGTGAGAGGAACCTGACCGGTATACAATCTGGACCGGAGGCCTTGCCTTTATTAAGTGATTTAAGCTGCTCTGTTACACCGAGGATATCCACGTCTATGTTTCTCATCTTAGCAGTTGTTCTTGATCGGAATTCAGGAATATTTACTTCGTCTTCTTTGGCGAAGAAGTTTCGGAAAATCGTGTTTAACAACTCTGCTTTAGTGGCACTGTCATCAGTGACTTCACCGTTGTTATCGCGCAGTGAAGGTATTGATTGTGTCTTGCCACTGGTTTGCTATATGTATGACCAGAATCTCTTTGAGTTTCCTGCCAGATTTCGAGACAGAATTTCGTTGTGGAAATTATTAAAAGCATCTCGCATTGAAGTACGCGTTATGTTTCGAACTTCTGTAAAACTTTGCCAATCTTGGGGATTTTGCGTTCTTTTAAATTTGGCATGCTTTTTTCTTTGCTTCTGCAACAACGATTTGACCCGTTTTGTGTACTATGTGGGATCAGTACCATCACTTATTAATTTATGTGGTATATATCTCTCAATTGCTGTTGATACTATCTCTTTGAAAACATTCAACAACTTTTCTAGACTTATATGATCAGATCGGAAGGAGTGAAGACTGTCTCTTAAAAAGGCGTCAACAGCATTTTTATCAGCTTTTTTTAAATAGATATACTTTGCGTTTCTTGTTGATGGTTGTAGGTGTTACGGTATTCAGCCTAGCAGCAACTGCCTTGTGGTTGCTAATCCCTGTATTCGTCACACGCTCACTATTTGTCCACGATTATTTGCTGCTAAAAGGTCTAGTATGCTTTCGCAACCATTTACGCTTCGAGTGGGCTCATGAACTAATTGTTTAAAATAATTTTCTGAGAAAGCGTTCAGTACAATTTCGGATGATGTTTTATGCCTGCTGCCGGCTTTAAACGTATAATTTTTTCAGCATATCGAGGGTAGATTGAAGTCACCACCGACTATAATTGTATGAACGGGGTACTTATTTGAAATGGGACTCAAGTTTTCTTTGAACTGTTCAGCAACTATATCTTCTGAGTCGGGGGTCGGTAATACGATCCAATTAATACACTCCTGGAAATGGAAAAAAGAACACATTGACACCGGTGTGTCAGACCCACCATACTTGCTCCGGACACTGCGAGAGGGCTGTACAAGCAATGATCACACGCACGGCACAGCGGACACACCAGGAACCGCGGTGTTGGCCGTCGAATGGCGCTAGCTGCGCAGCATTTGTGCACCGCCGCCGTCAGTGTCAGCCAGTTTGCCGTGGTATACGGAGCTCCATCGCAGTCTTTAACACCGGTAGCATGCCGCGACAGCGTGGACGTGAACCGTATGTGCAGTTGACGGACTTTGAGCGAGGGCGTATAGTGGGCATGCGGGAGGCCGGGTGGACGTACCGCCGAATTGCTCAACACGTGGGGCGTGAGGTCTCCACAGTACATCGATGTTGTCGCCAGTGGTCGGCGGAAGGTGCACGTGCCCGTTGACCTGGGACCGGACCGCAGCGACGCACGGATGCACGCCAAGACCGTAGGATCCTACGCAGTGCCGTAGGGGACCGCACCGCCACTTCCCAGCAAATTAGGGACACTGTTGCTCCTGGGGTATCGGCGAGGACCATTCGGAACCGTCTCCATGAAGCTGGGCTACGGTCCCGCACACCGTTAGGCCGTCTTCCGCTCACGCCCCAACATCGTGCAGCCCGCCTCCAGTGGTGTCGCGACAGGCGTGAATGGAGGGACGAATGGAGACGTGTCGTCTTCAGCGATGAGAGTCGCTTCTGCCTTGGTGCCAATGATGGTCGTATGCGTGTTTGGCGCCGTGCAGGTGAGCGCCACAATCAGGACTGCATACGACCGAGGCACACAGGGCCAACACCCGGCATCATGGTGTGGGGAGCGATCTCCTACACTGGCCGTACACCACTGGTGATCGTCGAGGGGACACTGAATAGTGCACGGTACATCCAAACCGTCATCGAACCCATCGTTCTACCATTCCTAGACCGGCAATGCACGTCCGCATGTATCCCGTGCCACCCAATGTGCTCTAGAAGGTGTAAGTCAACTACCCTGGCCAGCAAGATCTCCGGATCTGTCCCCCATTGAGCATGTTTGGGACTGGATGAAGCGTCGTCTCACGCGGTCTGCACGTCCAGCACGAACGCTGGTCCAACTGAGGCGCCAGGTGGAAATGGCATAGCAAGCCGTTCCACAGGACTACATCCAGCATCTCTACGATCGTCTCCATGGGAGAATAGCAGCCTGCATTGCTGCGAAAGGTGGATATACACTGTACTAGTGCCGACATTGTGCATGCTCTGTTGCCTGTGTCTATGTGCCTGTGGTTCTGTCAGTGTGATCATGTGATGTATCTGACCACAGGAATGTGTCAATAAAGTTTCCCCTTCCTGGGACAATGAATTCACGGTGTTCTTATTTCAATTTCCAGGAGTGTAGTTTAGTCCGATTGTCAGGTATAACCTCTGCCCATACAATTACACATGAACTATCTACTTCAATTTCGCTACAACGTAAACTACCTCTGACAGCAATAAATACTCCACCACCAACTGTATTTAATCTATCCTTTCTGAACACTGTTAGAACTTATTTCCGGCTTTAGCCAGCTCTCCGTACCTACAACTATTTGAGCTTCAGTGCTTTTTATTAGGGCTTGGAGCTCTGATTCTTTACCAACACAGCTACAACAATTTACAACTACAATACCAATTGTTCCTACAACTGCCTTTCTGTGTTTTACGTGCCCACTTTTAGACGGACGCCCCTTCTGTGGTTCCCTGAGACCCTCTAACCTAAAAAACCGCTCAGTCCCTTCCACACAGCCCCCGCTACCCGTGTAGCCTCCTCCTGTGTGTAGTGGACTCCTGAACTATTAAGCGGAACCCGGAAACCCACCACCCGATGGCGCAAGTCAAGGAATCTGCAGTCTACATGGTCACTTAGAAGAGGAGGGTGAGCAAAAGAAGAGGGAACCAACCCGGTATTCGTCACGAGCAGTATGGGAAAACAATTAGACCTAAACCAGGACTTCCATAGTACGATTTGTATGGCCATTTCGTTCTTTCAAAATTGATGAACTTTTAAGGGAATTGTACTGCGACACCGGAATAAAAATTTGCAGCAACAACAATTTATCGCACATTGTATATGGGCATTCTGTCAAACACTCCCAATGTGACCAACAAAATAGTCTCCTATTCATTTGCATTTATAAGTTGGGCATTTCTTCGCAATTTTGTTGTAATCTTATGTGTAGGAGTCGGTTTGCCGTGCACACGACCGGCATTTTACATTACAGTCTGACCACACGTTCCTCTGAAAGTTTCATTTATATTTTCGAGAAAATTTGCTGGCATAAGCATGTCGAACTAAATATTGACAATAGTATTCTGCTGCAACAGTGGAAATATACTCCATGGAAAATTGGCGTAAAACTCTTGAAGTTCTGAGTTAATTTGGACTTATCTTCTAATATCCTGTCACATGCTATATATGTAGCTTCCACGTGTACTTACTGTACGCTTTATTGTGTGGCTAAACTTTAATTAGCATTTAAATATTAACAATGGCCACCGTCGCCGCACAAAATATCGTTTTAGTTAAGCGTCGGTGGTTCTTTGTTCCAAGCCCTCACAGAATGAAGAGACAGATACTGTATGATTCTTACATGGCTTCCTAAAGTCTTAGGCAGTTTGTGAAGACTGAGTAGCAAATATTTGTAATCACTAAAATTAAACTACACGCTATACAATATTGTCCTGCCATCCGACTGTACATGAAGTCTCATCATAAGCAGTAATGGATAGGCTTGTAATCAATACAGCTTACGAAACTGGAGCCTCAATTTCGCTTTCAAGTAACTCTGCAGTTGTCCTCTCGACAAAGAAAAGTACTCCACGGTACCGTTTATCGATCGTGGATAGTCCGTCTAGCCGTCATATGTAGACATGGTGCTGGCTGGAATTGTCATCGCTAATCTGTGATTTTTCCGGTTTCTTTCGCGACTTCTAACCGCGGGAAGTATGCCACATTCTTGTTTTCTAATTGTCGCTTCCAGAGCTATAGCTTCATCTTGGTACCAAATCAAACCATACATCATTTAGCTCGTTGAATTTTATGATACCGAAGTTGGATGTCCTTTTAACGTCTTTACAATTAGAAACGGAATTAGCGCCATTTTCATTAGGGAGAAAAGGAAAGCATTGGATCAGATACCTGCATCAGCCAACGGACTTCCCTTAGGAAACATAGAAACGGTTGAATCACAACTGTTCTATTCGGAAGAAGGCTGTTAATGAGAATATGAATGATGTTGAATAGAAATGTCAGGCAATTTCATGTAATTTTGCTTTCCATGCATTTACAGCATTGTTTACTTCAGTCTGTAATACACATTAAGACAAAAAGTCCAAGTCATTTAATATCATGAGTTTTTGGAGAAATGGTTCAAATGGCTCTGAGCACTATGGGACTTAACTTCTGAGGTCATCAGTCCCTTAGAACTTAGAACTACTTAAACCTAACTAACGTAAGGGCATCACACACATCCATGCCCGAGGCAGGATTCGAACCTGCCACCGTAGCGGTCGCGCGGTTCCGGACTGAAGCGCCTAGAACCGCTCGGCCAGTTTTTGGAGAAAAACTCAGTACTTCGCAGACGTTTCCTAGATCTGCATTGCCTTTCACATTCGTAAACGTTAAATTAACATGTAATTTAGATTTCCTCTGTTACTGTACAAAATATGTCAGACGTGGGATGGACATGGTGTGAAACTTACGTGATACTATTTGCAATCGAGCTGTATGTATGTACTTTCGATTCTCTATCATTTTCGACTGAAATTGTTTGGTGAACGTGGCGTTATGGTCTAAGGGTCGTAGTAAACACGGCACTGCATGTCGGATTTGTTGGAAACGAGCCAGCGGGCGGTCGAGAGAAAAATATCTGTCACGCATATTTTGAATGAGCACCGCAACTGCCGTAGCTGAAATATCGAACACATTATGACCGTTACGTGATCAAAGCAATGCCAACAACCCACAAATCACGAGTGTACCGCACCGCTACACAAAAGGAGTCATTTATCACCTCATGCAATAGATTATAATTATAGGTGGCTGGTTTCGCGGGATTGTGATTTGTCAGTAATTAACTTGCCAATCACTCTACTCTACGAGGTATAATTCACTTCGTCTAAGCAGAGCGTATGCTGCGTGAAAGTTGAAACAGTGTCCCGCACATGGATTCGAATCCAGATCCCTACCGTTCGCTACCATTTCCGTTGTCCAAGAACGGCTCCCAGACCAGCACAAAGAGTCCGTCGCGAGCAGGTCAGGTCACCTTCTCTCCAAACTCTGCAAACGTTTCTGTGACAAGGTGAAGTCTGATTTAGGTTAATAAATAACGCATGGGCGCCAAAGGCCGGATCTGAGAGTGTTTTGTTCTTCCTCTGCAGCACTATGTCAGTCTTTCTTTCATGTTATGCGGGACAGTCTCCCTTTCGCACATTGCTATTTAAACTGCTAGTGACCGATTCTTCTTCGTATACATCGTTCTGCTCGTGTAATATACAGGGTCATTCCATGATGATGTTACAGACCTTCAGGGATGATCAGTGACATACTACCCTGGTTCCCGGAACTTACCCCACTTGTTTTTCGTCAACGGATGTGGTTCCAACGTGATGGAGCCCCAGCCTACTCTGGACTGATTGTTCGTGAACACATGGATCAGACATGTACTGAAAGGTGGACAGGCAGAGGAAATCCTGTTTCGTGGCCAGACTGTTCACATTATCTCATTTGATTTATTCTTATGGGTCATGTGAAAAGTGTGTACGAGGGGCATGTTGAGACTGAAGTGGATCCCCTGGCATGAAATCTCCCTGCCTGCGACACTGTTCAAACGACACCGGGGGTATTAGAATAGGTACGACAGACTTTGTGGAACCATGCTATCCCCGCATTGAGGCTGAGAGCCGCCACTCTGAACAACTGTTGCAAGTGTAGCGGTTTGTGAAACTTGTGCGCATAAATGGAATTCGTAATTACTGCCTTTCTGACATCAAGTTACGTACGCCGTTCGAGCGATCAACAGGGGAAATTATCTGAGTGTATTGGGGAATATTCAGCGGGATTTCTGTACTCATGATCAGGGTTTGGAAGTTGCGGCCCTTAGTTTTAAGCGCTGCGCGAGGTAAGGCGGAACTTGAACGCATTTTGGCTCATACCTTTTCACTCGACTTCAAACTGATACAAGTTCCCTTCTCCATCATTGTAACATCATTACGGAATCAGTTCGTATAAACACGCCCACTTTCTTAGTTCGAAGGTATTTTCTTTTGTGGAAAATTGAAGTAGTCTTTCTTATCACAGCGTATCATTTGCGATTCACTGTCGTGTGAATAGCTGTCATGCAGCCTTGTGAAGTGTAGTGATTGTGTTGTTATGGGTGATTGTGAAAAGACATGGGAATGTGAAATTGCGTGTTAGCGTGTTAGCACGTAACCTGCTCCTCTTACGTTCTAATAAGGAGCCCTTCTTTTTTCTTCTTTTTTTTCATCAGTTTTCCGGCTGATTCGCTGCATCCCACCACGAATTCCTCTCTTGTGCCAGCCTCTTCATTTCAGAGTCGTACTTGCACCCTGTGTTCTCATCGGTTTATTGGCTGTATTCCATTCTATTTCCCTTCAGTTTTAGTCTCTAAGCTTCCACAGATACAATAGCAGTTGTTCTCTAATGCCTCAACATATGTCCTATAATCCTGTTGCTTCTCCGTGTCGGCGTTTTTCTTATGTTCCTTTCTTCGCCGATTCTATACTAAACCCTTATACCTGAGGTTCTGACGAGAGATTTTTCGACTCAGTCACAGAAATCGGTGTATCGTCTTATGAAGAGGTTGAAAAATCAGCAGCCAGCCAGTTGCAAACAAAGATTTATTAGCCCTTGACCATGATTTCGATGTTTGTAAAAATATCTTCTTCAGAAGTAGTGGGCTTATTACATCACTGGTTGGTTGGTTTTTCAACCTCTTCAGATTTACACAGTTGCTGGTTCGCAGTCATCTTTATGATTTTGGCATCGTCTTATTATGAAAGTATACGCCACCAGTTCTTCCTTACTTCCAGCCAGATTACTGCAGCAGACGGCATTCGAACCACTACACTTGCCTATGTTACAGACCTTTGCTGTGAAGACGAATTTATCGTGTAGCTTTGTCGATAAAGTTAAAGCTGATGTGCGTAAGGCACGTTTTCAGGAGTAAACGTCATTATGCTTTTACTTCTAGATGATATCTGGTAAGCTGCGATTTTTACAAAAATTCTCGAAAGTCAATCCCAGTTACTGTGGAAGTGGAGTGATGAGTACCATCACCTCATGCTGAAGTCCTGCATATATCACGCGCTGTCTTCCCACATATTGTTACGTCGCTTTCGCCATTCTCTGCACTTGGGCATAGTTTTAAGACTACACTAACTTCGTTGACAGCAGAGTTCGTAGCGGATTCCTGGGACACTAGTCGACATTCCGAGCGTTAAATCACCCACAGCCACTCTCACCTCTCTCGAGAGGCAGCCACCGTCGCAGGTAGTTGCCGAGGGGCTCTAGTCCTTGCTGGCCGCCTCCTTGGACGCAGTTCGCCGCCTTAAACGTAAATCGATGCGGCGGTCCGTAATTACCGCACCACCAACGAGCCGCGAAGGGCAATAAGCAGTGTGTGGTGTGCGGCGGTATTAATCTCCTGTAAATGAGGCCGCCCCCGCGGCCTGGGGCCGGTCTTGTAGCTGCGGCCGGCACCCCCTTCTCTGCCCCCTTCTCACGTAATGGCCTGCGGCTGCAGATCCCTCGCGGGGGACTCCTCGCCCCGCCTGCTGTGCGCTGCTACCACGCCCTTCTGTGTAGCTGCACAGGGACGTTCTTAACGCGTCCTCGCACATCTAAAATAATTAAAGATCTAGGTTTCTCCTAAAGGTACTATACAAAAAAAGTGCAAATAAAAAATGCTAATAAGCTGGAGACCCGGGTTCTAGTCACGGCCTTCGCACAAATTTTAATTCATTACTTCAACTTCTATCCTTATCGAAGGTGAAGTTGAGACTCACACAGCCTATCTCCAGGAAAATGCAATTCCAAATTGAATTATTTATTTTGCTCCGATGCCAGACACAGTATCTATTTATTTTTATTTAATATATTGGTACACTTTTCGAGTCTGTTTTTCTTATTTTCAAGCGTTTTTTATTACGTTCATATATAAGCAAAAGTTACTGAAATAATATAAAATTATCTTGTGGTCTTTCTCAGGCTCTTCAATCGACGTTTGTTTGATAATTTTTATGACGTTCTGCCACCACGACCGGCTGGCATTGTCCAGTCCACCACCGGCAATGGAGGGTAGAGCTTTGACAATGGCAGCCACCCATGCTGGGGAATCGTCATCAAATTTATCAGACAAACGTCGGCCGAAGAACCTGACACAAAAGCCGATAGCAGGGTGGCTGCTCAAACTCGGAAAAAAAAATCCGCTGAGAATCCCAAATGTGAAGAGGTAAGTGGTGTCAAGAAGCTCCTGATAAATTAATGATGAACGGGAGAACGGCGGGCAGCATACCACAATAATGTTCCTTTCCGCTCAGCTGCGCTGTATACCAGCCGTAAGTAGCAGTCCAACCGCAGTTTTTAAAAACCGGTAGTTCATATGGAATAATATCCATATAATTAACATAATTTGAAATATTCACTGTTTTAAAATTTGTGATTTATAAAGGTCAATAAGATTTCAATTTCAGTGCTGTGTTAAAAACATCAGAATTCTCTGATTTTTATCAAATTCCCCGATATTTCCCTTTTTTCCATATAAAATGTAATTCCCTGAGAATTCCAGGTTTTCTAGAAGGATCGTCACCCTGCAATACGTAATTTGTCAACAAGTGGTCACGGAAGCCTTAACAATTTTGTAATATAAAATTAACATTTTGATTCTGTAGAGACTGTAGTGTAACTAGTCCACAGCTGGTGGTGCAGATCGCGCGATCCCAGGTTCGATTCCCGCCCGGGTCGGAGATTTTCTTCCCGGAGACTGGGTATTTGTGTTGCCCCAATCATTTCTTCTCATCTTCATCGACAAGCAAGTCGCCGATGTGGCGTCAAATAGAAAGACCTGCACCAAGCGGCCAAACACCCCCACTCGTCATCTCCTGATCAATAATGCCATGTGTTGGATCATTTCATTTCAGTTAACCTTAAGGCAGTCGTTTGTTGTGACAAAATGAGGTGAAGTTGGCGGGGCGGGGGAAGGAAGTAACTGAAAAAGCGACGACCCAAGTGGTGGTTTTTGTTGTTGGGCTGCATCCGATCGATTGTGGAATTATCTATGTTGGACTCATGGCGATATGTTACATGAGTTAGTACGTTGTACTGATTATCTAACATTTCTGATTTCCATCCTCCGTAGTCACTTATTTTGCGGCAGAGCCATTATATTATATTGCGTGCAACAAACAGATCTGATGGCGAACAAAATGTGCTCGATAATAAGTAAAAAAAAGACTCCGCCCGAACAGGCCATGAAGGTCCAACGGTACCGACCGGCCGCTGTATCATCCTCAGACCCCAGGCGTCACTGGATGCTGATATGGAGGGGCATGTGGTCAGCACACCGCTCTCCCGGCCGTATGTCTGTTTACGGGACCGGAGCCACTACTTCTCGATCAAGTAGCTCCTCCGTTTGCTTCACAAGGGCTGAGTGCATCCCGCTTGCCAACAGCACTCGGCAGACCGATGGTCACCCATCCAAGTGCTAGCCCAGCCCGACAGCGCTTAACTGCGATGATCTGACGGCAACCGGTGTTATCACTGCTGCAAGGCTGTTGGCACTCGACAATAAGTAGATAGGAAAAAGCAGATAATTTAATCGTAGGTCACGGTGCCAACAATTAGCCACTATGGTCATAGCAATTAAAACACAACTCCCTTTGTATCCGAGGCCACTAGTACGATGGCGGTCGACGAGCAGGTTTCTGACCGCTCGTCATCATTATTTGGACAGCAAGTGGAGGACAGGAGCTGAAGCCAAGTTATTTTCTATATGAAGTAAACATTCCGCAGCTTCACTGTTTTTATTTTATTTTTTTGTCTTCCGTTCTGTGCTGTTAGTTTATGAATCAACCGTACTCAGCAAAGCCGTCAGTCCGATATCATCACCAGAAGCATACGCTCTGGTCGATGCGTATCAAATTCCAGTGCAACTTCAGTTTGGCTATGAACAGTGATGTTGCCGGAAATCAGCCCGACGGGTCGGTTAATGGCAGGTTTATTGCTTGAAAGTGAGGCTGCTAGAAAGGCAACCAAATAAAAACAATTTATCTGTTGAACGTTTGTTTCCAAAAAAAAAAAACTATCAGATACGGACCCACCCATAAAATTCTAATTGAAAAATAGAGGAGAAGGTAGTGGAAGCCAAGCCCCTAATAATGAAACCATGCATCTATGTCGTGAACCCCTCCGAGGTGTTTCATGAACTAACGGCATTTGACGTTGTTGCGACTGGGCACGGCAAACATGGTAGTCCCCTTATTAGTGCTACTAGAGAGGAGTTGGATTTGGACCTGTACCACTTCTCAACATCTCCCCTCTTTTCAGTCCGTAGAACAGTGTGCAGCCACCTTATAGTGTGTGGTAGACGATACTTTGTGTAGTAGTGTCACTTCGCCGTCTTCCTGTTCCAGTCACAAATGGTTCGCGGAAAGGACTATTGCTGGTAAGCCTCTTTGTGAGCTGAAGTCTCTCTGATTTTTTCTTCATGATCATTTCGCGAGATACACGTAAGAGGAAGCAGTCCGTGGGCTGACTCCTCTAGGAACGTACTCTCTCTAAACATTCAACAGCAGACCAATGGGAATACAGAACGACTCTCTTGTTGCGTCTGCCACCGGTGTTAGTTGATCATCTCTGTGACGCTTTTGTGCTTACTAAATCAACCTGTAAGGAAATGTGCTACTATTTTTTGGATCTTCTTTATTTTCGCTATAAATCCTATCTGGTACGGATCCCAGACTAACGAGCAATATGCAAGTATTGGTCGAATGAGTGTTTAGTTAAGCTGCTTCCTTCGTTAATGCGCTACGTTTGCTGACAATTCTTTCAAAGAATCTTGCACTTGATACTTCACAACATGTCAGACGAAGGGTGTGGCAAACGACTTTCGCTAGGAATTTGCCTACAACGGCAGTCCAATATAGTCGCATTTCTGCCAACACCCGCTGCCTGAAAGAGCACGAATTTGATACGCGGAGAAAAAAAGTAAAACCCAATGACACACGTACATAATTTGGCAACTTATTGGTAATCGTTATTATTGCTGACGCAAAACACCGAAAAATTGGCCATTCTGTGTGAGTTAAAGCTAAACAGACTTCATTTATTTGTCCTAAGCTTCGAGCTGACATTGGGTGTCGGTACTGCTCATGAAGCATCGTGTGAGATAAAAACCGGCTTATTCGGTGCAAAGCTGCTTGGTACTTCATTTACACATTTCTTCTGCGTTCGCCGTGCGGCGTAGCCGCTGGCGTCTTGTCACGGTCCGTGCAGCTCCCCCCGTCGTTGGTTCGAGTGCTCGCTCGGGCATGAGTGTGTGTGTGTGTTGTCCACAGTATAAGTTAGTTTAAGTTAGATTAAGTAGTGTGCAGGCTTCGGGACCGATGACCTCTGCAGTTTGGTCCCATAAGACCTTACATCATATTTCCAAAATTTTCTTCTGCGCTTGGTGCATGTTATTCACGTCAACTGACAGGAGTACATGATTTCGCCGCACACAAAAAATATTGCAAGAACAAGGTCCTTGCAGTAGTATTTAGTTTCCGTTTAGCAACGTCCTCAGATCTACTTCTGAAATACAACTACTTTCATTTTGTATTTCCTTGCGCGTTTTAAGCTTTGGAAAGGAGGCCTGCAGTTTATAAAACGAGTGATGGGAACATCCCAAAAAAGCTCTGTTGGATTCAGGTCGGAATGTCTAGCTGACCACTTCTTAAGCGGAACTGCTGGCTATTAAAGATATTGAGGTGAGTAGCGCCCTGTCTGATCGAACGCTGTCATCCTGTATGGAGAAATAACCACCTACTGTAACACCGTACGCAAATTCGCAAGTATCACGACAGTTCTTTCTGTAGGTGAGTACAGTTTCAGTTCAACGTGAAAGACGTGGAGATTTGTTTGTCGCCTTGAAAAGGTACCACCAATTGATCTGGCACTGTGGTTAAGGCCGCGGACTCGCATTCGAAAGGATGGCGTCTCAAATCCCCACCCGGTCACCCATATTTTAGTTTCTTATGGGCTCCGATAATCGACAAAGGCAAATGCTGGTATGGTTACTTTCAGAGCTTGTCGTGTTGTCGTCGACGAGATCGAAACTGATTTCCTTTTCTTACGGATATAAAACACCACCGCGCACAAAGATTGTCTCGTTCATTCATCCAGCTGGGTTACCTGGCGCCCAAACTGCACTTCCGTTTAGTGCCGCCCCTCCCCACCGCCGCCACGCTTCCTCGCTGTTGACATTTCCATATCTTTTGTTTAATCTTTATCGCTGTTGAGCCTGTTCATTAGTTTATTCAAATCAATACGACTTTAAAATGAAGGAAAATGAACACTACAGTTTCCCATTGACTCTACAGTTCTACAATGTACACTATTTCAAAATCGACCTTGTCTTTTTCAAGTGGTTACAGGTGTTGAAATACAGTAGTGGTCAACATTAGTAAAAATAATAAAAATGACTAAGTCTCTACGGCTCGTGTCAGCCTTTCTTCACATACGCCATAATTTGTAACGGATACAGTAAAAACTCGTGAAACTTAAGTCCTTACTGCAGATGTCAGTAACGAACACCGTGCTCAGTAGTGTAATAAATTTACAGTCAGTCGCAAATATAAAGTTATTTAAAAAATTCTACGAGACAGTGATCCCGCAATAAATATAACTGCGCGAAGGAAACACATTTCAGTAATTATTTTTCGTATCAAAGAATTACAAATATGTATAAAACGCAGTCGAATGTCACATTGCTTGCGACAATTGCGCGATATGTTTTTCATTATTTCATTGCCCATCAATGCTAATGCGTGACAAACAAAACAACAAACGTAAAATATACTCTTTACATTTTCGTTGCCTTGGCCGACCAGAGATAAGAATAGAGGTTCTATCTAGCAGTCGTACTAGGGAGAGGTAGGTCGCACGGGACTATTCCTCAACTCAGTCCTATCTTCTTGCTCTTCTCTCCCCTCTTCCTCTGCTTCTTCCCTTTTCTTTCGCTCTACTTCATATTTAGCTCCTGTCACAAAACGGCGCACAGGGTACGCGCTCCCGCTACCATAACCTAGTTTCGTTTTACTTCACACATATTTGAAACTTGCACGAAGCTTTTTAGGTGAAATTTACTTCCAGCTGTGTCTGCTATTTCTCTTGGTTCATCTGTAGATGTCGCTATCACTAGAGGAGGACATACGCCCTTCGGCCACTAGTACGTGTCGCCTCGCAGACAGGTACACTCACCCACCTACACACACACACACACACACACACACACACACACACACACACACACACGTGCGTACCAGCGCTGGCGGCGCGGCCGTGTTCCCGGACGTCGCGGCGCCCCGTCCAGGCCAGATCTAAATCAGGAGTCCGTTTATTTCCGCTGCAGCGGTCACGCCGTCTGGTCAGTTTCACTTGCTCCAGCGCATCTTTTTGCTTCCCGACTTCTACTCATGGGCGGCCGGTAGCGTCATATTCGCGGAATTCCGTTTGGCGCCGGAGTTAGCTCTGAAAAGTAAAGATACGAAAATAGGAAAATTAGTGAGCAGCGAGAACGTCCTACACTGATGACACGTCGTCATAGTCAGATTCATCGTCTCAGACGTCTTGCTGCAAACGATCCCATCGCTGAATGATCCTGCACGGTCGAGCGAGCAATGTGTGTCTTCTGTCGGGCGCTAGCCGCGTGGGTCGGAAGAGACCCTGCCATGGCTTTGAGTATGGCCTTTGTGGACCCACAGATTCGCTGTTCAGTTCGCTGCATCTACATCCACACTTTGCCAGACTACTATGAAGTGTATGGCGGAGGGCACTTCCCATTGTACTAATTGTTACGGCTTCTTCCCGTTCCATTTACGTATGGAGCGCGTGAAAAGAGATTGCGTGAACGCCTCTATACGCACAGCAATTGGCGTAGTCTGTGGGAGTGAGACCAGGGAGGCTGTAGAACATGAGGCCTTCTCGCTATTTTCCATGGCTGAAGAAATAACAGACTATAGTCTAGCTGCAATGGAATCTGGGTACTTCTCCTACGCCTCTGTAGTGATAAATATTGGTCGTACGCACGCGACCTGGAGCTTGACTATCCCTTGCCTCACCTTCCCGATGGCGGTGTACATTTAGAAATTTTCACCACAGTCTCTGAACAAAAAAAAAATTACTTTTATCTACTCATCCAGTGCTGTGTGAATTCCAGCTGTCTTTTGTTGCTCGTCCGCTGATACTTCGACACCATTCGCTGAACGGTTACTTTGTTGACAGTGGCGGCGCAGTAGTTAGCATACTGGACTCACATTCGGGAGGAACGATGTTATAATCTCCGCATGGCTATCCAAATTTAGGTTTTGTGAGGTTTCCTTGAATCGGACGATGCCAAAGATGGGACATCAGTGTTGGAAAGAACAGGGAGGAATTGCCTCCGAACCCTGGGACTAGCCGAGCTTGTGTTCTCTAATGACTTAATCGTTAAAGGGACGTTGAACCCCAAGTTTCCTTCCCGACTGTTTCCTCTCGTTCTCGCACCACCAGTTGCAGCCTCAGACATAAGAATGAAACAAGAGGACAGCATTGTCGCGGATAGCGGGATCACTGTGGTAACTGCGTCTAATTGCTGCCATCTGGTTTGTGTTTGCCAGAGTTATCGCTGTGTTTGTAATTTTCCCCTAACTTTCTAAAACGCCGTAAACAGTGAATATACATAACCAAGACAAAAAATTGTTCAAATGGCTCTGAGCACTATGGCACTTAACTTCTGAGGTCATCAGTCCCCTAGAACTTAGAACTACTTAAACCTAACTAACCTATGAACATCACACACATCCATGCCCGAGGTAGGATTCGAACCTGCGACCGTAGCGGTCGCGCGGTTCCAGACTGAAGCGCCTAGAACCGCTCGGCCACCGCGGCCGGCTGTGGTCGGGCACCGTCACGCTGAAGGAAAGGGTGCTCCATGTCTGGACGTAGTTTTTGCGTTTAGAAACTCGATTATATCATGCAATGAAATACAAGGTAACAATTATTTAACTACATGAGAAAAACGTAAATAAGCGCGAAATCACGGTTCTGTGAAGGTCAGAAGGTAGAAGCAGATGTAGAAACACGTGATTTTAACGCATTTCTGAAATATAGCTTACATTATATTTTTGAAAAGGACAGTAAATGTAATAAATGTCAAGCCATATATCAGTTGATGCCACTCGTGATAAGGAAACAATATATAAAGCAAGATAAAAATTAAATGCATAGAAACAATACTCTCGAAGAGCAGCTGAAGTCAACGTTTAAAAAATTGTCTCTAGCTGGTTTCCTGATGTGTAGAAAATATTCATCAAAACATGGTTCAAATGGCTCTAAGCACTATGGGACTTAACATCTGAGGTCATCAGTCTCCTAGACCTAGAACTACTTAAACCTAACTAACCTAAGGATATCACACACATCCATGCCCGAGGCAGAATTCGAACCTGCGACCGTAGCGGTCGCGAGGTTCCAGATTGTAGCGCCGAGAACCGCTAGGGCAACCCGGCTGGCTAACCAAGACACGTTTTAAAAAATTTCGCAGTGGAAGTCAAATGTTTAAGTGAAAGGTACTCGCAAACGCCGAAAATCGGACATTCTGATGTACGCAGGGTGACACATAAGCGATAACAAGATCACAAGAAATCGTTAGCAGAACGGAACAATAATTTAGTGTTGCGAAATTTTCACTCCAAAAAGTTGTTTCTTGCATAACAGTAAGAGAATTCATTTGTTTGTTTATTTGTTCATCACATTACAGCGTATTATCTTGAAATCTATCATGGGCCGTACATTCAAATTTTTTGTGGATAGTAATAAATGTATGCATTCATTATTTGTTTCTGATACCTATAAATTAAAAAAAACTCTACCATTCAAATCTACGACAAAAAACCTCAACCAATTACTCAACGATTAATACTATTTTAGTGCTACAGATTCAGTTCAGTTAGTGTTCATTTATTGGTTCAAAATGGTTCAAATGGCTCTGAGCACTATGGGACTTAACATCTGACGTCATCAGTCGCCTATAACTTAGAACAACTTAAACCTAACTAACCTAA
The DNA here is from genome assembly GCF_021461385.2 of Schistocerca piceifrons. Classification (NCBI taxonomy): domain Eukaryota; kingdom Metazoa; phylum Arthropoda; class Insecta; order Orthoptera; family Acrididae; genus Schistocerca; species Schistocerca piceifrons. Next base: position 549,935,297 of record NC_060140.1, read on the forward strand.
GGACATCACACGTACATCCATGCCCAAAGCTGGATTCGAACCTGCGACCGTAGCAGTCGCGCGGTTCCGGACTGAAGCGCCTAGAACCGCTCGGCCACGGCGGCCGGCTGTTCATTTATTAGGGTGCATCTTAAGTGTTCATGTTTGTTTCCGCTGTTGCACCCGCCTACTACTCCGTCAGCAGCCACTGTCTGCTGGGTTCCTTGGCCTTAGGGCAGCACGTCAGCAGCGTTTCCACTTTACAAGCGATTCCACGTTTCACTGTATACGTCTTAGAATTCACGATTCCGTGATCGCTTTCACCAACCCAATGTAGATTCATGGAGAAGCATTTCGTTCCTTGGTCGTCGACCTCAGTTGTCTTCTCTCCAATTGTGGAGTATCTCGTCTAGCGGGGGTGGCAGTATAGCGCCGTGGGGTTGAGTGCCTCGTGAAATCGTCCTTGGCCTTCCTGGATACTGTGGCTGCAGTATCGTCAAGGCCAGGTTGACTCGTACCTCAGTGCTGCTCGGAGATCCACCGTCTTCACTGACCGACGACCTCTACTCGCTGCCTCTCCGTAGAGCGCGGCGTCCTACAATGTATGCTTTGGACTGCCCTCGTTGCTGCAGGCACTGCTGTCATTAGTTTGTCTTTTAATTTTGTATAGGTACGTAGCACACGGGCTGTGACCAGTCAGGTAATGTATCATTTAACTCGACGACTGAAGAAATCTCATTGTTAGTCTCTCTCTGATCTTAGCGAGACATTCGTATATTCTCCTTCCGATGCCTGAAGAGTTCCATTCATGTTTCCACAGTGCAGTATGCGATCTTGTATAAATATTTGTGTGCAGGCCTCAGTTCCAAATATCCTTCGTACTTTCATTTGATTGCCTTTATTTAACCGATGAAGTGCTCCCATTTTCCTTATTGCCAAATCCAGTGGCCATATTCCAAAGTAACTAACAATGCATCATTCAGGATAGTGCAGTCGGCGCCAGTTAATCTTAATTGCACTCCTCGTTGAACTCGTCTCACTAACGAAGATCGTTTCACAAACTGAGTCAAAACGCTCACGCCATATCCTACGACTGACGCTACTGTAGATTGATGGTATTGTCTGATCGTGTTAAAGAAAAGTCGAAATTGCCTATTTGCGATGATTATAGTTTTGTTCATCATGTTAGTGCCATTTTTCCCCTCTCATCTATATAATGTGCAAAGTTACGACGTTCGTCCGTGAATACCTCTACCTCGTTACTGCACTTCTTCTGATAATTCTACACTTCCCTTCTAGTTCATGGAGCGCTGCGTTCCACATGTCATCTGAAATTCTTCTGGATCATCGCTTGCAACGAACAGCACGTCCTCCGCAAATGCTACCTGTAAGCCTACGTTACCACTGTCATGTAAGTTCTGTGGTATTTGTTCCGATGGTATATCCCAAAACTCTGGTCCACACACCGATCCCTGTGGACTGCCTTTTGTTCTGATCTTCGTTATTTTTTTTTTTTCCTACCGGAATTACTGTCACATAGTAATAGAAAAGTAAACAAAAGCGAAACGTGGATAATCATATGTAGTCGAATTACATCAGGTGATGCTGAGGAAATTAGATTAGGAAATGACACACTTTAAGTAGAAAATTAGTTTCGCTATTTGGGAAGCAAAATAACTGATGATGTTCGAAGTAGAGAATATATAAAATGTAGATTGGCTATGGCAAGGAAAGCTTTTCTGAAGGAGAGAAATTTGTTAGCAAAAAATTTGTTAACATCGAGTGTAAATTTAAGTGTCAGGAAATCCTCTCTGAAAGTCTTTGTATGGAGTGTAGCCAGGTATGGAAGTGAAACATGGACTATAAACAGATTAGACAAGACGAGAATAGAAGCTTTCGAAATGCGGTGCTGCAGAAGAATGCCGAAGATTGGATGGGTAGATCAAGTGACTAATGAGGAGGTTTTGAACAGAATTGGGGAGAAGAGGAATTTGTGGCACAATATGACTATAAGAAGGGATCGGTTGGTAGGACACATTCTGAGGCATCAAGGGATCACAAATTTAGTATTGGAGGGAAGCGTGGAGGGTAAAAATCGTAGAGGGAGATCAAGAGATGAATACACTAATCAGATTCAGAATGATGTAGGTTGCAGTAGTTACTCGGAGATGAAGAAGCTTGCACACGATAAAGTAGTATGGAGAGCTGCATCAAACCAGTCTCTGGACTGAAAACCACAACAACAACAGTAATATATCTGTAAACGTTATACAAAACATTTATTATGTACATGCAGCCAACTTGTATTATAGGGCACTGATAATGCTTCGTAACAGGAACGAAATATGTATGACATAAAAACAGTCTGTTATGTAGTTGCATAGACAGACCACATCTCCAAAAAGATTAACCATTGGTACAGGGCTGCTTGCATGTTATTTGACGCCACAGTACTAATGTTGCCGTGTAGGTTGTCGTAACTAGCTAATAAGGTGATCTGCAGATCAAAAATAGTTGTAAATACAGAATTATTTATCAGTAACTCTTGGCGGTTGATATATGTCGTCTTTCCCGTTAGAAAGTGGGCATATGTAGTACTCGGAGGTCAGCTGTGCGAAGCTGAGGTCAGGTGCTGTTTTGTCTTGGCACACAAGTGGCGGACGGGGTGCTTGGCTGGACTGAGGCAGGCAGGGCGTTGTCCTCAGACACGTGGCTACTACACGTCATCTCATTACATTTCACGTTTTGCCGAGGCTACGGCGCATTTTCGTGAGTGAGGTCTACGAGCATTACTTTATCAATACGAGAATATTTCGACAAACAATTATTAAAATGCCGTCACGCACTGAGACCTTTATTTTCATTGTCCTCTATTTTTAAAACACGCTGTTTTTCCATCCTTGTGAACATAACTTACCTGTATAATCGCGCAGCATACGTAACGCTCGCCGCGCGGTCTAGGGGGGCTTTGCCACGGTTCGCACGGGTTCCCCCGTCGGAGTTTCGAGTCCTCCCTCGGGCATGGGTGTGTGCGTGTTGTCCTCAGCGTAAGTTAGTTTAAGTTAGACTAAGTAGTGTGTACGCCTAGGGACCGATGACCTCAGCAGTTCGGTCCCATAGGAACTTACCACAGATTTAAAAAAAAAAATTACGTAACGCTCTGACTCTCTTGTGTTGCGGCATGCGTTGGCGCAGACCATTGGGAAATTAAGAATACATCGAATACATGCGAGACGATGCGTCTCCCTCAGCAACAGAGCAGCGATCAGAGAGGTAGCAGTCGATATAATACTGTAGAATGAAATGCATCCTATTAATACGTCTGCAATCGTTTTTCACCAGCGAATGACAATGCTACCTGCTGACCGATTATGAGCATCCATTTCATTTGACGTCCCATACGCGACCTCTATTTCCAGCACGATATAGCACCAATCGATTGCTCCCTGATTGTGCCGGATTGATTTGAGGAACACTCCATACGCATTGGAGCGGTTATCGGACGACCTAGGTGAACGCCCTTTCATCCTGTTGAACACAAATGGATGGCATGAAGCGAGGTGTGCTGCCTGGGATGCAGTGGCGAGCAATTTCAGGAGTTGTGGGATAAAATTGAGCGGAAATGTCTCGTGACGTCTCTCCAATGTTTTCGGCGCCTCTGTGCAAAAAGGCGTCGCTGCCGTCATCATTGTGATAGAGGATGCGACTTGCTGCTACCATTGTTGCGGCAGTAGAAATCTAAGCAGCAGGTAGACTTGTCAGCCAGCGCTGACGCTATATTTTCAACTGCCAGCATGGGTCATGTTACCGCACTTCGCTAATCGTATTTCCTGTTATCGTGCCCCTCGCCCCTCCGTCACTTTGAGGCGCAACATCATTTTCAGCCGCTCATGAGTCTAATTTACATGAGTACACATACTTCTTGCCTTTTCGTTTATACGCATTACGCATACACGCGTAATTCTGTATGTCGTGTGCTTTTATAACTATAGAGGTCGCTGCAACCGCACATTTCAAATCTACTCGCCTGCAAGAGGCGCTACAGTCTGGAATCGAGCGACCGCTACGGTCGCAGGTTCGAATCCTGCCTTGGGCATGTTTGTGTGTGATGTCCTTAGGTTGGTTAGGTTAAATTAGTTCTAAGTTCTAGGCGACTGCTGACCTCAGAAGTTAAGTCGGATAGTGCTCAGAGCCATTTTGCAAGAGGCGACTTTATATCGTAGAAACTGCGCTTTGCGAAGCTTCCATGCTACCATGAAAACCATGGATGGTGGCGACTGAAGGACGTCATCAGGGCTCTCAAGCTAGTGCAGGACGCAGCCATCTTTCCAGTGAACAGGTCGGCTAGCACTCATACCTATTACGGTAGATTGGGTGTAACAATAAACTCTGACTTTAGTAATTTTTTTTGAATTATCAGTCTTCTGACTGGTTTGGCGCGGACCGCCACGAATTCCTCTCCTATGCCAACCTCTTCATCTCGGATCAGCACGTGCAACCTAGTAAATAACAAGCAATATTCGTGTCCGACACCCCTCATAATAATGACTTCTAGACGTCGTCAGATATGATAAAATACTATTTTTGAAGAGAGCCAACAGTCAGGTATCAATCCATCCCCCGTTGGGGGTACAGCTACGAAAGGCCGTTTGGAAAAGAGAAGGAGTAAGATCCAGATACAACTTCTGAAACAGACTGTCGTAGTGACGCTAATACTTGAAATTTGGATTGTGTCATGTGCTCCTACTATTTCATAAACAATTCGGGATATCGAACAAGGTTCTGAATGAGTGGCAGTCCGCAAGTCGGCGAGTATTTGGATGTGTAGTTTGTACTCGCAGCTTTGTTTACTGATGTATTTAATCGAATGTGGGTCTTCAAGTCTGCCTTCCAGCATTTGACAGACAAAGAGGATTACAGCAACGTAGCACATGCCAATAATCCATCTCAAACTTGTCGTGAGAATAGCGTGGTAATGCATTTTGCGTTAGAGTGCAGACTTCAGTAACGAGAATATTTGCAGGAGAAACTTGACTTGCGCGTTGGTAGTAGGTAATCGTGTGTTTTCCATCGATGGGCGTGAGATCCATAGTGTTTTCATCATTAAAGAGAATCTGTCACCATCGCCACGAATAACATTGTAGTTTGTTTCCATCCTCCTATTGTTAGTGTTGAATGCCTGGAGAGAATTCTTGTGAAGGTAATTTCATGTACCCTTGGTCGAGTAGCCTTCCCTGTTTCCTACAGAAATGCATGGCGCACTTGTTTCGTTCTTCCCTGCGCACTTGTTTCGTTCTCTCCTGCGCTCTTAAGAGCCATTATTAGTAAACGGCTATCATTTGCTTCGTTGGTTATGGGGAACCACTTTGTGTAACGCGATAGCATCGCTATCACTTATGCCTTCCCGATGGGCAACTTCCAGCAAGGACATCCCTTCCAGTCACGAAAGAACGGAGAGTGTACGTTTTGCAACGAATCTGCAGTGTTCATTCACCGATTTCAAGGTTCATAGTAATGTGTTCTGAATGTGCAGGTATTGAAGATTACTGTGATTAAGATAAGAATTTCTGATTAACACTGATGCCTATAATCAATGGTACTATCTGTTATTCCGTCGTTGTTGGACTGTCATTCGGAAAACCGTAATTGTTTGTTTCAAATGTTATATTTTGTTTCAGAGCGTAGTCACCCGTTTATTTTTTTTATAATCAATTAATATTTAGGACAGTTTGCACAGCCTCCTTACGAAATATACAGTGCATTTCTACAAGTATATTTCTGTTGGGCCCAGTCAGTTGTTTGCTTTTCGTTTCAATTCGAAGCTATTCCAATAGGTCGGTCATCATAGGTAATTGACTATGACACATTAGCAAAACTGAATGGCATACAAAAAAGGTCTAAAATTTCTTTGAGTATGTAAACATTCTCCACAACACATGTATGTGGAATGAATAGAGCGTACACAACTTGATTCCGTTAGAGATGGCAGGTGCATCGTCCTGGGATACATTCCTTCTAGGAATAAAATCAGATCCTGGTGTGGCACTTTGCCAGCTAAAAGGCTTCTGCTCCGACGTCACTTCGGCAGGAGTGTCCGTTACCCTCTTTAATTGTTCAACCAGCTCATCATTTGGCTTCACGTGACTGAGGGGCTCCTTTAGAGGCCGCTGCAACACAAAAACAACGCCAACCACTAGACCATCAAGAACATTATTAGATTTCCAGTAGACAGATCTACCGTAACAATCTGAGAGTGTACTTGCACTGGTTGTGAAAACGTACCTACAAACATAGCTGTTGCCGGCCGGACAGGCCGTGCGGTTCTGGGCGCTACAGTCTGGAGCCGAGCGACCGCTACGGTCGCAGGTTCGAATCCTGCCTCGGGCATGGATGTGTGTGATGTCCTTAGGTTAGTTAGGTTTAATTAGTTCTAATTTCTAGGCGACTGATGACCTCAGAAGTTAAGTCGCATAGTGCTCAGAGCCAAACATAGCTGTTAAACAGACACACACACACACACACACACACGATGCGTGCTGAAACGTCGTCTACAGAAAATTTCTCTTTCATTTTTTTAAATAAATGGTTTATTCTACAGTTGACGTCAGAGGTCATTTCTCTGTGTATGTGGCCAGAACAGACAGCCACTTGCTGATATGATAAGAGGTATTCGCAAAGCTCATGTGCAAGGTAAACAATGTACCACGCCTCCCAGTCACCGAGTACATCTGCTGGCTAAGCCTGGAAGAAGTATGGTACTTATTAAGTTACTGCTCTCGTTGGCTGGTTCACGACTCAACTGGCCCGTGCAATTTCCGATCACTGTGATTCATTTAAAGTAGGAGCTACACGAAATCTTTATAATATAATAGCTTCGTAAACATTTGTTTGCATGAGAAATATTGCGTAACTTTTCGATTCCTTTCAGCATTATTTGTACGCTGTTCCATTTTACGTATTCTTGTTGTTTTGTTCTTCGATGGTTTGATGCAGCTCTTCTCGCTTGCCTATTCTTCATCTTTGAATAACTACTGCCACTTTTTCCAATTTCATCGAATATCCTCACTATACAAGGACGATGTGAAACGTTCCTCGATAGTGTATCACCTGTAGTAGCAGGGTGAAGCACGAAATGCCCTGCGCTGGAGAGCAGTGCGCCAGCTGGCCTTGAAGCTAGCTGCGTCATGTGTGGCGCCTCATTGGGCTTCACGGGTCTGCGCCGGCTTCCACTGAAACTGCTCGCCGTTTCTCACCATGCCCGAAGTGAGCTCCATTACATCTAATACGATCCTGCCTTTAGATCCTCACGTTCAGTTTCTTAGGTGTTTTCTTATTGTACTTCTGTAAGGATAAGATTTAGTATGCCGTTAACAAGGCGTCAGCGGAGACGCAACTCCAATTTTACTGAATAACACGTTTCCGGTATTCCTTTACAACGTCACCTCCATTTAAAAGGGGCGACCAAAAAGTTTTCCTTTGAGAGCGTTGCTGCAGCATACAATGTATGCAACGTAGCGCGACTCCGATGCGGGTATATAAGCACCGACATCTAGGCAAGGGATTAGTTGGCATTCGCCTCTTTCCGACGTGCGTGCGTTGCTGCAGGTGACGAAAGTTGGTGCCACCACTAGGAACCGGAGTCGAAAGAGTCGACATTGCAGTGATGTCGTCCATCGTCCCTTCATTCCAAGAAATTCAAGAGGCACGTTCCTTCGTTCCAAGAATGCCTCTCCTGGGCCAAGCTGTTCAACTCAGAGTAACATCTGCGCTCAACGTTCTCAATTATTTGCTGGATATATTCCAGTTTCTGCCTTCCCCTATCTCCTACAGCTCCATCTAGCACCATGGAGGCCATTTCCTGATGAATTAACAACAATTGTCTTACCATCCTGTCCATTGTTATCGTCATAGTTTTCCACACATTCATTTCCTTGCAGATTATGCGGATTCTCCATATTTCTTGCTGGCCGGAGTGGCCGTGCGGTTCTAGGCGCTACAGTTTGGAGCCGAGCGACCGCTACGGTCGCAGGTTCGAATCCTGCCTCGGGCATGGATGTGTGTGATGTCCTTAGGTTAGTTAGGTTTAATTAGTTCTAAGTTCTAGGCGACTGATGACCTCAGAAGTTAAGTCGCATAGTGCTCAGAGCCATTTGAACCATATTTCTTACTTTATCACTCCAGCTAATTTTCAACATCATTCTAAAGCACCAAATTTCAGAACCTTCGATTTTCCGGTTTTCCGATAGTGCATGATTCATTTCATGTACTGCTGTGCTTCAAATAAACATCTCACATATTTAGTACTCAGATTAAGACCAATGTTTGATACTTCTACACGATGGGCCAAAACGTTTGAACACCTGTGTAATAGCGCGTTGTTCCAAATTTCGAACACAGTACAACTGAGAGTCTGCTTGGTATGTATTCTACAAGCCCTTGACGGGATTCCAGAAGTAAAATGGAAATGCGTTGTGGTTAGGGCCTCCCGTCGGGTAGACCCTTCGCCTGGTGCAAGTCTCTCGAGTTGACGCCACATCGGCGACTTGCGTGTCGCTGATGATAAGAACAACACAACACCCAGTCCATGAGCGGAGAAAATCTCCGACCCAGCCGGGAATCGAACCCGGGCCATTAGGTATGACATTCCGTCGCGCTGACCACTCAGCTTCCAGGGCCGGACATTCCAGAAGTATGTGGCACCAAATGTCTACGCTCAGGTCAAGCAATTCCACTAATTACGGAATGCTGTTTAAAGGGTACGCAGCTGGCGCCAGATATGTGTTCCAGTGGATCCATATACTGGCCAAGATATCAATGTGAGTTCACTATAATGCCGCTCAGACAACTGCAGTGCAATTCTGCCCTTGCAACACGGACAGTTATCCTGCTGGAAGAAGTCATCGCCGTAGAGGGAGTCGTAAAGAATAAAGCGATGCAAAAAAATGGCTCTGAGCACTATGGGACTTAACATCTGTGGTCTCCAGTCCCCTAGAACTTAGAACTACTTAAATCTAACTAACCTAAGGACATCACACACATCCATGCCCGAGGCAGGATTCGAACCTGCGACCGTAGAGGTCACGCGGTTCCAGACTGAAGCGCCTAGAACCGCACGGCCACACTGGCCGGCTAAAGCGATGCAGGTGGTCTGCAACAATGCTCACGTAGTTCGTCGCTGTGAAGATGCCTTCGATTACCGCCACAGATTCCATTGAAGCTCAACTCATTGTACCCCGTTGCATAATCTACCCTCACCAGCCTTCATCTGTGGCGCACTGCATGTTTCGTGCAGCCATTCGCCTGCATGACGGCGTGTGCGGACTCAAATATCGACCTAATGTAATAAGAAACGCGATTCATTCGACAGGTGACACCTTCTTATCAATCCACAGTCAAAACTCAGTGCCTGCTGCGATCATAACTGACGATGTCGTTGCGTCAACACAGGGACAGGAGGGATCCTCGGACCTACACGTCTTGTGACGAGACGTGGACGTCCTGTACTGTGCGGCCTACGCGTTATTCCACAGTCCTTCAAACACTTTCCGTAGTCGCTCACGACAGTAATACGCCAACAGCCGACCAGCTTCGCCGTTTCAGAGATACTCGTTTCTAGCCGCAGAGCCACATCAACGTGCCCTTTGACAAGACCTCTTATGTCAGTGGATTTCCGCGTTTGCGGCCAGTATTTTCAGCACTATGACTGAGCATTCGTCTCTCTTCCACTGGCTTTCTTTCCTTATAGGGACGCGTGCCCACAACGCCACCAGGAGGCTTTCAGCCTCGCTGTGGGTACTGGTCATAATGCTGTGGTTCCTCAGTGTAGACTTCTAGTGGCTAGGAATGCCCCCTTTTTCTTAGTCTGCTTTTTATGTCATTCTTGGTTTTCTCGTCATACGTTAGCCCCTAAAAAGAAATCTGTTAACAGTGTGACAATAGATGTGTGTGGTTGCTTATTATAGTCCGTACTGCCAGACAAGATCCCTGACAGTTAAAGTGGATAGGCGCTGTTGCTTCGCTGACAAGCATTCAGGTACGGTGAATTTGCTTACGCCTCTTTGGTAAATCCTTGGTGTTGCCGAAATTCTATGAAGCTATGGCTGCATTTAGTACTGACGTCATACTATTGTGCTTACCCGCCAGGATAGCTGTGAGCCTTAACGTGCCGCTTCCGGGACATCGCGAGGCGATCCTCACCCGGATCAAATCCGCCTCGCGAGTTAACGTCTATACGTCGATGGCTGGGGAGCCGGCCACCATGGATGTGGATTTTAGGTGGTTTTCCATAACCACCAGTTAAATATTGTGCCGATACCCACGTCTCATCCCAGATACACACTACGAAAACATTTACAAAACTTCCTCTCTCTTGCACTGAGATTTACTCGGACAGATTCCGTCCTGGGCGGTGAATGAGAGTGTGATGACCACAGAACTTTAGTCTCCTTAAACCCATAATCTTCGTCATCACCGTCACTATTGCTCTTGCGGCTGAATGCCGGCAACAGCGTTGTTATTTCTTAGGGATTTCTTCCCGCCCTACGATTTAAAGTACGTGGCGGTTTAGTAATGTAATGTCACTCTGTGACCTGTTTAATGAACGAAAAACCACTAAAATTGTTAATTCTTGTGTAACAGTAGGAGCAAGTACTCGGGATATCTATTAAGTTCATTGAACGTGTATGAAAGCAGACCATCAAGACAATTTCAGAACTCACTTTGGAGATAGCGCCAGACCAGCGTCACTTGTCGATACAATAATGTTTTAACGGAATGTAACTTAAATTCTTCATTTTCAGTGCACTGTTGTTGAACATACTGACAGATTAAAACGAACAGAGAGAGCCGTTTATCAAGAGACCACTATTTGTGAAATCCATAAAGATTCCTACAGAGGAAATTTCCAGTCTGCAGGAAGCCTTTTCGATAGCTAAGTCAAGCATCCTTACGTGCAGCTTATATTCGAAGCTCTGACTTAAGATCATTATCAATTTGCTTATTGGCAACCTTGCTCTGGTGGTTGCTGGTGCTCTTAACTGCGGGTGTGAACAGGTGCTGCGGGTAGCTGTGCAGGCTACTGTAGCTGTTGTTCTACATAAAAGCAACAGAAATATTTCTTAAATCAGCGAGTTTGATAGCGCTTGACACAATGTGTCGAAGAAATCATTTTGGCATTCGCTTGAAATGACTTTGGGAAAAGTAGGAACCTTAATCAATATGGGCGGACGGGGAATCAAGTCTAGCAACAGAAAATAATTCTTGAGTAGGCCTAGACTGCCTTATCCACTGTCCACCTCGATCAGTCTCTCTCTCTCTCTCTCTCTCTCTTTTCCTGTTGCGTGTGTGTGTGTGTGTGTGTGTGTGTGTGTGTGTGTTTGCGTTCTACGTACCTTCTGGTAGCAGTCTTCGGGAGCACCAGTTAATTCAATAAACGTTGAAAGTTACCCTCGCTTGCAAGTACTGGGAACGAACGAGATGCAAATTGTACTGTTTATCACAACAACGCCAGCTGGCAGTAAAAGGCGAGTACACTGCATAGTGGCGTTCTCGTTTTATACGTAATGAAGTTTCTTCGTAGCTGCAATTCTGGTCGGAATACGCCGAGCTCTTTTGAAGCATTCAGCTGGAACACCCGTTGTTTTTGTCATCTAGAAGATTGAAAGTGGTATCGTTTTATTTGAATGCGTTCTGGAAACTGAAAGGTAGCTTCGCTCTAGAGACTATTCGATAGCCAGCAGAATAATTTAACTGAGAGTGCACTTAATTATGAATGGCGTCCTCGGATGTGGAGGAGGCACCGACACGTTAGCAATGTCTTTCAGAAGTTCCCTCAGCAGCGATTTACGAAACTTTTGACAATGCTGAAAGAGGAATTAAGCACGGGGGATAAAAGGTTTTATCTCCAATTATATATAATGTAAATTGTCGTTCATGGGATCTCTTCGACGAAGTTTTCCATCTCTTCGGTGGGCGTTGCTATGCACAGCTCTCTCTCTCACCCTGGCTTCCTCCCTCCGACTACCCCCACCTCCCGCCCCTCTCTCCTGCCTCTCTCTCTCTCTCTCTCTCTCTCTCTCTCTCTCTCTCTCTCTCCCCCTCCCTCTCCCTCCCCCTCTTGAACAGCGCCTACAAGAACTGGGCTTCCGGCCCCAGGTGAACAAATGTTTCACACGTGTCACAACGAAAGTGATAAAGGACTCAGTCCACACGACAGGAAAGAATTTGTTGGAGTCAACTGCGACATCTGCATGGTTCAAGGAAAGCACTGAAAACGGGCATTTCCTATTAGGAACCTGGCGTTGTGGTTAAGGTACTAGAAGAATTGACGGAATTTCTTAAGTTTCTCTGTTGCATTCTCAAATCGGATTCAATGCCATTATGGCTAACGTAAACTGACCTAATCGTATTATTGTCTATTGCTGACGGTACAGTGACTCTGAACATATAAAAAATCCTTAGAGTTCGCCTTAAGAGTACTACAACGTCATCTCTGCTAGCCTAATTCCAAGGAAGTGCTCGTGCCTTTTGCAGTGTTACTGGCGGCACGGAAGTCTGTATCCATCATGAACAGTCGTGTACGATGGACGCTTGGGTCTGGAACTAACCTCTAGCGCTATTCCCACGTGTGCTCCAGCTCTGTTGAGTACCCTGGTGCATAAGACACACGAACATGAACGCTTTGTGAGGTATTGCAGTTTTTACAATGGTTAAACTTTTTATGGAACGATTCTGAAGAGATGTTTTTCGTGCGTAAATTTATTTGTTCGTATGCTCTCATTAGGAACTCCAACGCGTCTATACTAAACGTACACAACACCATTAATATGCGGGACAGAGCACGTGGAAGGCACGACTTGCACCACAAGAGCAGTTGCAGCGTGTAGACTCAGGCTGCAAGGGATAGATGGTGCTGGCTCATGTGACTATGACGAAGGGTAACTGGGAATGAAGGCGATGCGAAAAACCAAACTGGTGAGTCTCGTCGAATCTTCGCATGTTTTCATTAATAAATGTTCACGTTAACGCTGGCAGACGACATGGCGTTGGATGCCCAAGTATCATCTAAGAAACAGGACGTTTGTGAAGTGTACATTTTGCAAAAAACAACAGTAGATGGTTTTCTTCGTAACTCATCGTAGCAGGAGAACGTCACTTAAGCGGGTAACGCTCTGTTGACAGTGACGCCAGTAGTGCAGTGATTGCCAGAAGGCATTTCATACAGTTCTTCACTATCTTTTAGTGGGAAAATATGAGCATGTGACCTGATTTATGATTGGATTCGACAGATGAAATTCAACACGTTGTCCGTAACAAACTAAATCGACCGATGTAAAAGGTAATGTCGACGGTATTCAAGGTGGTGTTATAGAGCCGTTACTGTTTTTATACTGGACGCTGCGTCAGGCTATTCGCGGACGCTGTTTTCCATAGGAAGGCTGCAACGTCAGCAGGCTGTAACGAAATTAAGGGAAATCTGCAGAGGATCGACGATAGCAAGTGTCGCTAGGGAGACGAGTGATGCAGAGGATAATTAGCTTTCTTTTCCTTTCTTTTGTGAGGAGTTGTAGGTAGCACTCGCGATGGACTGAGAATTGCCTCGTAATTCTATATAAGAAAAGACTGTTAGAAATAAGCAGTATCAATTGACTCATTTGTTCATTAGCTCGTGTTTTAATTAACCCCCCCCCCTCTCTCTCTCTCTCTCTCTCTCTCTCTCTCTCTCTCTCTCTCTCTCACACACACACACACACACACACACACACACATTCTCTGTCCATGCGGTATGGGGGCGCTTGGAGTGAGCACACCGCTCTTCCAGCCGTTGCCAGTTTTCGTGACTTGCAGCCGCTACTACTCGCTCAAGTAGCTCCCCAGTTGGCATCACAAAGCTAAGTGCACCCCTTTTCAGTCCTCCCACAAAGGAAAAATCCTTGAAGTACCGGGAATCGAACAAGGGTCCTCCGCACGGCAGCTGGCCGTGCTGACCACTTAGCTACGGAGGCGGGCTAATAAGACTCTTGGAAAAATTAAATATCATTTATGTTTCGTCATTTTAAAAATGAAAGCTTTTTTTTGTTCTAAACCTTAGTTAGGCGCTAACGCTAGTCGCGGTGTAGGGGTGTGTTGGCCAATGTCTTATTGCACTCAAGGATAATCGCCTCAGAAAGGTTGGAAACCACTGCTCCAGGCCGACATTGTTTTAACGAATGAATACTCTATTTGAAATTATGAAGGTAATAGGGGTAAAATATAGGGAGTGAAAGGCTATTTACAACTTTTACTGAAACCAGACGGCAATTATAAGTGTCAAGGGGCACAGAAGGGAAGCAGTGGTTGAGAAGGGAGTGAAATAGGGTTGTAGCGTATCCCCGATGTTATTCGATCTGTACATTGACCAAGCAGTAAAGGAAACAAAAAATATGTAATGGCAATTGAAGTCCGGAGAGAAGAAATAAAAACTTTGAGGCTTGCCGATGACATTGTAATTCTGCCAGAACAGGAAAGGACATAGAAAAGAAGTTTAATGGGATAGACTGTGTCTTGAAAGGAAGATGTAGGAGGATATAAGATGAACATCAACAAAAGCAACACAAGGCTAATGGAATGTAGTCGAATTAGATCACGTAAGCTTTGGAGTTAATATAGGAAACGAGACACTTTTAAAGTAGTTGACGAGTTATGCTATTTGGGCAGCACAATAACTGATGATGGCCGAAGTAGAGAGAGTATAAAATAGTGACTGGAAATGGTAATAAAATCGTTTCTGAAGAAGAGAAGTTTATTAACATGCAATACATATATCAGTGTTAGGAACTGCTTTCCGAAGGTACTTGTATATAATGCATCCGTGTATAGAAGTGAAACAAGGACGATAAACAGGTTAGACAAGAAGAGAATAGAGGATTCTGAAATGTGGTGCTATAGAAGAATGCTGAAGATTGGAGGTGTAGATCATGTAACTAATGAAGAGGTACTGAGTAAAATCGGAGGGATGGAAAAAAAAACTGGTGGCATAACCTGACTAGAAGAAGCGATCAGTTGACTGGGTACATTCTGAGACAACAAAGGATTACCAAATTATTATTGGAGGGAACTGAGGGGATAAAAGTCTTAGAGGGAGACCAAACAATGAATACAGTAAGCATACTCAGAAGGATGCTTGCACAGGATAGGGTAGCATACAGAGCTCCATCAAACCAGTCTTCGGACTGAAGATCACAACAACACCTTTCAGCACACCTGGCATCTTCATAAAGGCAATTTTATCTGTAGATTTCCATCTTAAACTAACCCATGTATACCTTTCATTAAATTCTTGTAATTAACAGTACACACCCCTAAAATCTCCGAAGTCTTTTCGGCTAACAAGCTGGTTTCAAGCTTTAAAGTCTTGCACACACAGCTGAATTGTGATTAAAAGAGGCTGGCGAAAGCTTGGGGAAGAATAAAGTGCCGATCCTCCTCTCTCTTCCAGTAGACGTGTGTGCGTGGTCGTACCTTCCCGCAAGAGCGTCTCCTAGCTCTTACTCGTGTGTGTGCACCCGTGTGTTTTGCCGCGGGAGAGGCTCAGGAAGGCTCGTGTGAGAGTAAGCTGAAAGCTCTCCATTGCTGCGGCCGCTATCGAGGGAAAGAGGTGATCGCTGGTGTTTTTCTTTTTTCACTCGGTTCCTCGTTTCCTCACCTTTAGAGCTCAACGTCCAGGGCCGAAGAGGGAGGGAAGACAGCTGAGTCGAGTTCTTAACTTATTCATCGAGGGAAGGCGGTGAGCCGGCATTTCCATACGTCAACACGGCAGCTGTTTGTCTCGTGGAAATTTCCCTTCGCTCGCCTTTCCACCGGCTACGACGTAATTTCCTGGGTGAAACACGTCGCGTCCTGCTAGCGCTTTCCCCCCGTGGTTATCCCAAGGCCGCCCGTAATTCTGTCGCTCTCATCCCACAGGCTGACATTACGTTGAGCTTTCAGCTAACGTTCATTATAATTTAAACATGTACTTTACCTAACGCCATCAGCCGGTTGGTACGAAGTAGAAGAAAGAAACGTCGTGTGCCGCAGCTGTTTAGACGTCTCATACGGTCGTAAAGACTGTCGCCAGGCTGCAGCTATGCTTTTCTGGTGAAACCATAAAGCGCTAACTATCACCATCAAAATAAAATACTAATTCTAAAACTAATTATGAATTTTTTAGTGAAGTGTTACCTCGCTTTGTAAAACTCCAAAACCCTGAAAGATAAATTTAAAAAAACTATCACCACAAATAACTGAAGTTGCGCACTTGTTTTTTGTTTGTCTGTAGTTAAAAACAAAAAATAATTACGTAACTTTAGCTATTTTTGGTGACAGTTACGAGATAGGTTTAAACACAGTTGCTTCTTCTTCTTTCTGAAACGTTTCTGCTTATGAAGGTCGTTTGCAGAGTCTCTTCGGAGCTTCTCTCTTCCCCCATAGTCTGTCATTTACCATCTCCCCCCATTGCAGTCCTCTTCGGTTCACATCATCCTTCATCTGGTCTCTTCATCTTTTTCGTGGTCTTCCAATTCGTCTTCGTCCAAATTATGTCCATTGCAGAGCTCTTCTCGGAAGTCTTACCGGTTCGATTCTTTTAATGTGGCCAAACCATTTAAGTCTGTTACTCTCCATAGTTTGTTTTAGGGGCTTGATCTGCAGGGTGTTTCGTATTGTTTCCGTATACTGTCCCTTCTCGTCTCACCCAGGATCCCTCATACAAAGCGCATCTCTGTTGCTTGTATTCTGTTCACACCTTCCTTTGTCGAAGTCCAGAATTCTGTTCCGTAAGTCAAAACTGGCCGATCATATGATTTATATATCATAATCTTTGCTTTGGTAAGTATTTGCCAATTCCTAATTATATCCAATACACAATAATAATACACTCCTGGAAATGGAAAAAAGAACACATTGACACCGGTGTGTCAGACCCACCATACTTGCTCCGGACACTGCGAGAGGGCTGTACAAGCAATGATCACACGCACGGCACAGCGGACACACCAGGAACCAGGGTGTTGGCCGTCGAATGGCGCTAGCTGCGCAGCATTTGTGCACCGCCGCCGTCAGTGTCAACCAGTTTGCCGTGGCATACGGAGCTCCATCGCAGTCTTTAACACTGGTAGCATGCCGCGACAGTGTGGACGTGAACCGTATGTGCAGTTGACGGACTTTGAGCGAGGGCGTATAGTGGGCATGCGGGAGGCCGGGTGGACGTACCGCCGAATTGCTCAACACGTGGGGCGTGAGGTCTCCACAGTACATCGATGTTGTCGCCAGTGGTCGGCGGAAGGTGCACGTGCCCGTCGACCTGGGACCGGACCGCAGCGACGCACGGATGCACGCCAAGACCGTAGGATCCTACGCAGTGCCGTAGGGGACCGCACCGCCACTTCCCAGCAAATTAGGGACACTGTTGCTCCTGGGGTATCGGCGAGGACCATTCGCAACCGTCTCCATGAAGCTGGGCTACGGTCCCGCACACCGTTAGGCCGTCTTCCGCTCACGCCCCAACATCGTGCAGCCCGCCTCCAGTGGTGTCGCGACAGGCGTGAATGGAGGGACGAATGGAGACGTGTCGTCTTCAGCGATGAGAGTCGCTTCTGCCTTGGTGCCAATGATGGTCGTATGCGTGTTTGGCGCCGTGCAGGTGAGCGCCACAATCAGGACTGCATCCGACCGAGGCACACAGGGCCAACACCCGGCATCATGGTGTGGGGAGCGATCTCCTACACTGGCCGTACACCACTGGTGATCGTCGAGGGGACACTGAATAGTGCACGGTACATCCAAACCGTCATCGAACCCATCGTTCTACCATTCCTAGACCGGCAAGGGAACTTGCTGTTCCAGCAGGACAATGCACGTCCGCATGTATCCCGTGCCACCCAACGTGCTCTAGAAGGTGTAAGTCAACTACCCTGGCCAGCAAGATCTCCGGATCTGTCCCCCATTGAGCATGTTTGGGACTGGATGAAGCGTCGTCTCACGCGGTCTGCACGTCCAGCACGAACGCTGGTCCAACTGAGGCGCCAGGTGGAAATGGCATGGCAAGCCGTTCCACAGGACTACATCCAGCATCTCTACGATCGTCTCCATGGGAGAATAGCAGCCTGCATTGCTGCGAAAGGTGGATATACACTGTACTAGTGCCGACATTGTGCATGCTCTGTTGCCTGTGTCTATGTGCCTGTGGTTCTGTCAGTGTGATCATGTGATGTATCTGACCCCAGGAATGTGTCAATAAAGTTTCCTCTTCCTGGGACAATGAATTCACGGTGTTCTTATTTCAATTTCCAGGAGTGTATTTCGAATAATTTTCCATACTCCCCGAAATTTCTCCTTGGTGTTTCCTTTCTTGGCTAATTTACTTCCTAGATGTTTGAAAGCAACTGCTTCTTTAATCATTTTTTCCGTTTCACGTTATATCCCACACAGCTGTGCTGTGTAATAGTCTTGTGATGGAGTCACCCGGGCTACGGTCGCAGGCTCGAATCCTGCCTCGGGCATAGACGTGTATGATGTCCTTAGGCTAGTTAGGTTTAACTAGTTCTAAGTTCTAGGGGACTGATGACCTCAGAAGTTAAGTCCCATAGTGCTCAGAGCCATTTGAGTCACCCGGTTGCGGAAGTGACATGTAATATTCCTTTTGCCGCTGCTGATCCTGATTCGTTTTCCGGGTTCACATTGGACATTCGTGAATGTGTCAGCAGCTCTTTTGAGTCGATATTTCGAAGGTGTGTCAACCGGCATCCTAATTCTGGGAATGGTAGCAAAATTAGCAGCTCTTTCAGTCTATTAGTAATAGACAAAGACAGTAGCCATTATGCAGTGCGGCGTCTTCAAATCCCATGAAACAACGAAGTTAGAAAACGTAACGATTATCGGCTTTTACGTGGAATCATCTATCTGTGAGTGGACTTGCTTGCGTTCCGTGCCTTAAGCCTCCACTAGAATGGACGGAACAACGAACTCCAACATCCAAAACTCGGATAGAGCTAGCGTTTTTTTCCGTACTGCCAATAGACTTCGAGAGCTAAGTCACCCTCGTTGAATAAAAAATCCTAAAGTGAAAATCGTAGTTGTTTATGTAAACTGATAACGGTAATCAGTAATCAAATTTTGTTACAGTGCCTTTTCGCCACACTGTAACAATGTTCGATTGATCCACAGATGGCTCAGTAATGAGCGGAAACCGATAATCAGTAAAGCCAATTTGCGTCGGAGACGTATGATTTGTATCTACACATGTTTTACATCAACAGTTAGTGTTATAACCAGGAATAACACAATAACGTCGTCAGTCTGGTTTATTAAATCACAAATCACTTTTTCACAATTATCTTAGCCAGGCGTCTACCCAGGCTCACACTCAGAAGTAATGCATAATTAAAGTTTGGTTATACCAATGTCCAAATGTGCATAGTGGGGGTGCACGTCCCGTAATTATTCCCAAGTCCAGTGAAGTTCAGTCTCTCCAAGTGAAGTCGCTAGATTTCCGCCGAGCAGCCAGGTAACCTCGAGTGGTGCGGCGAGTCATCCACAAGCAGCTGGAACACGGCGTACTGCACTTCCCGATGAGAACTGTCGTTTGCGGCGGCGGCCGGGTTTATATAAGGCTTGCTAGTTAATGGAGCCGTCGGCTGGGGTAGCTGTTTTCCAGGGAAAACCAATCGGAATGTTTCCTGGCGTAGCCAGTTGCTGTGTGCTGACAAACGCGCGCGCGCGAAGGCGGCCAGCGATGGTAGCCGCGAGCCGCCCGGAGAAGTGCGGCCAGCGATGTATTTCTCGGCCACGTAAGGGAGCGTGCGTGTGAAGACGGCCAGCGATGAAAGCAGCGGGCCGCCCAGAGAAGTGCGGCCAGCGATGTATTTGGCGGCCGCGTACTGGAGCGCGTTGTTCGGTGTTTGTTAGAAGTGGTGTATACCGCAGGTACTGTATCTCCCCAATGAAAATGTCAAAGAATATCTTATTTAATGACGTTCGTTGTTTCAGAAAATGACGCAATGTAGGCCGAAAGTGAGACTAGGTGATCGACAGTCAGTAGTCCCTGTAGATAAATGCTACTGCCTTATGAACGGTCTAGACACATTAATGTCGCCACCGCCTCTGTTCGACGTTAAAGTACAGTAAACACTCAAAGGTAGCAGATGGCAGCACTAGCAGTGGAGGATGTGTAAAGCGTGTCTGGAAGACGCGGAAAATATTGCAGTCGTTGTCCTAGTGTGGAAACGGAGCGAACTGTCTCACGTCCAAAAGGGCATGATCGTTGGCTTTCGGGCCAAAGGTGGAAGCATTTCCGAAACGTCTAAGTTTGTGAACAATTCGCGTATACCGTGCATTACAAAATAGCCCTACCCAAAACCGTCGCCTAGACGACTGTGGTGCACCAAGGGCCACAGATGACAGGGATGAACGATGGCCGCGTAGACGTGTACGGCACAGTAGACGTGCAAACTGCTGAGCAGCTGACCGCCCAGATGAACTGCGGTACCGCCAACACCGTCTCCTCATCGCCCCAGAGAACTTTGCTGCGTATAGGCCTCCACAGCAGGCGCCTGGTTGATGCACCCATGCTACTGCTGCTTATCGGCGACGAAGGCTGGAACTTGACGCCAATACAGCGACTGACCGTCCACTGAGTGGTGACAGGTGGCCTTTCTGGTGAATGACGTTCTGTGCTGCATCGGACATTTGGCCGTTGGCGTGTACGGGTGAAACATCTGAAAGCAAACACCGTGCGACAAGGGAAGGAGCGTTATGGTCTGGGGAACGTTTTCGTGGCATTCTCTGAGTGATCTCGTCGTTCTTGAAGGCACAAGAGATCAGTACTAGTATGAGCCTCTCCTTAAGAGCCATGTGCTTTCCCACACACAGTTTGTTTCTCCTCTGTACGGTGACATCTGCCAGTAGCACAATGCAGTGTGTCACACAGCTCGCAGTGAACGTGCGTGATGCAAAGAGCATCAGGATGAGTTTACCGTACTCCCCTGGCCACCTAACTCCCCCTATTTAAACCCAATCGAGAATTTTTGGGATAGGGCTGTTCGCATCATGCTTTCTCAACCGAGAAGTGCAGGTGGGCATGACACCGGAGTCGGCATGGCTCCACGTCCCAGAATCTTAATGACTGTCCTCCTACACGTTTCGCAGCGGTCTGCGCTGCAAAAGATGGTTATTCGGGCTTTTGTCAAGTGGTCATATTAATGTAACTGGACTGTGTAACAACATTCGCGTGAGTAAAGGATACTGGAACGACGCCGATGCGTCCACTTTAGCGACTGGGCGTAGATAAGTTGTGTCAGACGGGAAAACACAAGAGTGTCCTCACTGTTACGACATTAAGGGAAATAGAACTAGTCTTAGAAGCGCTAACGTATTACATTGACGCCCAAATAAAATTTTTGTCTCGAGATTTCAGTTGTTTCTATCTGGTGACAACGCACACTACGGCACACACACAATGAAGCAGTCGATCTAGCTGTCACAAGCTAGTGTGCAACAGTGCTTGCCGATTTCAGAATGATAGGAGGAGTTATCTGACCAAACTCCATCCATTACGTAGTTGAGTTCCACACAGATAAGTCGTATCGGAAGTTGTACAGCGCGGGCACCTTGCACGTTGATTCGTTACATGAGATGCTACACATCCTCACTATACCCTCATACTGTTGTTCTTCGAGCATGTCTCGCACTGAAGGCACCTGAATCCATCTGTAAAATTTCGCGGACTATAATGGACTGTAGTAGAATATTACAGCACATTGTCGTGAATTGAGGCGGACAATTACCAACCTCAGTGCCCCCGTGTTAGAACTGTGCACTCACATTCGGCTTGGCTGAGGTTCAAATTTCCGTAAGGTGATTCAAATCAAATGTTCAAATGTGTGAAAAATCTTATGGGACTTAACTGCTAAGGTCATCAGTCCCTAAGCTTACACACTACTTAACCTAAATAATCCTAAGGACAAACACACACACCCATGCCCGAGGGAGGACTCGAACCTCCGCCGGGACCAGCTGCACAGTCCATGACTGCAGCGCCTGAGACCGCTCGGCTAATCCCGCGCGGCAAGGTGATTCATACTCAGGTGTTTCTTGGTTCTCACATAACGCACAACACAGGGATGGTTCCTTTGAAAAGGACGCCGCCAATTTCTTTGCCTGTCTTTGGCTTGATCTCTGTTTCTTACGACTTCGCCGTCAATGGAGTGTTAAATTCCATTCTTCGGTTCTTATTTCTCACGAGTATCAGGATCTGTTCACTCAAGTTTTGACTCGTCTCTCAAACATGGCAGCAGGCACTAATTTTGCGGAAACAGTCCTCAAAAAATGGTTCAAATGGCTCTAAGCACTATAGGACATAACATCTGAGGTCATGAGTCCCCTATACTTAGAACTACTTAAACCTAACTAACCTAAGGACATCACACACATCCATGCTCGAGGCAGGATTCGAACCTGCGACCGTAGCAGCCGCCGGGTTCCGGACTGAAGCGCCGAGAACCGCTCGGTCACAGCGGCCGGCGAAACAGTCATCAGTTTCTAGACATTTCTCAGGAGACACTACCATTCTATGTGCGAGACCCTCGTCTGCCACCAATTGTAAACTCATGTTGATAAGTGAATTAAGAATTTCTTTTCGCAGTTGCAGCTCGGTATAATACCCACCGCTCACACTATCATGGCGGGAACTTGAAGGAACCAAATACCTGCGTCCACAAGCACCGTTACCGGTGTCCGCGACATCGAGGCTGGCCATTCCTTTTACTCTTCTTTTCTTTTTACGGTACCTCAATCGGTATAAACGGAACTCTTATATGATCAATTTGTTGTCTGCGTATCTGTCTGTCTTTCCAATTTCTAATGAACGGATAGAGGTGTCAAGTTGAGATTTACGTCACGTGCTAGAGTCTACATTCCCTTGGCGATGTAAATGGAATAAGCTTCGAAGCCAATGCTGTCAAAAGATGCCGCAAGAAATGTTACTTATTTTGATACTGGCAAACTGATCGATGAAATCCAGTGGATGACCTATCAATATACATGTCGGACATGCGGTCCAGCGGTAAAGCGCGTGCTTGGAATCCGTACGGAGGGGTGGGGGGGGGGGGGAGGGGTTGAGATCAAAGGGGGAGGGGGAGATCGAATCTCGGTCCGTTCACGGATTTTTCAGTCCTCGTTTTAACCTAGGCTTCACCTCTCAGCGATGCGAGGAGTAGCTAGAAACAACAAGTGGTTCGGAGCCCAAGTTAAACTGTACGTCCACTTTCCCCGTGTGGATAACTGGAGCACGTTATCGACACTCAAGTTGCCGAAGTGGCGTCCAATAGAAATACTTCCACGAGGTCAGTGAGCCACATGAAATTATCATTCTCGCTGTCTACATACAAAATGAAATTTGTACGGGACCCTCAGGGCGCAAGTGCTACATGCACTTGTGCTTTTCTTTTTTTGTTGGTGCAGCTTTTTTCTTATTTTAAAGAAACTAACAGTTTCATGAAATGGTAATGAAAATAAATTTTTTTACAATTTGGGAGGTAACAAAAAGATAGGATAAATTATATAGATTACAGGAGCCATCTTGATGTCTACTGGTGATTACCTCGCTATTAGTCATCATGTCGTTGACCCGCAGACACCATACTTGATTATGTGTGAGTGGTAGGGCAATGGGATTAAGCTATATTGAATTTGCTGGGTGTAATATACATTGAACTAAGCTTATGGACATGTTTATAGTACGTTAGGTGGCAATAAACCAGCAGTTTAAAAGTACTATCTTATACCTGTGTGCAGTTTTAAAGTGATATTTCGATAACAGTGACCGATCTCTGTATAGTCTGATGTATCTATACACAATATATCTGTCGTCGAAGTGTCTGGAGCTCGTATTTAATATATAAGTGTCTTCTCCTTCTTCTGTCCTATGGACTCTCTCGTTTTGATGCATAATGACTTTCTCTGTGTATGGTCTATTGCACAGGTATTCTTTGTAAGTTGTTTTAAAAATTACGTCTGCTGATTTGTTTAGACGCCTCCATTCATCAACGTTACGTTTCCCGTGATGTCTCTCTGATGTTTCTGTAATTCCCGTAAAATAGGACTGTGTGTTTTGGGGTTCCTATTACCCCATATCTGCAATTTTGTGTCTGACAGACTCAAACGGTTTACGTGCGCATGAAGACTTCAAGGTGGCAGTGTGCTGCTCTGTATTCCATAAGGAAGGTGAATGCCAGTGGACTGGATACGGGCAGCGCCGAATAGAAAAACGCCTGCTGTGGGTGGACGGTCGGTGTGGGACCAGAGCCGTGCAGCTAAAGCAGCCGCAGGCGGCCGGGGAGAAGAGTGTGGACCGGGTGCTCAGCCTGTGGCACCCTCTCCGCGGTGGCGCCAGGTGCACCCGAAATACCCGGCTGGCGGGGCTGCGTTTGATGTGCCGCCTGCTGGCTGGGCGCATTCATTGTCGTGTATTTCTGGAGGGCGCGCCATTAGCAGAGCGCGCCCCGCCCCGCCGCCAGACAAATCGGGCCATCAGTCCCTGCACTGCCGGCGCCCGGGCAGGCCATCTGGAGCCGGCGGCTCTGCAGGGGGGTCGCCAAGCTGCGGCTCCGGCAGCCATCCGTCTACGTGCAAACGGCGGACAGTACCTGCGAGGGGCATGACATGCACAGTACTGCGGTACAGTGGACTGCAAGCTGTCCTAGAAAAAGAGCGCGCCATGACGTCAGCGTCACAGTTAATGTTCAGATAAGCATCTACGGTTATTTAATGCGGAGATGGGAGCGCGTTTAAACTATGACATCATGTCATATTTGAAATCCGAGGATCGCTACGAAGCAGTCGGGAAGCATTTCAAATCTAAGCTACTGTTCAGGAAAACTAAAGTTGTGACGTATAAGGTTTTAGTGAGGCCCAGGGCTGACACACCGACCTGAAGCTTGGACACAAACGAATTTTGATGCAAAGGCAGTATTACAGCTCCTGTGTTGTTAAGAAGTGTGATGCAGTGTCCCTTCGGACATGCATTGCGTCGTACTTCTTACCAAGACAGGTACAGCAATAACGTATTTACCGGCCATTAACGGGCCTGCGACTTTCTATTAAAATGTCTCCCCAGTTACATGACGTGGACGAGTGCAGCTAGCAGACACATGGACGACGACATATGGAAGTGTGGGTATGGCCGTGAGTCGTGCTCGGATAGCCGAATGGTTAAGGGGACCCTCGCGTAAGGAGGGAAATGCGGGTTTGGGTTTGTCTCGCACAAATTCTCATTGTCATCATAGCATTATACAGCTGAAGGTTGCCCATATTCGCAATTGCGAATTCATTTCATGTATCAGATTTTTTGTAACAAAGTTTCTCTATTATTAAATTTATAAAAATATATATTCCATATATTAAAATAGGTATATAAAAGCACAAGCGCGTTGCGATGCAACGTTGTATCAAGGTTTCAAAGCATTCGGTCGGAAAGTTCGTTTCAAAGCATTCGGTCAAAAACTTCCGGAGATTTGCGATTAGGCACATTTACAATTTCTATATAAGTACAAACATAGAAATTCCTTTCTTCAAAGTCTTAAATAATCGAGAGTTCTTCAGGGTGTACATAATCTCCGGGAACACTTTCAATTATTTATTGCACAAGAACCAAACATTGTACAGATATAACACATATGTCATTTTCAAGAGAAACGCTGAAAGTTTTTTTTTTCATGTATACCGCCACAGCGTAATTTGGTAATCTGCCAATAGTCAGCGCTAGTCGCAAACATGGCGTGTTCACGTGCGGGGCGAGCTTTCTGTGTGTTGGAGTTCGACAAAAACAAGAGTGCCACAGCTCTTCAACGGATGTTTAGAACTGAGTACGGTAAGAAGCTACCAACAAGGAAGACCATTTACCACTGGCACAACAAATTCGTTACGACGGGTTGCTTGTGCCCGGCAAAGAGAAGCGGACGTCCCAGTGTGAGTGAAGTGAATGTGGAGCGCGTACGAGAGACATTCATAAAGAGTCCAAAGGAATCTGTGCGACACTCATGGTTCGCATATCGAATATTTGTAAAAAAAAAAAAAAAAAAAAAACTTTCAGAGTTTCTCTTCAAAATGACATATGTATGATATCTGTACAATGTTTATTTCTTGTGCAATAAATAATTGGAAGTGTTCCCGGATTTTATGTACACATATATACACCAGACGGCGTTCCAAAAGGGGAAACTTTATAAAAGTGTGAATGTTAGTTTGTTCAAAATCGTTAATCTCCGAAAGTTAGTGACCGACTACATTAAAATTTTGACGTAACATCCCACGTGTTTTATTTACCTATTTTTTAAATATATGTAGTACAGAAACTTATATAATATACAACAATGAGACGATATTAGTAAACAGGAAACTTGTATTTATGGCTTATTGGTTTATGACTAGAATATTGCTGCAGTAGCTGTCATAGAGAGGGGGCAAGAGGAGATTCAGGGAGGGGAGGGAGGAAGTGGTCATAGAAACTGGGAAGGAGGAGATGGAGAGAGAGAGGGGGGGCGGAGATGGACAGAGAAAGGGGAAAGGAAGTGATGGACTGAGAGAGAGGTGAGGAGACGATGAACAGAGAGAGAGGAGGAGAAGATGATGGACAGATATAGGGAGGAGGAGGAGCAGATGGACAAACAAAGGGGTTGGAGGGAGATGGACAGAGACAGGTGAGGGAAGGGATTAGGACGTATATCCAGTTCCCATACATATTAGAAACGTGTTTTTTTTTTGTTCTCTTTCTTTTTCATTTAAGCAGGCTGATCCACAGCAAAGCCTAGCCGAGTACAGCTAGTAAACTGTATAATGAACCAGACATCGTCACTTGCGTTAGCATAAAAAGAACGAGAATGAGCAGGAGTTGTACTAAGAGCTAACGACAGAATAAGAGGATAGTCAACGCAGTGCTGAAACAACCAGCGGGGTTGGAAGACCGAAGCTAAGGTGGAAGCAACGTGTCAGAGAGGAACATGAGGAAAATTTGAGCTCAGAATCGGAGGAGTTCGGCACTAATCAGGAAATAATGGAAAAATCATCTGCGGAAAGCAAAGGCCCATGAAGGTATGTCGTACCGCTAATCAAATGATGCTGTTGGCAACAAGTTAGCAGTTCAAACCAACGCTTGGTACTATCGTCAAAACTAAGTAGCGTGAGATGGATGTGCGGATACGAGAACGTAGTTTTTCACGGCGTCATTCTTTGATAAATCCGTGAGGGATTTCTTGCCGCGTCAGGTTTGTATGTGATCTCAAGCTTTCGTTGACTCCTTCTGTCGTCATCTTCCGAAGTTCTCAGTGTGCCGTGTGGTAATTTATACGCAGGATGACCCAAAAGTCCAATACTTCACGGAATAATGTAGGAAGAGAGTTAGAAATGGACACACATGCTTGAAATGACGTAGGGTTTTATTGAAACCAAAAAAAAAGTGAAGAAAAATGAGCAACAGGCGACGCTTGCTGTTATCTGAAGCAGTGACTAGCATACCAATTGATGTTTAACGAAGACGATGATCTTTATAGCAAATGACCACATGTGGGCCGTCGTTCATCACCAATGCCTATAGTCTAGCGACAACGTTGTGAACAGCACTGTACAGCCTATCAGTAGGTATGGCAAGAAATTGCTGTCGGATGATGTCCTTTAGCATCCCTAAAGAGGTCGGACGATTGCAGTAGACTTGCGACTTCAGCTAACTCAGACCAATAATGGCACAGATTGCAGTCAGGGGACGAGAGAAACTAAGCGTGATGGAAGTGGCGACTCTGTTATCCATCCTCACCAAACAATGTACGCAAGACATCTTTCACATATGTAGCAATATTGGGCGGAACGCCGTGCTGCATAAAATTCATACTTTCCAGCAGGTATTTATCAACCAGGCTGGGGATGATACGAATCTGTAACATGTCGACGTACCTCGCACGGAACTTCTTTATGTGACCAAAGATTACGTTGACACTGATCTCGCGAGACGTTGGATAACTCACATTATTTCTGTATATCCTTCAGCCTTAAGAGCCATTTCCATGGGTCACTAAGGATATAGTCACTGTCTCGATTAAAGTTGTTGAATTTTGTGATCTCAACGACTTCTTCGAAGACGTACAACATTATGTTCCGCTGCGAGCGTTGGCCTTTTGCATGGTACACGACTTCAAATGTCCATTTCATGCATTTCAATGACAGCAGCATTTCCTCTCGAGTTTGAAATCAAATGTTATTCCTGTCAGTCATCTTACTTGTCCGACCACTGCTCTTATGCTGTGTGGCTGCGAGTGATGCATCATTCCCCGTGCACACGCTGGACATGGTTCGTTGATCTACCAACAAGGCGAAAAAATACATTCGTTGTGTTTTCATGGACATGTCTAAACTCGATAGCTCCTTTTCTGCCATTTCATCACTTCTCTATTTCGACCCACGTTACTGCACTGATCCCATACATCCGACTGACACATACGCATCATTTCACTACCATGACATACGTCAGTAGTGGAAAACGACATGACCCCCTGTTACCATTTCTGCTCCACGTATTGCGGTCCATGTCGGCCATCGCGCAGAGGGTCACTAATAAACAACAGAAATTATGAAACACCCTGAAGAGGAGGAGGAGGAAACGAAACGAAATAAAAGTTTACGGGTTGAAAGGGAATGTGTCAGATGTTATTTCACTGATTAAAAAATGGTTCAAATGGCTCTGAGCACTGCGAGACTTAACTGCTGAGGTCATCAGTCCCCTAGAACTTAGAACTACTTAAACGTAACTAACCTAAGGACATCACACACATCCATGCCAGAGGCAGGATTCGAACCAGCGACCGTAGCGGTCGCGCGGTTCCAGACTGAAGCGCCTAGAACCGCTCGGCCACAACGGCCGGCTCACTGATTAAAGAATCGAGTCATATTTACAAAGATTTCGGCAGTATGAGTCAGCTTATCAGTTCGACGTTGCACCCCTGCTGCCCTGGACACATGCACTGATTCGACTGGGAAAGGTGTCATAAAGCCGATGCTTCCTCTCACGCAGCAAGCTGGCCAACAACTGTTGTAACTGATCCGTGATATCCTGGATAGTTGCACTTGCCACACTTCTCCAGTTGGAGACGGAGCTGAGGATCTAGCGGGGCATGGTTCAAAAATGGCTCTAAGCACTATGGAACTTAACATCTGAGGTCATCAGTCCCCTAGAACTTAGAACTACTTAAACCTAAATAACCTAAGGACATCACACACATCCATGCCCTAGGCACTCGGCCGCCGCGGCCGGCGCTAGCGGGGCACGGGAGTACTTCAACATCACGCAGACAGTTCACAGAGACATGTGCCTTTTTGGACAAGCGTTGTCCTGTTTAAGAAATTGACACCACGATACTGTCGCGTGAGAGGACACACACGAGAACGCAGAATGTCCGTGCCGTTCCGTTGCGCTGTCCGATTTCTCACAAGCCGTGACCTGATTTCATACCCAATGCCGCCCCGCGGGATGAAGGCGGCAGCAACGAACACCTCTGAGCCTCTCAAAAACATCGGGAGAGTAGGACCTCCCCCCTAAGTCGCCGCCACACTCGCCGGCTGCCGTTTGTTTTGGATGTTAACGGCAGCCCCGCAGGGACGGAAATGCCCCTTTCGGATGCTGCCAGTTTCTGACTAGTGCTGCAGGATGACACAGAATGTTGCAGGGAGCCCGTCACGTGTTCTCGGATGACTGGCGCGGACGTGATGGGGTTGCAGTGTACTTGGTGGGTGCTGAGAGCGAAGGTCCTCCCTTGTGGTGGGTAGGCGTGGCCGAATGGAACCGCGACGACGAGTGTGCCTCCCCTGACGTATCCACGCAGCGCAATATTGGGCCTCTGTCACATCCAAATGCCCCAAAGAATCTGGATATTGCACGATTCGACCAGTCAGCCGAATGCAGACCCACAATGAGACCTATTTCAAACTATGTCAGGAGTTGATAAAGCTGTCGCACGAGTTCCTGACCTCTCTTCTCATTCACAGTGATCAGTCGTCGCCTGACGCGCCTGTTATACTACCAGGCCTGGTAACAACACTAACGTACTCTTGTGGCCGTTTCCGCTTGTCACCGAGAACTGCAACTCTACGATCACTTACACAAGCGCCGATGATGTTCACTTGTACGAAGTTAATCGGCATCTCACCACGTCCTCTGGGTGTTTCATTTTTAGGGTTTCGTACCTCAGTCGGTAAAAACGGAACCTTTGTAGCACCACATAGTTGTCCGTCTGTCTGTGTCTGTCTGTCAAAAACACTTTTTCTCCGGAATGAATGCACGTGTTAAGTTGAAATTTATCTCACCTACCAAGGTCAACGGTCTCTTGGCGTTTTAAAAAAGTTGAAGTTGGCTTAAGTCAGTGCAATCAAAAGATATAGCCATTTAACTCACACATTTTGACACTCGCAAACTCACTCATCAATATATGTAGGGTACTTCCAGTTGGCCCAGGATCAGGAAATTTGCCAAGATGGAAGATCTTACAGTATAAGCAAAGGAAAATTCCGAATATTGTAACTTTGTAATTATTTCGTGCGAAAAAAAAGTTTTTTGTCAATAGTTATCCAACTGTCTGTCCGTCTGTCTGCTAAGAGCCCTTTATATCAAGAACGGATAGACGTATCAAGTTGAAATTTATGTCACATACTAAGGTCAATACTCCTTGGGCGACGTCATAAATGCAAGCAAAAGATACGGCAATTTATGTCACATTTTTTTATACTCGCAAACTCACATATCAAAACCTAAGGATACCTCCTGTTTATCTAGAATCGTGAATTTGATAAGAAGCATGGTTTCATAGCACAAGCAAAGTAAAAGAAAACGAAAAGTGTTAATCTGTAATTGTATAACACCAAAAAATATTTCTCTTGTCATTTGTTATCCAACTTGAAACTTAAACATTCTCGAAAGTCTTAGAATTTCCAGAACCGATATCTTGCTAGTATCAATTTCGATAACAGGCAGAAATCGTCCAGATTCTCGATTACTGGGCTGGATGTGCTATCTATATACAGACACACCCTTTAAGAGGTTTCCAGTTCACCGAAGATTTATTGTTGCAACGATACATATGGAGTACATGAAATGGAAAATTTTGAAATTTACGGTAAGTTCCTATGGGACCAAACTGCTGAGGTCATCGGTCCCTAGGCTTACACACTACGGAATCTAACTTAAACTATCTTACGCTAAGGGCAACACACACACCCATGCCCGAGGGAGGACTCGAACCTCTGACGGGGGAAGCCGCGCGAACCGTGGCAAGGAGCCTAGGACCGCGCGGCTACATGAAATGTCATCAGGAGAAGCGGTTCTGAGAAACCACGTATCGACCCATGCTGTAATATTCATATTAGTAAGTTGTGTAGCCTCCATGGGCGAGTGACTCGAGCATCCAGTCAATCGTACAGACGGCGAATACTGTCCTGGGATACATTATGCCATGCCTGCTCGACCTGTTCACGTAGCTCTATAAGAGTCACACAAGTCAATTCTCGTCCCATGAAATTCCACATGTGCTCGATTGGAGACATGTTCGGAGATCGTGCTGGCAAGTGAAGTTGCTGTACGTCTAGAGTTTCACGGGCAGCATGTTTGCGAACATTATCCTATTGAAACACCACATCACCTTCCTGTTACAAGAACGGCGAAAGAAGGGTCTAACAACATTATACACTTACCGAACGCTGATTAGCGTCCCCGCCAGAAACATCAAAGGTGAACGAGAGTTGCAGCTTATCGCACCCCAAACCATAAGGCCTGGGGTGGGGCCAGTCATGTCTTGAGACGAGTGCACTCGAGGAGGCAGCGCTCACTAGGTCTACGTCGTACTCGCAAACGACTGCCACTTGCGTGCAGGTAGAATCTACTTTCATCGCGGAAGACTACGCCGTCAGAGGACATTCCAAGTGATCCTCCGGCGGCCGCAGTCGAGCTTTACAAATCGATTCTGAGGCGCGAGTGGAAGACGGGCTAAAGGTTGGCGTGCCCACTGTCGCACTGTTAATAACCGATTCGTAACAGTTCGTGTTGACACATCTGGGCTCACAAGCCCTATTTATCTGTGCTATGGTACGCTCTAATGCTGGTGCCCTTACAATACGACGATCTTGGCGGGTGTCTGTGCTGCTGATACCAGCATCGTTGCACAGCTGACGTAGAACGTCCGACTCCTGTGGCAGTTCTCCGAAAGAACCATCCCGCCAATCAGAAGACCACAATCTGGACCCTTTCAAACTCGCTCAGTTGGCTGTCAGAAGCACTAATGCATCTCCGTGGCCCCATACCGAACCTTCTGCCTGTGATCCTCCACTATTAAAGGGTAGATACAGATGGCGCTCTGGTAGCCCTTCAACATGGATTTTCCCTTTCCGCGTCGCCACAACAATGAGAGCTACACGTGAGTGGCGTGGCCGACGCGGCAAACACAACGCACCTGTTCGCCGCCTCGCAGCCTCTTGACAGCCTGACACGGCGCTCCCCGCATCTCCCCTGCGGCCGCCGCCCCCGCTGCCGTCACGTGCGTGATACGCGCAACGCGAAAGCCGAGCCACTGGTACGGCCCGGTGACGTCAGCGGGCGAATTAGCACAGCGGCGCGGCTACGAACCCACGCACGTACGCAGCGCGGCGCCGCTTTGATTAGCAATGGCTGCGTGCGATTGACGGTTAACAATTCTAGGCGCGCTGCGAAACGGCGCACGGCCTGGTTCCCACTGCGAAAGAGTCTCTCCTCGTATCCCACAGCCTGCGCACCACAAACCGTTTCTCGCTTCCAGTACCTTCATTTGCTTACAGCTAGAACGGGTAACTTTTTTATCGTCGACTAGCTGTGAACTGTATTCTTGTTGCATCGGAAACGTCCATTTACGTCTACCGACTGGAAACATCAGTGTTTATACGTACCTCTACATCCATGTGTTACGGGCTGACGTGAAGGGTATTTTGTATACAGTACCTCTGCCCCATCCCCTCCTCGCTATTCCAGTCGCGAATGATGCATGAAGCCGCGCGGGATTAGCCGAGCGGTCTCGGGGGCTGCAGTCATGGACTGTGCAGCTGGTCCCGGCGGAGGTTCGAGTCCTCCCTCGGGCGTGGGTATGTGTGTTTGTCTTTAGGATAATTATGTTAAGTAGTATGTAAGCTTAGGGACTGATGACCTTAGCAGTTAAGTCCCATAAGGTTTCACACACATCTGAACATTTGAATGATGCATTGGAAGAACGATTGGTGTTAAGCCACTGTGTGAGCTGGAATCTTCCTGATTTCACCATCTCCAGCTATACGTGGGAGATAGCAATATAGTGGTGGTTTCTTCAGTTTCTCCGGGTGCACTAGTTGATCGAACAGTCCACAGGTGCACTGCCGGATCATAGTGCCTGCTGGACAGTATGAACTGTAAACATACCTGTGGACTGTTCGATCATTATAATGGATGACTCTTCGAGGATGACGCTATTTTAACTGGAAACCACACCGTGATGCACAACGCCTCTCTTGTCACGTCTACCACTGCAAATGAATGAGCATCTCGGAGACGCTTTCGCGCTTACTAAACAAACCTATGACGAAAGGCCTCTTAGTGGTCCCATATTGAGATGAAGCATTCAAGGAGCAGTAGAACGAGAGTTTTTTAAGCTACCTTCTTCGTGGGTGGACTTTATTTATTTATTCAGTATGATCTGATCTGGGCTATCAGGTCTCCTCTTATATCGGACCAGGTTTTGACAGATACAGTACCTTTTGTCATCATAGTTAACTAAGGAATAACTATTTTACTATGACTAATAATATCAAAATTATTTGAGAAAATGTGAGTAAATAATACTGATTATGAATTAATAAAGTTAATATCGTCAGTACCTCTACTACTGCTGCCTCTGCCTCTAATGATAATAATAATAATGTTAATAATAACAATAATGATTGCGGCAGATATAAAGAGAATTTATAGGTGCACAAAAAAATATTTTTTATGCAGCTAGTTCTGGAGAAGAAGACTTAAGGAGACTTCACCAGCCAAAAATACTTGGAAAAGAGGAAAATCTCGTTGAAAAGAACGATACACACGGATAACGAGAGCGTCAGGGACAGCGGAAGTTATTATTGTTGCTTCAGTAGATATATTATTAACTGTCTTCTATAGCTGGAAATATTATTCAGTTCTCTAATACAATGCATGAGATTATTCCAGAGTCGGATTCCTGCTACTGAACACTTCAAGAAAGTGGCCGGACGATAGAGTGGGAGGGGAAGGATTTTGCTTTTGTGGGTACGGACGTTTCTGCCATGTTATTCGGATAAGAGCGTTAAGTTCGAAGACAGATATGAAAGACAGTAGAGAAGACAGACTGTATGGAAATCACTGCGCTTGTCTGCACGCAACCTGTATAGCTGTGGATATGATTGATAAATATGATCAAATAGTGGGACATTACGGATATATCGTATACTGGCATTCATAATCAGTTCCAGGCGCTGTGCGCCTCCTAAGAAAGACCTTACAGGATAACATCGTTGTTATCAATAATTGGAAGTAGGAGTTTTTGTAAAAGTCTTTTTGTCAGGTCTAAAGGAAAGACCTTTTCATATTTTTGTAGGGAATCGAGAGTTACTGATGCCTTCTTGCACACTGCAGTTACTATCTCATTCCAGTTTAGATTTTGGTTGATTATTATTCCTAGACTCTTTGCTGAGGAAAATAAGTTGTTATTAGTCCCATTTAGGATTAAAGAAAGTAGGTATTCCCGATATTTCTGGCTATGCCTGGAATGACCAACCAGTACCACTTGGGTTTGGATTAGTTGAGCTTTACCCTGTATCCTGCGTCCATCCTGATAGTGCACACAGGTCGGTCTTGATATCCTCGGCAGTTGTATTCAGATTTATTGGTTTTGCATTTAGATACAACTGGTCAAAGCGTACATGTGGCGTTTTCAGCACGGCGATATACCATGAAAAGAGTATAGGACCTAATACCGAACCCTGGGGGACGCCTGATATCATCTGCCTGCTTTATGACTTCATGGTGCCGAACATCACGTACTGCTGGCGAGACATCTTGTCTGAGCGAATCCATTGCACCACCCATGGCGAGAAATTTAGGCTGCTAAGTTTGGCAAGTGAAATGTCGAAGACGACATTGTCAAATTCTTTGCTGGTGTCTAAGAAGCACATGACAGTCGCCCCTTGTGCATCCTTGGCATACTTATTAAGGCAGATATTGCGCTGCAGTGTTTATGGAACCGTGATTGGTATTCGTCCAGCAAGTTGTAGTTTGGTAGTTTGTTAGCTGGTCATAGACTATTCTAAGGCCTTGCATAGTGCAGGATTCTTCTGGCATCTGCCTTACGTGCTATTAGTTCTATGTGTTCGTTCATCTTTCAGTTGCTTCGTACGCATACTCCCTGATGGTTACTGGATGTGACGCTTACAGTGATTGTTCTGCAATCGTATAATGATACATAACAGGTGTTTCTGCCTGTTACATGTATTTAGGTTTAGGGTCAACTGCTAGCATCTGCCCAAAGCGCCGATCGTCTACAGGTCTTTCGTACATTTCGTTACAATTTTCTGCCATTTCGATTTCATACGAAACAACATTCACGAACGGTCTCCTAGAGCTTCCGACGTCAACCACTAGGTCTTCTGCCCTCCTTTCGCGCTTACTAAACGAACGAGCCACAGTAAGTGCTGCTCATCTTTGTATCCTCTCTATTTCCGCTATCACTCCTATATGTTAAGGCTGGCGAGCGGTACTCAAGTATCGATCAAACAAGTGCTTTGTAATCTGCTTCCATCGTGAGTAGACTGCTCTTTCTGAGGATTCTTTCAGTGGCATTTCCTTCTATTATTTCAATTTCTTCTTTCTACTTACGCATACTCCCAGATACTTAACGGATGTTACTGATTCTAATAATTGTTCGATCATCAAGTAATCATACAGTAGCTTGTCTTTCTGCTTATTTATGCGTAATACGTTACATTTGTTTGTGCTGAGGAAAAACTGCGCAAAGCGTGGGTCCCCTACAGGTCTTCCTGCATTTCGGAAGGCTAGAAATTTCTAGCGTTGCAACTTTTCCGTATACTATGTAACACCATTATCTTCAAGAAGCCTCGTGCAGTTTCCAACGCTGTCCACTTGGTCAATAATATACATGGCATAAACGTAACTGTTTAAAATGTATCACAGTGGTGTAGGGGGAAGTCGAGACGAATAGTTTGATGTAGGAAACTTCCGGTCTATCAAGCCAGGAGGGAACCTCAAATTGATATACAAAAGCCACATAAGCTACAGCGTATGCGCGGCGCGTGATATTTTCAATATCTTCTCGCTCTTTTACGCCACCAGCTTAATCGTCTATTTCATTAAAACTATTAATTTAAAGTTTGTCGTGAGTGTAATGAAAGAAAAGAGATTTGTAAAGTTTTTCTTTCTGATGACGAACTACAGATTCATTTATTCCTGAAAATTGGTGTCGGACCAGGACTGGAAACCGGATATCCTGCTTGTCGCCATCGGTCACCTTACTGTTAGGCTGTCCGAGTGCGCTCCACGGACTTACCGAAACTTCCATATGTCACACACCTATCTATTTCTTCTCATCGATTACTAATTTATTTACGCCCACCCGCACGTCTCCTGATTCCCGTGGTGACGAACTAGATTTTCAGCTGTTCAAATTTATTCCTGGAATTCAATTTAACTATAATAGAAGCAGATAAGTGTGTGGCAAATGGAAGTTTGGGCCGGCCGACCGTTTGCTATAAATGGGAAATCCACGTTCGAGTTCTGGTTCGGTATAAATTTTCATACATCGCTTTGTGTAGTGTAGCAGTGAAGTTGAATTTCAAGAATAAATTTCAACTTTTGTAAACGTTATCCAAAAGCTAATTGTGTATACAATTCCATCTAAACTTATACCTTACAAACACATTAGTTTCATACTAAGAAGGCCACACAAACAAAACGATTTAATTGATAATTTTATGCTATTAAAATTCGCAATGTCTTGAGTTAAAATTTACACAAAGGCCAATGATACATTTTGTAAGTGCGAGAACTAGAATTTTTTTAATATTCAAGAACGATTTTAGCGAGAATTTCGAGCTGCGCACTGTCGCTCTGGTAGCTTTTGTAGGCTAGTTTCAGGCTGTTTCCGGGCTTGATAGACCATAAGAGTCCTGTATCAGTTTGTTCTTCTCGATTTGCCCTACGCCACTTTGGTTCGTTGTAATCAGTTATGCTTTACATCCTGTATTCTGTGAAAAGTAAGACACTCCCTTATTGTACTCCTGGACTTACTTTCACGATTCAAGATTTCTCTCCATTTAGAATGCCATGCTG
Source organism: Schistocerca piceifrons (assembly GCF_021461385.2). Classification (NCBI taxonomy): domain Eukaryota; kingdom Metazoa; phylum Arthropoda; class Insecta; order Orthoptera; family Acrididae; genus Schistocerca; species Schistocerca piceifrons. The sequence goes on from NC_060140.1 coordinate 549,972,681, forward strand.
TGTTTTATTTACTAGTAACTCTTCAATCCAATCACAAAGCTGGGGTGGCATTCCATGCGCTCGTATTTTGTTCATTCGGCAACAGTGCAGAACTGTATTCAGTGCCTCCTAGAAGATAGTGAATACGGTTGGTTATAACATAGCATTTAGTGAATACGGCTCAGCACGGTATCGACTGCCTGTTGAGTCTCGTCAACCACTAGGGCGAGTTCTTTCATTCTGACCATCTTTCTCAAGCAACATGTTAAGTCAATAAGCTCACCATGAAATTAATTTGAAGACACACGCTGAGGTTGTATATTGCTAAAAAGCATAAAGAAGGAGTGGAAATGTTGAATCTGATGATAACTATGCATTTGTATTAATCCCTGATGTCTTACGAATAGTGTACATGAACCATTCTTTGATATCGTCATTGCTTGCCAATAGAAGACGCTGTATAAATGATACCTTCCACTCATAGTGGATGATGTAACTTTGTGAGACATTCAGAATTAAATTTCTTATATAAATCTAGTTTACTGGATGGAGATCTGAACAACGCTACACCCAAATGAGAGTCCATTGTCTTACAACTGTGCCATCTCGCTCAGCAGCCACTTTGGAACCAATAGCCACTTCCCCTTCGTACGTCCTCGTAGATATAATGCTAGTTTTATTCGACTTTTTGTGTTTCTGAAAATAGACTTGAAAGTGATTTCAATCGATGGACGTGATCGGTTTTGACGGGAGGAGAACGTTCTCAGCTGCACTTTACTTTGTGACTGACAGGTGGCAGTGGTGGGGAGCAGAGTTGTCGGCTCGTACACAATATATTGCGTGCTCATGCGATCGATAGCTGCGCACGCACCAAAAAAGAAAGAAGTCGTCTACTTACCGACTGTTATGAGGCCATTGGTGGCGGCTGCTGCTGGTGTAGGGACGGCGATGCCTGCGACTTCCTTCTCGCCGGCAAAGCAAACTGTTCGTGCAACCACAGCGTTACCTCTGTGGCCGTGCAAGTCCGCATCCAGTTGCTTCTTAAACAAAACACTGCTTCTCCCCTTTTTCCAGTATTACCATAGTCTACCAACGTATTTGCTCCAGGAATTTCGACACTGTTACGCAGTTCGTGTAATTTAGCAACAAAAATACGTCATGTTCTAATCCTTTTAATGATACTTGCGTGCTTAGGGAACGCTTCTAAACTGTTGATGTTACTCTGAAATTTGTGTGTGTGTGTGTGTGTGTGTGTGTGTGTGGTGCTTACGGGCACTCAACACCGAAGTTATCAGCGTCCAGCATTAAATGTATTTTCCTTTGTGGTCAACCAGAGCTACAGGAAGATTCTCAAATTCTCCACTGCATTTTATTACATTGATGAAGTGCTAAACCCTAGGAATAATGATTTATATAGAGGAGAATAACAAAATGGCTTACAAAAGAAGTTTGAATGTGTGTTTGAACTCACAACAATACCATTTCCGGTCCGGTGCTTTGCACTTGTGCTAAGGTGTCACACAGACAATTACTTTAAATTTAATTTTGCTATAGTACACTGCAAGTATAATACCAACTTAGATTTCGGGTGTGTTTGATCTGATAAACTGCATAAGAAACACGAAACACATAAAGTTAATTAGCATAGTGCACAGGGACAATTTCCATTGTCGCGCACAGTGATTTATTCCCCCCCCCCCCCCCCAAAAAAAAAAAAAAAATAAACGGTGACAAGCTTTATGAACAGGTTCCTTACACCAAAATAAGAGAAAAATGTCTAGTAAACGTGGGCTCCAAAATTCACGCCTTAAGAACTATGAGTACTTGTTCAGTAAAAGAATGTGTTTCGCAGTAGGGAAGATAAACAAGTGCTCATGGCTCTTATAAAGTAAGTATTTAAGACTCCATGTTTACTGGACTTTTTTTCTTGGTCTGGTCCACATTACCTCCTTGCAAAATACAGAAAACTAAGTCCTTACAGTAGAGGAGATCTGTTTCACAGTATCGAAAAATGAACAAATGCTCATAGCCCTTTCTTTCTATTTTGTTTTTGAGTCATTAGTCTTCTGACTGGTCTGATGCGACCAGGCACGAGTTCCTCTTGTTCGTTCTTTTTTTGGTGTTAAGAAGCTGTCCCTAAAGCTTGTCGGTGGCTTTTGACACACCCAGTATATTCGCTATTTACTATGTAAAGGGATATAGAGGGTGTTAAAAAAGTTTCGAATACTTGTAGAGATGGTAGTACATCGTCGAAACAAGAAAAATAAGTCGAATAAACATGGCTCCGGAAACACATACTTTCCGAGATAAACAAGCGTTTATAGGAAGGGCTGCGCGGCGCTTGGTTGCGGATATTAGCACACACGCTTCACTGGTGCTCCGTCAAATGTGTCGGCAGGGTATTATGATGTCTTACTCACAGTACTCTACCTGCCATTAGGTAGTTTGCAGTCAGGTGTGTGGTTCGAGTCGTGTTGTAGGCTACGTTAGTTTTCGTCGCGTTTGTGTGCCTTATTGTGCAGTACTGTCAACCCTGAGTACGTACCACGGTGTTTTTCCTTCTTCCAAATGCGGATTCTCTTACTTATTTACTAGTATTGCGCTACTTGTACGCACAAATGGTGTAGTACATTTACATTTTCTCCCTTCCACCACTTGTTAGCAATGGAAGCCTACTACACGACAAGAGAAATTGCGGATATTCTGCTGTGGTTTAGTAAACGGACGTAGCCTGCGAGCCCGTGCCTTGCACACCGAAAATATCCACAGCGCAGAGTGCCCCCTGATAAGCTGTTGGGCAGACTTTTCCAGGTCTGAGGGACACAGGTACCCTCGCACCTCGGAAGAGTGACAGTGGAAGGCCCCGCACAGCCAGCACGCCTGACATGGAGGAGCGTGTGCTACTTTCTAAGGAAGAAACCCCTGGGACCAGTGGGCGACGATTAGGAGCAGCAAAGAGCGTGTCTCACAGTGTCCTATCCGAGGGGGGAGGGGGGGGGGTACTTCAGTTGCTTTACCCATGACATCTACAGCGCGTTCAGCCCTTAAGGCTACAGGATCAGCATGACAGACGGCGGTTCTGTCAGTGTATGTTGCTGTTACAGAAGTGTGCCGCAGATCCATGTTCACCTCCAAGATTTGAGGTATGGTCCACAAGAGATGGTGTTGTGAATTTCCAAAACCAGCACGTATGGGCAGACGTGAATACCCAAGCAGTTCAGGAAAGAGAGCACCTACACCGATTCTCAATCAGCAGTAGAAAATGGTTCAGATGGCTCTGAGCACTATGGGACTTAACGTCTGTGGTCATCGGTCCCCAGGAACTTAGAACTACTTAAACCTAACCAACCTACGGACATCACACACATCCATGCCCGAGGCAGGATTCGACCGTAGCAGTCGCGCGATTCCGGACTGAAGCGCCTAGAACCGCTCGGCAACGCGGCCGGCAATCAGCATAAGGGAAGGTGTACTTGGCGATGGATTAACAAGGCCATACGTGCTACCATGAAGGTTAACTGGGGCGCATTATCTGGACTTTTTCACTAATGTATTCAAAAATGGCTCTGAGCACTATGGGACTTAACATCTGAGGTCATCAGTCCCCTAGAACTTAGAACTACTTAAACCTAACTAACCTAAGGACATCACACACATCCATGCCCGAGGCAGGATTCGAACCTGCGACCGTAGCGGTCTTGCGGTTCCACACTGAAGCGCCTACAACCGCACGGCCACACTGGCCGGCCACAGTAATGTATTGGCTACCTTGATGGAGTCTGTGGCATTGCAGCAAGAAATACAAATGTGGTTCACGCGCGTTGGCGCACCAGAAAAATTTCGTCACAGTGTTCGCGAACATCTGATGCAGACATTTGAGGAACGCTGGTTTGGTCTGTGGAGGCTCACACTTTGGCCTGCGCGTTCCCCAGACCTCAATCCCCTAGACTTCTGGTTGTGGAGACACTTGAAGGAACTGGTCCCCGACACGCCAGTCAGCGATGTGCGGACGCTGGAGGGTCGCGTCTTCAGTGTGTGCCAGCAGGTACAACAATAACCGGGTATATTTCAAAGGGTGCATCATTCCTTGCGCCAGAGGGCAGAGGTGTGCGTGTCTATGAATAAACGCCACGTTGAACACCTCCTGTAAAGACGTGTTTATCGCAGAAAGTATGCACTTCCGGACCCGTTTTTATTGGACTTATTTTTCGTGTTTCGATGAGCACTATCACCTCTCAAAGTATTCGACTCGTTTCTTTGAACACTTTGTATATAAATTATATTTACTCGACATTGTAATGTGATATGGTCCACCGTCCACCCTTAAAAACAATCTCGTTGTGACGGTTGTATTTCATGTGCAGTAACATATAAACTTAAGTCAAATGAATATAGAGAATAAGCCGAGCAGAGTGGCCGCGTGGTTAGAGGCGCCATGTCACGGATTTCGCAGCCGCTCCCGCCAAAGGTTCGAGTCTTCCGTCGGGCATGGGCGCGTATGTTGTTCTTAGCATTAGTTAGTTTAAGTTAGTTTAAATAGTGTGTAAGTCTAGGGACCGATGACTTCAGCAGTTTGTTCCCTTAGGAATTCACACACATTTGAACGTTTTTGAATATAAAGTATCAAGCGACCACATTTTGTCTGCGATAGGATTCTTAATTTCAAAACATCATATTAACTAGGAGCACTGAAAGCAAGCTACGATGTGAAACTATAAGATGTGAAGGAATCGAATTTTTTAACCAAATAATTTATGATTGCTCGATACACATTGTGAATCTGACATTCTTCTTTTCCTTGTTTTTGTGCAGTTTGCGCCAAGTACTGACTTGGGCGGCAGATACAGTTCTGCGTGATTTGCATAAAAATATTTTTGTAGTGACGCAACATCGTCACGGCGTGTTTGGCTCTGATTCCCCTCCTCTCTCCATTCCTGTGCGGCCTGACCCCGCCTCCACCCGCGTATGCCGTGTCACTTAGCAAGGCCTATGCCCGCAAAAGTGGCAACACGGCCAGCACGTGGAGCCCGAGAAACAACTGTGATTGCCTGGCGTCAGGCCGCTTACGACTCGACTCGCTGAAACGTCAATCACGCAGCAATTTTAATCGGGCTGTAGGAGCCGTGTGCACATTTGCTGCAGTCCCCAGCAGACGGACGCTTAAACGCGCGATGTAATGTTAAAGCCAGTGTAAAGACACGCGAACCCGAGGCATTCGTGACCACCTGACCGCGTTGTTGTTGGCAGGCTGATTGGCGGCGGCAAATGTAAACAGCAGGGGTCTGGTGCGGCGTGATGTGGGAGCAGATTTAACGGGTCAGCTGCGGCGCCTTTTTCAGCCGGCCGGGATGTTTGTAGTGGCTGGCATTAGGCGGCCCGCGAATTACAGCAGGGGCCAGCAGTCAGCGGCCGCTGCGCCTCTAAAAGGCCACGCGCTCCCCTGCCGACGCCCCAGCACTTTATACCCAGGTGACTCTCGCCTTTTCTGGTACCTGACACTTCGCGGCGTGAAACTAGGGAAGGCGGTTATCGCTGAAACAACCGCTTTTCGGTTATATCGTTTTGTGTTTTCAACGCCAATTAAACCCGACTATTGAAACCGCTCAAAATAACCTGTTTCTTAAATAACCCATTTTCGGTTTTCTTTGTTCCTATTATGTCCTGTATTAAACATATAAATCGAACGAAGATTGAAAAATCTATATTCCTTCAGTTTTAAGATACATAGAATCAAAATATTAAATTAAAAGGCTAATAAAAGAAAACTTAGTCCGTTCAACGTTCCCTGCTTTTCTCGGAAAGTGATAAGTGGCTTGACTATTACAAAAGAGCACCAGAATTCTCCTGTTCATTCTAATTTTTTGAAATTCTGCTCAAAACTCATGTTGTAATCGGGGATCATACCACTGTTTGGACATTACCAATAGTAAGTGCTGAAGAGTGAGAAACCCCAGTAGGTTGAAGGACTCTAGTTTTCGTGTTAAATTGTTCTTTTCAAGGGCTACAAGCATTTTAAGCATGTTGTGTAGATACAAGCAGCGTATCAGCTGCTTTCAATTTTTATGGTAAACTATGAACGAACTGTTAAGTTTTAAGTTTTCTCGTTTTAAGTTTGTCACAAGTTTGTTGTGGCTCCTACCGTTTTTTATCTGTTAAAGCAAATGGAGCACTGTACTTCACTGATACCGCACCAGACTAGGGGTAATGTGCGACGACGACAGTGAGGCGCTACCAAACCTTAACTAAGACCACAGCTATATCATTAAGCATCAGCACCAGTACACAAAACAAATGCTGAAAAATCTGGACACCATCTGGACCTAGAGTGTACTACTCACAACATGGATTTGAAAAGAATACTTTCAAACACGTGACACTTAAATAACATCAATCAGCGGCGAACATTAATGCGAAAGCTGACAACTGTTTGCATATCAGACTGTACACTGAGATGACAAAACGCGCGGGACAGCTCCTAATATCGTGTCGGACCTCCTTTTGCCCGGCGGAGCGCAGCAACTCGACCTGACAGATCTCAGCAAGTCGTTGAAATCCCCTTCAGAAATATCGACCCGTGCTGCCTCTATAGCCGTCCAAAATTGCGCAAGTGTTATCGGTGCAGCATTTTGTGCACGAACTGACCTTTCGATTATGTCCATTCGTGTTCGATGGGATTCATGTCGGCCGATCTCGGTGGTCAAATCATTCGCTCGAGACGTTCAGAATGTTCTTCAAGCCTATCGTGAACAATTATAACCCGTTGACATGACGCTGTGTCATCCATGAAAACTTCTTCGTTGTTTGGGAACATGAAGTCAGTGAATGGCTGCATGTAGCCGAACATAACCATTTCCTATCAATTATCGCTTCCGCTGGACTAGAGGACCCAATCCATTCCATTTAAACACAGCCCACACCATTATCGAGCCACCATCATCTTGCACAGTGCCTTGTTGACAAGTTGGGTTCATGGCTTCGGTGGGATCTGCATCCACACTCAAACCCCTTCATAACTTCTTACTAACTGAAATCAAGACCGGTCTGACCAGTGCAGTCAACAGCCCAGGAAAGTCGCTGTAGGCGATGTCTTGCTGTTAGCAAAGGATTCGCATAGATCGTCTGCTGCCATAGTCCATTAACGGCAAATTTCGCCGCACGCTCGTGTACTTCCCACACTAATTTCTGCGGTTATTTCACCCGGTGTTCCATGTCTGTTACCACTGAAAACTCTACTCAAACGCCGCTGCTCTCAACCCATTAGTGTAGACCGTCGGCGACTGCGTTTTCGTTGGTGAGAGGTAATGCCTGAAATTTGGTATTCTCGCCACACTCTTGACACTGTGAGTCTCGGAATATTGAATTCTCTAACGATTTCCGAAATGGAATGTCCCATGCGTCTACCACCAACTACCAATCCGTGTTCAAAGTCTGTTAATTCCCGTCGTTTTGACACGAATAACCTGACTACAAACGACAGCTCTGGCAGTTCACTGCCGTTTTATACCTTGTGTACGCGATACTGTCGCCATCTTTATATGTGCGTATGGCTGTTACTTGACTTTTGGCACCCCAGTGTAATGTCCATCGTTTATTCGTTTCTAATGTCCTTCCCTTGCCACATTGCAGATGCATCTGTCGTCTTTTAATTAAAACTACTGAAGCGCGCACACACGCTGGTAATCTCGACGGTGAATTAGAGGGGCCGGTAAGATAACACCTTCCTATCAATACTCGGCATAAACTCCACTTCACATGCAGATGACCCTTCAAACATATACTGTAAGTGCTGCCGCCGTGCTTCCGCCCCAGGTAACACTGTGCCAACCTCCCACATGCTAACACCCCCCCCCCCTCCCCCTCTCCACCTTTGCCACAAGACTCACTAGCTCTTGCATTCGCTAGACGTGACATCTTTGAATATTGATAGCAGACCGGCTCAGATCGCATATTAAAATAACACCACCCATTGCAGTGCTTGAAGAAAAACGAAATATTATCTTATGCTCTTATTACTTGGTGAGTTCATTACTGTCGCTAAAGTACTGTGGGAAATAGAACACACCGCGTCATTCTTACCAGGGAGATAGCGTCAGGCTTTAATAACTACGAACGGGAGTTCACCGTTCACAATATACAGGGTGATTCAGAGGCACGTCCGGGGTTTCGGAAGACGACGGCTTGCCACATACAAAACACGCGGAGAGTACACACAAATTAGGTGGACAGAGAGAGCATCTCTCCAAGTATTTAACTCACATTGCAGGTGCTCAAAACGGGAATTTGTGATGCGCCCAACGTCTGTAGGACAGCATGCGCGCAGTTCATTGAAGTCGCTCCTGCTACAGCAGCAGCCCTGTATCTATTGACTAGGTTGTCTATCTGCCGGGGCAGCTAATTCGATGCGCTGAAACGGAACAGACGAGGCACTAACTCTGACACGCCTGCCTCTAGTGGTGCGCTCTGTAACTACGCCTCGGCGTGTATTACGAATCGGAACTTGGAGAGATGCTGTATCCATTGACATTTGTCATTACTCTGTTTTGTGGTTTCCGTGCAGTCGTCTTCCGAAAACCCCAAAGTACCTGTGAATAATTCTGGACAAGGTGTTTCAGGGGGAAGTGTAATTATTGTAGCAGGTGGTACTACAGACTAATCCGAACAAAATACTCCATATAACATGTTTCCCATTTTTATTCGTTCCAAAGCTGCAGCTGGTTACAGAAATAAGTTTTCACTTCGCGTCTGGGTACTCCAGTTGCTATGAGTTTGTGAATTGTCAATTTTGTTTTGAAGCTGAAATTTTGAAGTTGTGTTTCAGTTTAATTTTTCATTTGTGTAGTCTGCGAAGAGAAAGTAAATACAAGTGATGAGCTGACACGTAAGTTCTTTGACAGATGCCTCTCAGGTCATGCGAAACAACGCTACTAGTTATACTGTTGTAACTTATCGTTACGCTCTTACTCAAAAATATGCACGTCCTTTCGTTATTTTTGAGGCCAATCTGATAATGACCATAATGATTGAATTCAGTAACTAAATTAAATAAAGAAATTCAAAGACTTAGTTTTGCGAATTCTTACACATTGGATCGTTGCAATAGTCAAGAGGACCATGTTACACCTTATCAATAACTGAATTGTTACGAAAGTTCTACATCAATATTTAATGACAGTACACAAATTTTCATTGAAAGACGTTGTTTTCCATTAGGCTGTTGTGTCAAATTATTACGTTGCACTGCAATAATGGTCGGTTTTGAGCTCTATTTCATTTTCGTGTGATAAACATCGAAACAGAGCAGTAGTACTAAATAAAGTACTCATTATGACGTTGGAAACGATGTTTTCCTCTGAATTTGTCGAGGCTGTGGTGGTTACACAGAATAAATCGGTGTAATTATTATGTTGTGGAAAGCTTCCTTCCTTGCGCCGTCTTGCATCTGGTGCCATTCCTGCATATTTCTCACTTCTGTTTCTTTATAGTCACAATTTTCATTTTAAGCGAGTCACAATTCTTTCCTTTGCATTTCCGTCTCTAGAGATATCTCCAGTTCTGCGCTAAGTAACCTGTGTCCGTTCCGTTACTCAGCTGTTGTGAGTCTTCCTTAGTTTAATGCAAAAATACTATGTCGGAGGTAAAATTTCAAAACTGATGCTTGTTAAAAACATGAACTGATCTTCCCCGTGCGTAAGTATCTCTGCACTGCACTTTCCTTTCGCTTCCTCCTGTACGTTGTATACGCTTGCGGTAACCAAGAGTGGTGATTAACCAAACTCCTGCCGAACACGCTTTCTGTACAGAACTTCCTTTACTCCCGTTTGGTGGATCACTCCACACAGTTAACCGAGCACTGGACATGCATTTGTCCGTACAAGGTATTTTTATTGCCGAGAGCTCGTATTGATTTTAGTCGCCCATTAGTTGGAGATCTTTTGAAACACTCAATTACTCTTGAGCGCCCTGCTCGCTCAGTGGGAGAAAAAAGTGAAGTTCGAGATGGCTTTAGCTGTCGTTCCCTGACCCGGCTCTGTCCAAACGTCTCCTTGCTCCCCTTCATGGGACCCAAATGAATAGCGCTCGACTAATTTCCCCTGGGAAGTTTAAATGGCGACCAGCCCGTATAGTCTACGTTACGCATGCCGTTACGCCATGGGCTAAGAGCCGTTGTGACGTGGCAGGAGCCAACTGCGGAGTGGCCATTCCGTAATAGGGGCGGTGCACTGGGACTCATTTCTAGCCGATGACACGGAACAGAACAATTGCGACGTGCCAGTTAATTTGAGACTTGTCTAGGTTATTTTTCAACCTTCACCTGAACAGCATAATTAGTGGGGCTGTGTTAGTTGTGTTTTTATGGTACGGATTCACTTCTTCACGTTAGTGAAGAAATGAATCCGTAATTCTGATACGCCAAGTCTTTGGCATAACGATGTTTCCGTAAAGTGAAATGAGCAATCAGTCGAAGCACTTGGTGAGAGTGTGTAGCTGGGTACACTAGGGTAGGAATTCCAGATCCATGTGTAATCCACACTCAAGAAACTATCAACACTACGACAGTGTACCTATGTTTCCAAAACCATTAATTGTGGATCGTCAAAAACCACTTTTGTTTATCACTCTGCAGTGCTGATCACGTTTCAGAAGTCTGACAATTTAACATGCGGAGTCGATAGTACCACATGTTAATCAATATGTGGACTCATACCTGACAACTAGAGAGACCATCATTCTACCGAGCATACCACACGCCTGACGTTTTTACATAATTTTCCAAAGCCCACTGTCAGTATTTCTGAAATAATGAGAAACAGACCACCTAAGCCTGCTCCCTCCTCTATATGGGAACCACATAACATTGCAGTTGTTCAATGAATCTGTACTCTGGTAACTGTTTGTGAGGATAGAGTTGTGTACAGACATGAGCGCATGTTGGAAACGTTAGCTTGATGAGTGCTATTCGACAGTGATAGTAATACAGGGTGTAACAAAAATGTACGGCACAAATTACTGAACACGTTCCTCACACGCAGACGAAGAAATTATGTTATATAAACATGAGTCTGGAAACGCTTTGTCTCTTTGGTACAGCTCATTTTCTCCAACTAATTAATCATGGGAAACACAAAAGAACAGAACGTTTCAGTCATGGGGAACATGCACTCTAGTTGACGTCTGGTTACGTTGTACACAGCCAGTGTTTAGTTTTACATGTTCCTGTTGCCATGCCACATACGTCATTGTTTGTTTACAGACAAAATCAACTGTTCCAGCGATCAGTACGACCGTTGCAAGCAACTGGTTACTACGTAGTGTTAACCACAGACTTGGCTTGGGTAGTGGCAATGTACACAAAGACAGGGATGGCAGATGCCTATTTGATGTATGAATTAGCTGACGGCAATGCCGCTCGCGCTCAACGTTTGTACCGGTAGAGATTTCCAGGACGAAGGTGCCCCGACAGTAAAACGTCTGAAGTCATTGATCGTCGTCTTAGGGAACGTGGGCCATTTAAGCCTGATACTCGCCATCGGGGCGATCCTAGAACGACAGCGACACCGCAATAGGAGGTTTCAACTCTTCTTCTTCATGTAGTTGACGGCGACCCTGGTGCGAGTACAATACATGTTGCTGCAACACTGAATGTTGACCACATGACTGGGGAATGTTAGACGAGGACCAGCTGTATCCATACCATTTACACCGTGTGCAGGTACTATCAGCAGTTGATTTTCCTGCATAGGTACTCTTCTGCTAATGGTTTATTCAACAAGGTGTCAACCCCGATATTAGTGATGCGGCACTGTTCACAGAAGAGGCGTCGTTTCAATGAGATCATATTGTAAATTTTCACAATTGTAATGTATGGCCAGCCGTCAATCCTCACGCAACTGTTGAAGCACGTTACCAACTAAGATGTTCTGTCAATGTTTGGACCGGCGTTGTTGGTGACTGTTTGGTTGGGCCTCACTTTCTTCCACCCAGGCTCTACCGTCAACGTTATCATGATTTCATAGAGAATATTATGCCTGATCTGGTAGCAGATGTGCCTTTAGCTGTGTGACAAAACAGGTATTTCATGCGCGATGGAACACGACCTCATTTTAATGATAATGTCCGTCGGCTTGTAAATAACAGATTCGATGACAGATTGATAGATACACATGGACCAATTGCCTGACCTCCACACTCTCCGGACCTAAACCCACTGGACTTTTATTTGTGGGGGCATTTGAAAGCGCTTGTGTACGAAACCTCAGTACAAATGTTCAGAGTCTCCGTACCCGTATTATGGATGGCTGCGAACCCATACGCAGCAGTTCAGGGATAGATCAGTGCTTCCGTGATTCACTTCGACGACAGGTAGATGCAGGCAGCAGTGGCCACAGAGGGCATATTGAACATCTCCTGTGTGAAATAATTGCATATGGTATGCTGATGCGTTTTTTTCGTGAGTGCTTCCCGTGATTAATGAGTTGGAGAAAATGAGCAGTAACATGGAAATAAAGCGTTTCCAGACGCATGTTCATATAACATAAATTCTTCGTCTACGTGTGACGGACGAGTCCTGCAATTTGCGCCGTACGTTTTTGTTAGATCCTGTATAAGTAGTACAAACAAAATGATATACGTACCTCCACATAAATTGAGACTTACTATGAACCAATATTGGTGTATTACGATTATTTTTTGTATTAGATAAAGGAACACAGCTGATTTTTTTCCAAACATAGAATTTCGCGAGCCTTTCACTCCTTTGTTAATGCAGTGGATCTATGTCGATATAGCAGTGGCCGAGCGGTTCTTGGCGCTACAGTCTGGAACTGCGAGACCGCTACGGTCGCAGGTTCGAATCCTGCCTCGGGCATGGATGAGTGTGATGTCCTTAGGTTAGTTAGATTTAAGTAGTTCTAAGTTCTAGGGGATTGATGACCTCAGAAGTTAAGTCCCATAGTGCTCAGAGCCATTTGAACCATTTTTATGTCGATATAAATACTTCGCAAATAACTTTAGAGAACATTGCGAAAGGCACTTCATACTTTATACAGCGCCACAACAAAGTGTGGCTTGTAATTTAATTGTATACCGGATTCAAAGCCAAATCTGTCGCAAGTATGTAGATCAAGGGAGCTTCTTCCACAGAATTCCACAAGATTTAATTTGCGTAAGTAACCCTCCGTTGCCTGAAGTTTTTTTTCTCCCAGTTTTTAAAACTGCTTTTTCCTAAATCTCTTTTCTGTGCTTGTAAAATGCAATATCAAGCGATAACGAAGAACGTATGAAAAACAATGTGTTGTGTCGGAGACTATGAGAGTCAGCTCTGACATAAACAAAGAAGGAGAGAAAAAAAATGGTTCAAATGGCTCTGAGCACTATGGGACTCAACTGCTGAGGTCATTAGTCCCCTAGAACTTAGAACTAGTTAAACCTAACTAACCTAAGGACATCACAAACATCCATGCCCGAGGCAGGATTCGAACCTGCGACCGTAGCGGTCTTGCGGTTCCAGACTGCAGCGCCTTTAACCGCACGGCCACTTCGGCCGGCCAAGGAAGGAGAGAGATAGCGATGGCAGGAATTCGAAATGCTCCGTACATAACACTTGCAGATTAATCGAACACTTTATTTCTAAAATTGAAAGAAACATAACTTCTCCTTGTGAGGTGGCTTGAATATTCTTCCTGTGCCTCCTACTTGTAATCACTTTTACACACTGTTACTACTCGCGGAACGCGGGCTAAGTATCGTCCTCCTGTTACTCAGTACTGATCCTCTCGAAGTCTTCCACTCAACTGCCCCCCACCAGCGATGGGCGGCTGGTTAAGTCGGCGTTGATAGGCGGCGCTGAACTCTTTGTCTTCTTGGAGGCGTGGCGCTGCCCGCTCTTTCCATTGAGGCGAGTATCAACGCCTTCTTGATGCCGCTGTACTGGTCGGTGTGCAATCGATGGATTAGGGCTGCACACAATTTATATTATTGCTACTCACAAAGAAACTCATCAAGGATGTAAAACACGACGAAAAATACTACATGCAGTCCAGTATAACCAAGTGAAACTGTACAATCCCATATTAAAAATCAAAACAGTTTCAGAAATAAAACGAGATCCACTTAACATGTAAGTATCGAAACATGTTTGGCCAAAGAATAAAAAAATTACCGTTTTGCAGAAGACAGGTTTTTAAGATCTCAAATTTAATTCGCAAACATAGAAAAGCAGTAACAGGAGCTTTTAGCAACAGCAAGATTATTAATTTCTGCCAGCAGTGGATGCACATTGTTTATTATCTGCTGTCCTTCCCCGGACTCAGTTTCAAGTGTTTGAATTTCGTTGTGTGAAACGGCAAGTATCTGTCGGTCGCTGCTCACGTCAGCGGCACGTGTTGTTCCCTAGTTTCCGTGTTGATAATTCGTAGTGCTGCAATTTGGCCACTCACCGCGTACTTCACTACTGAAACAAAGCCGAGAATTGTCATTTTTCTAAGATGTTTGACTTGTTTCCCGCAACCTGTCTGCAGGGCGATACATAACACCTTTCATCACCGACAACGCGTACATCTAGACGTACATCTACTCCGTAAGCCACCTGACGGTTTGTGGAGAGAGCACTTCTGATACCGCTAACTGATCTCTCCTTCCCTGTTCCACTCTCGAATGCGCGTGGGAAGAGTGAGTGTCGCTAACCCTCTGTATTGGCTCCAATTTCTCGAATTTTCTCATCGTGATCATTTTGTGAGATGAACGTTTGAAGAAGTAACTTGTCCGACTGCCGGCCGCGGTGGCCAAGCGGTTAAAGGCGCTACAGTCTGGAACCGCACGGCCGCTACGGTCGCAGGTTCGAATCCTGCCTCGGGCATGGATATGTGTGATGTCCTTAGGTTAGTTAGGTTTAAGTAGTTCTAAGTTCTAGGGGACTGATGACCTTAGAAGTTAAGTCCCATAGTGCTCAGAGCCATTTGAGCCATTTTGTTGTCCGACTCTTCCCGGAAAGTGCTCTCTCGAAATTTCTATACTAAACATCTCCATGAACCACAACACGTGTCTTGTATCGTCTGCCAATGCAGTTTGTAGAGAATTTCTGTAACGCAATCGCGTCGACTAAACGATCCTGTAACGAAACACGCCGCTCTTCGGTGGATTTTCTCTATCAGTTTCACGTGGCAGGGTCCCAAATTGACGAACATTACTCAAGAATCGGTCGAACAAGCGCCTTGTAAGCAAGTTCTTCCGTGGATAGGCTACATTTCCTTGAGATTCTTCCTGTAAATCTCAGTCCGGCATCTGCTTTTCCTACTATTTTTTTAATATAGTCGTTACACTTAAGGTCGCTCTGGATAGTTACTCTTCTATATTTTACTGCAGATACTGTTCCTATCCATTTGTTATCAACAGTGTAGTTGCACGGTAGTGAATGTCTTTTCCTGTGTATGCAAAGTATATCACTTTTATTCGCGATCGGGTCAATTGCCATCCTCTGCAGCTCATTCTGCAAACCGATACTGTCTTGTGGCGTTACTACTTTCTTATAGACAACCATATCTTCTGCGAAAAGTCCTAAAGAGTCTCTGTATGCCCATCTTTTCAGAGATGGTTGCGGGACTCGGCTGTTCGATACAGGATGTCAAATTAAACACTTTTCAGCGTCTAGTTCCCAACCTTATTTTATTTGACAACCAGTTTCAGAGTTTCACTACGCCATCTTCAGGCCACTGACCAACATGTGGGAACAATCTACCTCGGTGAATCGGCAGATGATGGTTCAAATGATCACTGTAGCAAAAATCTACTAATATCAGTATTGCCGGGCCCTGTTTTGATCACAACCGAGGTAGATTCTTCCTACATATCGGTCAGGGGCCTGAAGATGGCGTAGTAAAACGCTGAAACAGGTTGTCACATAAAATAGGGTTGGAAACTAGGCGACTGAAAAGTGTTTAATTTGACAGTCTTAAAGAGCTTCGTACGCTTTTTTTTCTAGATCATTTACATATACCGCAAACAATAACGATTGCATCACACTTCCTTCGAGTACTCCGGAAATTATTTATACATGTAGATTTTGTTCCGTTAAGAGTGAAATTTTGAGTTCTATCTGCAAAGGAATCTTGAATACAGGCACGAATCTGGTCCGATACTCGGTAAGCTTTTCTTTTTTTTCCGCTACGCGACGTTTGTGAACGGTTTCAGATGCCTTCATTAAGTCAAGGAACAGGCATCAACCTGAGCACCGTTGTCTACAGTTTTATGGATCTCCTTAAGTAAGAGAGTGAGATGAATTTCGCAAGATCTCTGTTTGTGGAATCCGTGTTGATTTTTACAGAGGAGATTTTCGCTTTCCGAAGACGTCATAATTGGTGAGTACAAAACATGTTCCATAATTCTGCAACAGGTCAACGTTGACCACAGAGAACTATAATTACCTGTATGTGCACCTGTCCTACAGCCCATCTTGAAAACGGGAATGAACTGCGCTTTTTCCAGTCGCTAGGTACTCTCCGTTGCTCCAGCGATCTTTTCTGCTGCGAGAAGGAGATCAAGTTCTTTCACGTAATCTTTGCAGAATCTTACAATGATCACTGTGTAAAGAATACCACATTTACTTGTAACACTAGTTCAGGATAAGCACACCGGAAAAGTGATATCTTGGAGACACCAGACTAATACAGTGTAACGTCGCCTCTAACTTAATAACAGCCTCAGTTCGGCCAGGAAAAGAGGCTACAAATTTCTTTCGCCATATCCAGGTGATACCACTCGCTGATGATTAGATCCCGTTGAACCACCAAAGTGCAGGAGTGTTGATTGCTTCCTTCGACCGGCCCTCTGTTCCTAATGGTCCCTGATATTTCCTATAGTATTAAGGTTGGGCGATTTAGCGGCACAGTCGAAGTGCGATAGAGTGCCTGAATGTTCGTTACACCAGTAACGTGTGTGTGTGTGTGCAGCCCTGCAGACGCGGCTGCTGTCATCGCGGAAGAGGGCAATGTCCACAGCTTACTCATCGAGAAGCTGTGGTAGAAAGATCAGCTTTTGTCACATGGAGTGTTGAAATAAACGTCCTGGTTCATGTTTACGGCAACGTGAATAACTGGCCCCAGTCATGGCACGAAAAGTATTCCCAAAACACAGTAACGGTTTCTGTCCGGTGGCCAGTGACCACCTCCGACGGCCTTTCCAAGAACTTATCCCTAGGATGCGACTTACTGCTTACTGCTTTGGCCAGTACGCGTCGCTGCTCATTGCCCCACGGTGCTTTCAACATTTTCCACTGCAGCATCGCATGCAAATATGAATTAAAAGTAAGGGAACAACAAGGCTGTGTCAGTTATCTACTGACGATCACTAGTACTGTGGTAAATCAATTATATCGACGTAAATTAAGTACTCCGATTAAATGGGAGTTTCATTACTGATTTACACATGTGGCGATACTGTTTCCGAAAAACTGTCCCGTCATATTTGCTGCAAGTAATACGCCATTTCATGTTAGACGCGTTAGAAAGTCCATGTTAATATACCAACAGATAGGGAACCTTCACTCACGCTATTGGCAGGTCCAAAACGATAGCTCCTTTCTGCCATGCTATCACGCCACCACATCGAACAGTTTTAGTGCGCTGATTCCATATAAACGATTGAGACACACACACACGCACACACACACACACACACACACACACACACACACACACACACACACACACACACAACCACCACCACCACCACCACCACCATGACTTATGTCAACGGTGGAAAGTCAAGTGTCCGCCTGGTGCTAGTTCTTAACCACGTAGATCGCTCCAAAGCGATCAGTGTGTCGTCGTGTAGGTGTGCCTAATATTTTGTACAATGGCCTTATACACTGAAGAGCCAGAGAAACTGGTACACCTGCCTAATATTGCGTAGGGCCCTGCGAGCACGCAGAAGAGCCGCAACACGACGTGTAGTGCTGGAGGGAACTGACACCACGAATCCTGAAGGGCTGTCCATAAATCTGTAAGATTACGAGCGGGTGGAGATCTCTTCTGAACAGCACGTTGCAAGCAATTATGCTCAATAATGTTCGTGTTTGTGGAGTTCGGTGGCCAGCGGAAGTGTTTAAACTCAGAAGAGTGCTTCTGGAGCCACTCTGTAGCGTGCTCCTGGAGCCACTCTGTAGCAATTCTGGACGTGTGGGGTTCGCATTGTCGTGCTGGAATTGCTTAAGTCCGTCGGAATGCACAATGGACACGAATGGATATAGATGATCAGACAGGATGCTTACCTACGTTGTCACCTGTTAAGAGTCGTGTCAAGAGATATCAGGGGTCCCATATCACTCCAACTGCACACGCCTCACACCATTACAGAGCCTCTACCAATAGTCCCCTGCTGACATGCAGGGTCCATGGATTCGTGAGGTTGTCTCCATATCAGTACACGTCCATCCGCTCGATACAATTTGAAACGAGTCTCGTCCGACTAGGCAGCATGTTTCCAGTGATCAACAGTCCAGTGTCGGTGTTGACGGGCCCAAGCAGAGCGTAAAGCTTTGCGTCGTGCAGTCATTAAGGGTAAACGAGTGGGCCTTCGGGTGCGAATGGTTCGCATGCTGACACTCGTTAATGGCCCAGGATTGAAATCTGCAGAATATTGCGGAATGGTTGCACTTTTGTCACGTTGAACGATTCTCTTCAGTTGTCGTTGGGCCCATTCTTGCAGGATCTTTTTGCGGTTGCAACGATGCCGGAGATTTGATGTTTTACGGGATTTCTGATATTTACGTGAAATGGTCGTACGGGAAAATCCCCACTTCATCGCCACCTCGGAGATGCTATGTCCCATCGCTCATGGGTTCCAACTCACTTAAATCTTGATAACCTGCCGTTGTAGCAGCAGTAACCGACATAACAACTGCGCCGGACACGTGTTGTATATAGGCATTGCCGACCGCAGCGCATATTCTGCCTCTTCACATGTCTCTGTATTTGAATACGCATGCCTATACCAGTTCTTTCGGCGCTTTCAGTGTATGAGACATTAGCTGTATGACATTGAGATAGCGTTTCCACTCTGCCGTACGTTTTGGGGAGTGCGCCAGCAGAGTCCACGTGGGTATAAGATAATACACGGTAATGATTCGCACACTGTTCACCGACAGGGTGACGTCCTGTCATTACAAAATATCGCTTTTCGTCACCAGTCCGTCAGGGCAGCTAACGTGCAGCCACCATTTACCATTCCCCCCACTCTAGGAACAGCGAACGAGCCAATTCAGTCGGCCATACTCGTGTGCCTTTTATTGGTTTCAATATAGGACGTATTAATTAAAATTGGATTTTGGCGGAGCGAGCGATGGCGTCGCCCAGTTTCCAACAAGATTAACTGGCAGCTGGACGCTGGTACGCAGCTGCTAGCGTGGTAGGGCGAGCATGCGCGTTGCTGAACAGGGGAAAGACGCAAATATTACTGCGATCACAGACTGTTCAGGTTACAAATCGATTCGCCGCTGTTTCTATTTCGCTATTGAGAAGTAAATGTACAGCAATAGAAGAAATCAAAGTGTACTGTTTAAGTTATTTGCCAAGAAAAACGTGAAAATAACAGTAAAATTCTCGTCTTACTCATCTCTGTTTATTATCTCTGCAGCAGAGATTTGCCTTATTAAGTTGTCAGATTTGACCTTAATTGTAAATGTTTGCGAGGCGCATGTCGTTCCATCCCGTACATTTCGGCCTGAAGTTCGCAATATCCCTTTTATGCAGCTGGGTTAACATATGCGAATATTGCTTCTGATTACACTGATTGCGTGTGATCTATTAAGTATTGGCTGCACAGTTTCACTGAAAGCACTTATTGATCTCTCTTAACAGTTTTTTCTTCGATTTAGCCACTGGAATACTTTTAACGGTTCTAGTGAGTTCAAAAAATTACGCCAGGTCATACTGCTCTTTACTGTTAGCACTAGATTTCCCATGCCACTGTCGCCAGTTGTCTCGGGGCAGTGGAGGCCATATCGTCTTATTGAGCTTGTGAGTTCGAGCACCCCCTAGGAAAGTAGGGAGGAAGATTACAAAGGTATCATGTCTCGTCGACGAATGGATGTAGCCCAAGAGTAGTTTTCTTAAGGATGGTGGTATGAAATCGGTCCTGTCATTTTCAAAGGAACCGTCTAACATTTTCCGTAAACAATTAAGGGAACGGCAGGAAACACCCATGTGTACGCCCAGCTCGACGTGTGGAGTCCCCGAGCCTTTGATGAAAATCTCAAAATAATGGATACCAGCATTCCGGAAACGAAATGCTATTCCCCTGATTTTTGATAATGAAATTAGTCTACCCACTGGCTTTCGATGTGAACGAAATAATACATTCACTGTTTTTCGTATTCCTGTCCTTTATATTTGGGTAAGTCGACTGCCTTCAGTTGTGACTCGTTGTTTTCACTAGTCAAGATGTGCTATATTTTTACGTCTAACTAAATGCACAACTTGCCTGTGACACCATTTAACTCGGAAGAATCGAGATGGATTTGTATTAGGGTGCTCCGTGTCAACTCCTCGTTCAGCCGTCGCGGTTAGCTTTTTCCCCTAAATAAATGCAATGAGTGCAGACCACTACGATTTACATTTACTGTACTTGTTCAGCAGAGCTAGAGTTATGTCTTTAAGGACGTCGACGAATTGTTTACATGCAGTCTTCCTTTCAATTATTTATTCTTGCCCTTAGTAACATAGACTACATTTCGTCTAGTATTTGCCGCTGATAAGGACCGTGATTTACACTTACTTCTCTATTACAGCCTGTACCAGACAAGATAAAAAACTGCAGGCACGCGAAACGTATTAGCGCTATCGATTTCTCGCGTCGCTTAAACATAGCCTGGGAGAAGATCTGATGAAGAGATAAAGCGAGGCGGCACCATGTTCGAGTCGATATTCATCCCGCAACACGGTGAATACATTGCCCCGTTTTCATTGTTTATGTCCAATACGTGTTTGAGCCAAAAATTGTAAACATAACATTTAATGACCAGAAAATAGCACTTTTTAAAAACTCTGATTGCTCACTGTTCTGAATTTCGTATTGAACAGACTGTCGTGGTTTTTGCCGCTGCGGTTGCATAATGGACTTCCTGAATATTTTGTATCCTTTGTTTTCTATCACGTGTGTGTCAACATCATTTCAGTAGCTGACATTCAAATGATCGGCTGATTAAAATATAAGGCCGCTTCGTGTAAGCTAATTTTCAGTGTGCAGCTTTTGCTGTAATTACGGAGTGGTTTGTTTGGTCAAAGACACATGAGAACTCTAAAATCAGATCTCCTGTTAAAGCTGAATAGCCAGTCGCCGCAGATTTTGGAACACTTTAGTCTTTCCGTTTTCGTCCAGGTAACATTTTCTTATTAAATTTATATTTGAAATTTGCCCCCGCCATATAGCCAACTTAAGCCCCTTCCGTAGTGCCAATTATACTACGCATTTAGTTATTTGCCATTTGCAAAGCGTACAAATGGAAGTAAATTATTTCGAGCTGATATCAACAAGGAAGACACTATTATCTATGTAACACAGATCCATGCTTATCATACCAAATATCTACAGTACATATCTCCAGCTCAGTGCTTCTACATAATAAGATACTGTATCTTCTAGTGTTATTCACCACATTTGTTCGTAATATAGGTCTGCATACGTGGGATGACAGCAAGACAGTAACCAATATCTGCATTATCTATGTAGAGGCCCGCCCGGTTGGCCGTGCGGTCTAACGCACGGCTTTCCGAGCGGGAAGGAGCGCCTGGTCCCCGGCATGAATCCAGTCGGCGGATTTGTGTCGAGGTCCGGTGAACCGGCCAGTCTATGGATGGTTTTTAGGCGGTTTTCCATCTGCCTCGGCGAATGCGGGCTGGTTCCGCCTCAGTTACACTATGTCGGCGATAAGTTCTCCACGTACGCGTACACCACCATAGGGGTCACACTCGTCTGGTGTGAGACGTTCCCTGGGGGTCCACCGGGGGCCGAACCGCACAATAACCCTGGGTTCGGAGTCGGGCGGCGGAGGGGTGAAGTGGACTGCGGTAGTCATCGTGGGGTTGTGGACCACTGCAGCTGCGGCGGGGACGGAGCCTCTCCATCGTTTCTAGGTTCCCGGTTAGCATACAATACAATACAATCTATGTAGAGATAATTTTTTTCTGATGTTAATTTTGTTTGGCATTAGATAATTCAGACCACCTACTTCACTACAAACATCCCATGTTGGAGTTTGCTTCTGACTTATTCGTATCCAGTAACATGAAAATTTACCACGATTAAAGAAATTCGCGTAAGAATTTATCTTAAATTCATTACTCATTTGGCTAAATTCACTACATTTTCTTTAGGAAAGAAGCTACTGTGAAACAGAGTCCACAAGACGTACATTGCTACTTTTCTTCAGTATTTCATTATTCTACACAAACCTTACAAAATATTTGAGGAATGTGTGTGGGTCTATGTTTCAGCAACGTTAGGTGATTTATTTTCGCGTCAAGATAGTTCTCGCCTGGAAAGCTGTTAGGTTCTGCGTATCGTTGTTCAGTACAGCTCTCTTTTGCGCGTGCTGACGGAAGCTGTGCCCACTGATGAACCGGTTTATGACACACAGAGTGACCAGTCTGGCCCCCTGGTCTTCGCCCAATTATAACGTCTAAGAAGGTCTACCTTCTCTTCTCAGTTTGCATCGTAAACTTCACGCTGGTATAGACACTAATTGTGCGATCCAAGAATTTCACCATGTCTCCCTCTCATAAGGCCTAGACGTCCGTGTAGGCAAGAGCAGATGTGGAGATTCCACGAAATGATTACAACGTGGCGAAATGGGATAGTATGCACATTTGACAAGAGCAACATATATACATACTACATCATTTTCGATGTATCTGCGCAGTAATAGTCCAGGATACAGAGCCATAGCGATCACTTTAAACAGATCTTTTACCACGATTTGTTCCATTCCGCTGTGTATTCATCACCTCATCGGAACATCATATTTGCACTTCAATGACAAATAAGGGAAGAACGTACGACAACAGAGCAACATCTATTTTGGGAAAGATCACTCTGAAAATACGGCATCTTATTGTTTCAAACAAATGTTTAGTTTTCTGCCTATGTGAATTTGCTGGTCGTTACTAACTGCTACACGATGTTGTTACTTCAGCTACAAGTGCGTCTACAGTGTTTAGGTTGGTTGATATTCAAACATCGGACGGTAGAACAAATATATATCCGTATTTTAAAGTCATTTTTTTTTGTGTTTTAATCGCTCGAGCTTTGGTGCTTTTCTTACGTTTTATCATCGTGCTACACTATTTTAATCATGTACACTATATCTAAAATCACCAACTGCGTATTGCACACGCTTGTGGGGCGTTCTTTACCATCACACTTATTGGGCCAAGCAATTAGGATAGTGCCGTTGAGCACGAAATACAAAAATTCCAGACAAAGCTTATCCTTTATGGATGTACTACAATCCGTGACTGTTCATTGAATATAAATAGAGAAAACTGCAACCAATCACCAATCACCAGTATTTGTTTGTTCTCATAAACTAGTTCTCGATCCTTTTCGGGCTCACCTTCAAATGGGCACATGGCAGTAGCTTTGTGGCTTTGTGACGAGAGGCAGATTGAAAAAAGTTTTAACATATCACCATGCGTGATGGTTTTATGGTGAGTTGTGTCTAAAAACGAATTAGTTAACTTATTGCGACAGTATGGGCTACTTTGCAAGTTAGTATCCGTCTGTCAGTTTCCATTTTACTGTCGTTGTTAGTAAAGGAATTCGTTTTTCGACACAACTCGCCATATGGCGACAAATGTTTTCTCTCTCTTCTTGTTATAGAGCCAGTACCCTGCATTGCGCAACGGAAATAAAGATGTAATTCCCATGTGCTCCATCTGAAAATGAGACTGAAAAAGCCCGAAATCTGGTACACCAAATATTTCAAAATATGACCGGTTACAATTTTGTGTAGTTATATTACATAGAAATTAAATCCAGGGGGTCATTTTACGAAGAGGCCAGCTGTGAGTAGGAGTTCAAATGTCTATTTGTAGCTTGTTCACATAATGTGGAAACAGGAGTAGAACTCCAACAGGCAAGGTCACTATTGCACGTCGTTTATTGTGATGACTGGTTGCAGCAAACTACGTTGCCGTCACCAGGTCTTCTGCAGTCAGCTGGGGCACACTTGTATGTGGCACCCGAATATGATAAGAATATTAATGTAAACTAAACTGAAATTATGATATAAACGATACATATCTCTGATAGGCTTTATAATGCGGATCGCTGACTGTGCACGAACGCAGAGGCAAAGATACTGCTTCCGGTCTGGGATTGTAGCGCTGCAGTAAGAGAGCGCTGGGCGCACAGTTGTAGGTAGCTGTCTGTAAGTGGAAGATGATGAAGGAGGCAGTTTTTGTGAAGCCACCATGTGGTGTCACCGCCAGACACCACACTTGCTAGGTGGTAGCTTAAATCGGCCGCGGTCCATTTAGTACATGTCGGACCCGCGTGTCGCCACTGTGTGATCGCAGACCGAGCGCCACCACAAGGCAGGTCTCGAGATACGGACGAGCACTCGTCCCAGTTGTACGACGACTTTGCTAGCGACTACACTGACGAAGCCTTTCTCTCATTTTCCGAGAGACAGTTAGAATAGCCTTCAGCTAAGTCCATGGCTACGACCTAGCAAGGCGCCATTAGCCTTACATAGTTTGATAGTTACCGTATAAATGTCTCAAGAAGAACGTTGTAAACCAACAAAGAATAAAGTTAAGTATTCGAGGAGCTGCATACTTTTCTTATTAGCATTCAATAGTTATCCTGTTCCAGACTTCACGCCAGTCGGCGTGTGTGTACGCGTGCCTTTCTTTCGGCTACCCGTCACTGTGGACTGGCTGCCTTAGCAGTCCACGTCACACCAAGTGTTACATTAATGTAGGAATTAAGAGAACATGGAAGCGGAAATCTTCGTGCAAGCGAGATGAAGATGTTAAATAATTATGATTTTCGTTTTACCAGCGCGTTACTATAGATGAGTTGGCTGATAATTAGTAACTGTTGAGTAACCCCAGGATGTGCGTTTACTGATTTGATAAAAAGGCTAGTTAGATATTTCACTTTTGTAATGTTTCTAAGATTTGTTAACAGAGCTATATGTACTTTGATATTTGCATTTATGCTGGTTTAGTGAGGTTAGATAATATTTGCTGTTTAAATCTCACTGTTGGTGAATTAATCAGTAAATATGATATATTATTCTAACCAATGTACGAGTAACTTCAATTGTAGATGTTTTTGAAAAGACAGACTTAACTTGCAATGCAATTTCGTTAAAAAAAATTTGTGTTAGTAATTCGCCACAATCATTACCACCTGCATGTCCAGGTCATATGTTTTTCAAAGAAGTTGGATTTTTCTTAAACGTTTTCATTTATCAGTCAAAAGAATTTCATGTGCATTTTAAAGTATAATGGCCAGCATTGCACACTGCTAAGCAAGTAGCTATCAAATTCATATTTTTTATGAGAGGCTAGAATATATCGCGTTCCGCCGCTGCTGCTTTAGAGGTAAGACAATTTAATTTGTTTTTATGTGGACAGGGACCATGGTTATGAGTTTTGAACAGGGCCAAAGGATTCAGTGCCTAAGGGGCTGAATGTATTTTGCAGTGACTGTATTTCTTTATTGGTATTGGGAGTTGCATTTCCCAAACAGTTCGTACAAAGTTTTTGCTAACAATAACATAGAGTAAGCACACCACTTGCACTTACAACACACAACATGGTGATTCGAGTTTAGAATCCATTCCACAGTACCGGCACTCATTCAACGTAATCGTAAAGTTTTTTTAAAGAACGTTACACTTTCATTTAAGCATTCCAAAGTATTATAAGGCTTTCTTTTTAAAAGAACTTTACAGTACATTTCACTGAATCTTGACAAAATGCGTCGTATATCCTATCGTATCATATAGAACGACATTTCGTAAATGATATGATACTATATAAGAGTTATTTGGTCAATATTCAGTGAAATGTACTGCAGAAGACTGATGATGGTAACGTAGTTAGCCGAAACCGGTTTTCCCAATAAATCCTGTCCAATAGGGATCTTGGGGGTTTCAAGCTGTACTTCTGTTCGTTAATCTAGCTCGCTCCCTAAATTGACAATGTCAGGCATATATATTGTCCAAATAACACAATGGTTTTAGAACTGTAGCACGTCTGCACTTGTTTTTTTTCGTTCCTGTAACTATACAGTGGTACGACTGTATCTAGCTTTGTTGGGAGTGAAGTGCGAGATGAACGTCGCAGATGGCCCTGGGAAAGACGCCGGTACGGCCAGGCGCTGGCGGAACGCTCCTCGATCCTGAATGTCAAGCGCCTTTGCAGCCGCAAGTTGACGGGGTAAATATTTGTTAGGGCCGGAAATTGAGTCTGCACACACAGGTCTCAAATGGGACCACGAATAGCAGGTGGCTGACCAGGCGAAGCCATGCTGCTGTCCGTGTCACTACGTGTGTGTGTGTGTGTGTGTGTGTGTGTGTGTGTGTGTGTGTGTGTATATCCCTTCTGCAGACCAGGCCTATCGCGAAGGCTCTGTTCCAGTAATAAAACTACGATGTGAATAAACTTCACAGTATGTCTCAATGTATTACTGCAAAGCTGTCACTTTGCTGATAACCTTGCAGATACTTTTTCGTGATGAACGATTTGATAAAGTTTCTGGAAGAATAAAGAATTCTTGAGGATTGCGATGCTAGTATTGCATTAGTTCAGCGACCGACTTTAACTATTCTGTCCTCTAGGACAGTCGAGTACGGAAACAAAAATTAAAAGAGGATAAATTAGAATTTATTAACCTTATTATTTATTTGATCGATATCGATGATGTTATTGAATGTTATAATTTAAATATTGTTGAAAGAGATCTAAAACATATTTTTTAAAATACTTTCATATTGTTGCTAATGTCGGTTTCGGACAGCTGGCGAAATCAATGATTTCGTTCACATACTGGTTTAGGACTGGACTGAAAATCATGCAGGTGCTTAAATATTACACAGCGAAAGTAAGTGCTTAAATATTGCACAAAAATGACAAATGGCTCTGAGCACTATGGGACTCAACTGCAGAGGTCATTAGTCCCCTAGAACTTAGAACTAGTTAAACCTAACTAACCTAAGGACATCACAAACATCCATGCCCGAGGCAGGAGTCGAACCTGCGACCGTAGCGGTCTTGCGGTTCCAGACTGCAGCGCCTTTAACCGCACGGCCAATTCGGCCGGCTGACTATTGCACAGCGAAAGTAAGTAGAGGAATCCACTCTGGAACTTAAAACACTGAAGAACATATTCTTGAAATGCACCGTAGGAATGCGTGCTGGAAAGTAATGCCTCCGAATTTTTTATGTGAAAACTGTTGAAGCTCCTTAAATTAAACAGACGCTATGGACGTCCTACATCTTTATTTGTCAACACAGTTCCCCTGGCGACGAGCACATTCCTTCCAACGAGAGACCTGTTGTTGATACCGTCTATGTAGAATGTTTGACTTTGTTGACGGAGCCACAACTTCACCTCTGCTTCCAAAATTGCAGTCCTCGAAGGTGTTCTTTAATTTCTGGAAACAGGTGGAATTGGGAAGGGGCAAGTCGGTACCGTATCGACGACAGTGAACCCCCAGGGTGCCGCATTGTTGCGGAAGTCGCAGTGCTGGTGTGTGGACTGGTGTTGCCATCATGAAGGAGAGGGTGCTCTGTGTGTGGACGAACTCTTCTGCCGTTACACTTCCGACTTCCCCACGCTGTTTCTCACACACCGAAATAGTTAACATTACACACCAACATGTTACACGCTGCAATTCGGAGCCCTGTAGCAGCTACAAATACGTAGACATGAAGAATAAAGTTGTAGAATGTTGATGCCGTTTATGTTAGTTAAAAAGCTTTAAGAATTCTTACATTAAAAATTCGAAGGTATTACCTTCCAGCACGTCCTCTTATAATACACAGATTTGCTGTTTCTTTATTATAACTACCGATTTCGATCTATATTCGCACCATATTAGGTTTATCTATACAATCACACTGTACAAAGTGCTTCACAGTAAACAACGAAAATCTACTTAGAAAATCGGTATTGAACTGTTCTTCCTGTAAATTCAACCCCTTATCGTAAATGTGAAATATTCTTTTGCATTATACGTGTGAAATATTCCTTTGCATTAGACGTGTTAAATATTCCTTTGCATTATACATGTTTCGACATCTAATCATTCAACCCAGTCTTCGCTAGTCAGTCGACAGCACCAGTAGTCCGAACTAATTGGCCTGTGTCCTGCTTAAAATTGTCCAAAGATTACAGGCCGCAGACATTCATACAAATTTAATATTGATACATTTCTATCAACACCAAGCCAACGGTTTCAAGTCCCTCTGTAATATTATACACCATTGCAGAAGCTAAACATTACATTAAGTGCTATCCGTCACATAGTTATAAGTTGTCAAATTAAATATCTGCAAAATCCCTCTACAGTAACATTTAAAATTTCAAAACGCTAATCATAGGAAGAATCCTACTTACAGTTTTGAACATGGCTATCTTTCAGAAACCGTATACCAGTTTCAATGGAGAAATAACACAGACAACCGACTACAAATAATTGTTTAATCCATGTACCTAGGTTTCGATACCTGTAATGATGTCTTCATCAGAATGAAAATTTAAAAGCCGTTAATTCTTCCTTGCCTTCTCGCAGTGTAACTCCACAGCATCCTTACAGACGTCGAAACCTAGGTAAATGTATTAAACAATTATTTGCAACAGGTTGGCTGTTTTATTTCTCCACGGAGAAACCAACTTCTCTACAAAGCGAAAGTATGAGAGTGTAATTAGTCATATACTGGCGACCCACCCCGGCTTCGTGCGGGAGCACTGAGTATCTGAGGCAGGACGAATTGTCTGTCAAAGTGGTAATAGATTACTTACTCAAACCCTCCTTGTGAATCGGTCTGTTAGTGAAAACTGAATCAAAATCCGTACAGGAGATCCTCGCATTAGCCTTCATATACACACAGAAAAAATCTGTGGGGAAATTTAATTTAGTAAAACGTACAAATAATGATTTTCGGCATTGTTTCAGCATTTATCAGGCCGTCCAGTCGGTAAGAACTCGGTTGTGATTTTCACCGAACCAGCTGGTGTAAGGGAAAGGCTGGCTGACATAGACGTTGAACTATAAAAATATGAAGGGGAGATATAGACCATCCCCCGCATTTGCCTACAGTGATGTAAGAAAAGTGTGGGAAACCTAATTCAAGCCGTTCAGTTTGGGATTTTAACTTTACTCCTCTTGAATACTAGTCCCCAGTCTAAGCTATTGCACCCTCTCGATTCATAGTTAAATTAGGTTAGTGCAAGGAACACAATTTTGTATTCAGCCTACATATGAATGCAGAGAACCAATTATACCGTGTCGTGTGACAAACCGTACTATGAGTTGCAGACATACGCAAAAAAGTGTCAGACGTTCACATTTTCTTTGAACTGGAAAACCAGTTATGCGCGATTTTATATACTGACGTAGACGTACTGTCGGATGCTTTCATCAGCAATTAGTGCTAAGGACAATCGTTCCTCACTCTGGTGTTTAATACACTTGCCTTTGTTGAGCACGTTAGAAATATGCGTTCAGAAATTTCGACACCAAATTAGCCTGGTGGCTGCTCTAGCGCCTGAGGGTTAGGCTGTCCCTTCAACGCACCTTGGGTGGGGTTTACCTACCTTCACTCACGAGAGCGAGCGCCAGGCTGAATTGGTGTCGAAGTTTCTGACAGGTGCATTTGTAACGAGCTCAGCAAAGTTGCGTCGGTGGCACCGACGGTATTACCGAACTGGGGAGATCTTAGAGGGACGCTTTGCCGGTTTATTCAGGCACATTTTAATGATGCAGTCCTGTGTCAGCTCGCCAGACGACGGCGGAAAACAGGAGAGCTGAAAAACCGTAAGTAACCTTTACTGTTTCGGATCACGTTCAGATTTCTTCCGATCACGTTCAAATTTTGTCGAATAGTTTGTAACGGTCCCTAGTGATTCCAACGTGTACATTTAAAAGGCGTATAAGGTACATCTGAGAGGTTACACTGAATACTACCTGTCAGTTATACCTTAACGCTGTTTAAAGGGGACTTTCGGTGTTTATAATATGTCCAACTTATGTAAACATATGTGTTACTGTGTACAGTGTTTTTGTGATGTAAGAAGCATCTTTGAGCGATATGTATGTATGGCCTTTTGCACAAGGTGCTTTGTGTTTAAATGTTTTAGTTATGAAAACCCCTTTGTAATGTGCTAATTTTTTTCCACTCGACAGCTAGGCTTGAGGTTCAACGTAAAATGAACACGTTTCACAATAAACAGATTTTTAAGGTATGTAAATGTGCAGTTCAAAAATGGTTCAAATGGCTCTGAGCACTATGGGACTCAACTGCTGTGGTCATAAGTCCCCTAGAACTTAGAACTACTTAAACCTAACTAACCTAAGGACATCACACACATCCATGCCCGAGGCAGGATTCGAACCTGCGACCGTAGCGGTCGTGCGGTTCCAGACTGTAGCACCTTTAACCGCTCGGCCAAATGTGCAGTTCCACTTCCGGTTTTTGTAATGACAAAATCACGTCTTAACTTGTGTTATGAGACATATTCCATGTATAAGCACTTAGTTACAGGCCTAAAGATGACGGCAAAGTCTATTGAAACCGGTTGTCTTAAATAAAGAAGTATTTTATGCGATCTAGGCTGTTGAATGTTTCTTAGAAAATAAAATATATCGCTCCTTCACTACTCTGAAAATGAGAAGGGCATCCTGTACTCCACATAATTGTGACGGCATGGCCTATTAACTGTAGCGCTTTCGCCCTGCCCGGCGAGACGCGTGCAACTTGTACCGGTCTGGTGAGCGGGCTACCAACTCTGACCGCCAGCGAATTCCGCCGGGACAGCGGGACCTTTAAAGTTTCAGAGTGGCGCAGCTCGTCGCGCTTGGCCGCCTCCTTCTTTATTCGTGAGAGCTTAGCCCGGGCGTCTGCCGGCGGCCAGACAGGACAGCCTCCCTCCGAGGTGGCGGCGATCCGGCGGTTCGCCACAGAGCGAGCAGGCGCGCCCTCCCCGGGGACAACCTGTGGAGCGGCAGCCGCGGCTTGCGGAGGAGTTTTCCTGTGTTCGGCGTGGAACTTGGGCTGGTTGTTTAGAGACCCACCTGGGGCAGCGCGCAGCGAGGACGCCGCAGTTTAAATTAGAATAAAGAATAATTGAATCACTCCGGTATTGAAAAACTCTTGTTCTTTCTGCCTGACCTCACAAAGTTTAAAGAAACCACCAACAGTGACAACTGCTCTGCTTTTGAAACGCTGTGCAAGCCATTAAAATTGTAACGCTAGGATGGATGACAAATAACGGAATTTTACATACCTCTACATCAGTACTCCGCAAGCCACGTGACTGCGTGTGCCGGAGGGTACTTATGGTATGTGTTAGGTTTCTTGGTCTATTGTGTACTAACCGTGCTGCCCAACAGCCAACAGAAGGAGTATGAATCGGCATGAAATTTACGTAATGAGAGATAATTACTACTTGAAGTACTGGAATTAACGCATGAATTCTTGTTGTAATTAAATTGGTGCCATGAACAGTCTTACTCGTAGCGTAAGAAAAATACAGTGTAACGTACCAATACTGAAGTCATACAAATCGTATTTTGCAGCGAACTTGGTGCTTAACAAAAAGTCATTGTTCGATTATTACACATATATGTATTTAATAGAAGCCACTATTAAGTTACGCTGACATAATTAATTTACCTTTAATTTTTTGTGATTGCCGACCATACAGCCCATTCACTAA
Organism: Schistocerca piceifrons; assembly: GCF_021461385.2. Taxonomy (NCBI): domain Eukaryota; kingdom Metazoa; phylum Arthropoda; class Insecta; order Orthoptera; family Acrididae; genus Schistocerca; species Schistocerca piceifrons. The sequence goes on from NC_060140.1 coordinate 550,004,604, forward strand.
ATCTTGATGATTAGCACATATATATTTTAAGATGCCTTGCTGCATGGAAGAAATTAATGCCCCTTCTTATGATTGCAGGCAAAAGTCATGCTTGTGAACGAATATTGGCGTAATATATAAGATATTCTTGCGGCTATGATAACTTTTAATATATATTTTTTCTTGTATTTTATCACACATAGCATTTATCACACACATTGTTGACGCACGAGTAAAAATTACACGTCCTTTTTGTGTGGGATCTGAAACATAAGTACTCTCAAGCGAGATTGAAACAAAAGTTTTCTAAAAAAATTGAATGTCCTCCGGACATTGCTCTTTTGTTACACAGATAATTTTAAAATCCTATCTTTGCCGTCTTTTGCGGCAATGTACAAATTTTCATTACTAATGAGGAAAAGGAAACATTCATAGACATTAATAACAAGAAAAAAATAAAATGTATGATATTGGGAGCTAGTTGCTTGGGTATTACACAGGTAGAACTAACTTATCGCGCCTTCCCTGTTCCACTTGCGAATGGCGCGTGGGAAGAGCGATTGTCCGTAAGCCTCTGTGGTAGCTCTAATTTCTCGGATATTTTATTCGTGGTCATTTCAGGAAATGAGTGTGTGTGAATTTCTAAAAGAATAACACACACCCATGCCCGAGGGAGAACTCGAACCTCGGGCGGGAGGGGCTGCGCAATCCGTGACATGGCGCCTCTAACCGCGCGGCCACTCCGCTCGGCTCAGGAAAAGTACGTAGGAGAAAGCAATACGTTGTCCCACTCTTCCCGGAAAGTACTCTCCCGAAATTTCACTGGTTACCCTCTCCGTGATGCACAACGTCTCTCTTCCAAATTCTGCCACTGGAGTGCTTTGGGCATTTCTGCAACGGTCTCGCGCCGGATGAACAATTCCGCGACGAAACGCGCTGCTCTCTGTTAGATTCTTTCTATCTCTTCTAGATATCAGTGAGCCTACCATCTGTTAATGGTCCCAGACTGACGAACAATACTCAAGAATAGTTCGAACAAGCGCCTTGCAAGCAACTTCTTTCGTGGATGAGTTACATTAGTCTGGTATCCGCTTTTCTTACTATTCGTTGTACGTGATCAGTTCACTTATGGTCGCTCTATATAGTTACTCCAAGATATTTTACGCTGTAAACTATTTCCAGCAGTATCTGATCGGTAGTGTAGTTGTACAGTAGTGGATGTCCTTTACTGTGTATCCGCAATATGATACATTTATTTACGTTCTGGGTCACCTGCCATAGCCTGCACCATTCATCAGTCCTGTGCAGATCATTCTGCAAATCGTCACTTTCTTCAGGTGTTACTACTTTCCTATAGCAACCGTATCATCTGCGAACAGTCTTAAAGCGCTTCCGCCGCTTTCTACTAGATCGTTTATATACGTTGTAAACAGTAAAGGTGGTACCACATTTTTTCCTTGGAGTACTTCGGAAATTACCTTCACCTCTGTTGATTTTGTTCCATTAAGAGCGATGCGTTGAGTTCTCTCTCCAAGGACGTCCTAAATCCAGTCGCAAATCCGGCCCGATACTCGGTAAGCCAGTATTTTTTTCACTAGACGTCAGCGCGGGACGGTGTCAATTGCCTTCCTGAAGTTAAGGAACACGGCATCAACGTGAGCGCCCCTGTCTACAGCGCTGTGGCTCTCATGGAGGAACAGAGAGAGCTGAGTTTCGCAAGATATCTGTTTGCGGAATCCATGGTAATTTTTGTGGAGATTTTAGGTCTCCAACAACGCCATAATTCTTCAGCATAAAACATGTTCCATAATTCTGCAACAGATTGACTTCAAAGATACAGGCGTGTAATTATGTGCATCTGTTTTACGACCTTTCTTGTAAACGGGAACGACGTGCGCGTCGCTAGCTAGCCTTCGTTACTCCAGCGAGCTACGATAAACTTCTGCTAGAGGGGGAGCAAGTTCTTTCGCGTAATCTTTGTAGGATCTTGTAGGTATATCATCAAGCCCTGATGCCTTTCCCTACCAAGTGATTGTAGTCGTTTTCTATTCCGCGAAAGTTTTGCCGTTTGCGTTTATTTAGTACTTGGGTGGAAAAGGTAATTAAACTTGCAGGAGATCTGCGGATATACATAGTGTGAAAAGTACTGGTTGGCACAATAGCACCATACTAGTCTCCCTTGGAACTTGGTACCAGAAGTTTCCAACACATAAGAGATCTGGAGAATGTCTTGGGCACGGTAACAGTGGAACATCCTTTGTATCCAGGCAGGTGAGAACACGACGGGTACTATGCATCTTGTTGAATCGTAACGCCACGGAGACGTCGAAGATAGGACACAGTCACCAGCCTTAACACGTCAGCAATCTAACGGCTCCCGTCCAGATTGCCGAGGTGATTCGTTATGTTTCGAATGATGCCTGATCGCGTTAGGTGCTTGGTCTGACTGACGATGAAGAACGGAGTCTGGCAACGCTCTACTCGGCAACTTCACATATGGGTACTTCCATCGTAATGCTCTACGCAGAACCGAGGCTCGTCTGAAAATGAGACGTGGTGCGTCTTCTGTGTCTAGCGTTGTTTGACGCACCGGTATCCGTATGTATATCTCTTTAGCCGCGCCAAGGAAAGCAGCAACAACTGTCCCCGTACTCACACTTCCTGCTGTGCCGAAAGTTTCAGAGCCCGTGTGAGTTTTTGTCTTGCTGCAAACAAGCCCTTTTCTGGACCCAAGGTATATGACGTGGCTGTATGATCCTACATGGCCAATCGAACAAAATGTGTGTCCTCTCAGGCGCTAGTCGCGTGGAACCGTTGAGATCTTACATGGTGTTGTATATAGTCCTCCTGAACCCTTTCATTTCGTACTACGCGAGTAGCAATATTATCGATAGGCTACGATCCAACCATTACCAAATACCGACACGTGCCGGTAGACGTTTCTCCTTTCTACATAAAGCGTAACACTATCTTCTCGCAAATAGCCAACATTCAAATACCATTCTCAATGAGAAATTGTAACGTATCGCCTTCGTATTTGTAGAGGTTTAAAATTGAAATATGAAAGTAAAATGTTGACGAAGGAACGATACATCACATGATCGATGGAAAAGGAAAACATATTGATATAAATCTATTAATGGTGCTCTGAACTTTAAACAGTCTTCTTGCTACATGAATTGATTATTTACTCTTATAAGGTACCTATCGTTATCATACAAATAATAGCATCGGAGCCTGATGTCGTTGCAAAGCGGCAAGCTTGATGACTCAAGACCGTGTTATTTTTAATTGTTAATGCTTGGAAATATTTTGTATAATCATTATAATTTAAATCGGATTTCTTTACAAGCTTGGACTGCAGATCTGACTGACTAAAGTTGAAATGCGAATAAGATAGCGTGTTTATGGCACACGGTGTTTGCGTCACCAAATCGATGACTTCCAACTGATTTAAAAGACTGAACATTATTTACAAAAGGTTTCAGTAACAGTAATGCGGCGGGATTATGCACTTTATTGCCAAGGAAAGCCGTAAATGGTTATTATCTGAAAACGTAGTTCACATTATAAAGCATAAAACTTGTAGCAGCGAGAGTAGTAGGAGAAGGCAGAGTACTGCTATCAGTTTTTCATGACGTTTAACAGCAGAAAAACGAAATCTATCATACTGCGTGTGGTTGTGGGAACTTCACATACACTCCTGGAAATGGAAAAAAGAACACATTGACACCGGTGTGTCAGACCCACCATACTTGCTCCGGACACTGCGAGAGGGCTGTACAAGCAATGATCACACGCACGGCACAGCGGACACACCAGGAACCGCGGTGTTGGCCGTCGAATGGCGCTAGCTGCGCAGCATTTGTGCACCGCCGCCGTCAGTGTCAGCCAGTTTGCCGTGGCATACGGAGCTCCATCGCAGTCTTTAACACTGGTAGCATGCCGCGACAGCGTGGACGTGAACCGTATGTGCAGTTGACGGACTTTGAGCGAGGGCGTATAGTGGGCATGCGGGAGGCCGGGTGGACGTACCGCCGAATTGCTCAACACGTGGGGCGTGAGGTCTCCACAGTACATCGATGTTGTCGCCAGTGGTCGGCGGAAGGTGCACGTGCCCGTCGACCTGGGACCGGACCGCAGCGACGCACGGATGCACGCCAAGACCGTAGGATCCTATGCAGTGCCGTAGGGGACCGCACCGCCACTTCCCAGCAAATTAGGGACACTGTTGCTCCTGGGGTATCGGCGAGGACCATTCGCAACCGTCTCCATGAAGCTGGGCTACGGTCCCGCACACCGTTAGGCCGTCTTCCGCTCACGCCCCAACATCGTGCAGCCCGCCTCCAGTGGTGTCGCGACAGGCGTGAATGGAGGGACGAATGGAGACGTGTCGTCTTCAGCGATGAGAGTCGCTTCTGCCTTGGTGCCAATGATGGTCGTATGCGTGTTTGGCGCCGTGCAGGTGAGCGCCACAATCAGGACTGCATACGACCGAGGCACACAGGGCCAACACCCGGCATCATGGTGTGGGGAGCGATCTCCTACACTGGCCGTACACCACTGGTGATCGTCGAGGGGACACTGAATAGTGCACGGTACATCCAAACCGTCATCGAACCCATCGTTCTACCATTCCTAGACCGGCAAGGGAACTTGCTGTTCCAACAGGACAATGCACGTCCGCATGTATCCCGTGCCACCCAACGTGCTCTAGAAGGTGTAAGTCAACTACCCTGGCCAGCAGTATCTCCGGATCTGTCCCCCATTGAGCATGTTTGGGACTGGATGAAGCGTCGTCTCACGCGGTCTGCACGTCCAGCACGAACGCTGGTCCAACTGAGGCGCCAGGTGGAAATGGCATGGCAAGCCGTTCCACAGGACTACATCCAGCATCTCTACGATCGTCTCCATGGGAGAATAGCAGCCTGCATTGCTGCGAAAGGTGGATATACACTGTACTAGTGCCGACATTGTGCATGCTCTGTTGCCTGTGTCTATGTGCCTGTGGTTCTGTCAGTGTGATCATGTGATGTATCTGACCCCAGGAATGTGTCAATAAAGTTCCCCTTCCTGGGACAATGAATTCGCGGTGTTCTTATTTCAATTTTCAGGAGTGTAGAACCGTAATTACCTCGTTTCTCCTGTTGGCGATTCCGTAGGGTAGCGATATTATATTTCCTGGCACATTCTTGTTTGATCGGCGTCTATGATCACTCATTAATTTGAAGCACGGTCTAGGATCCGTACTTCTTCAAAGACGATCTTTTGGTCACTGCAGATGTTTGTAGACTTTTGTGACTGATCGGCCAATGGCGTTCGGTGAAGCTCAGGGTAACATAGTTGCCATTAAAATTACATCATCCTTATGTGGCAAGCAACGAAGAAATAATGAACACTTCAGTGCAACCACACACAGGATAGGAGTAACGCCATCTACATTCTGTATGAACTAAACATCTGAACGAGTACTGTCATCCTCAGCTTATAGGCGTCACTAGAGAAGAGGAGGAGGACGAGACAGTAACAAACTGTGAACCGCAGGACTGAACCTCTATGGATCCACGCCTGTGGCCGAGAACGAAGCTGGAGCAGGCCGGTCCGAGTTGCGCCGTTGCGGTGATGTTGCGTGGGCGGTCCACGGCACTTGCGTTTGCTCTTATTTAAAATGCAGCGTTTCAAATTAGCAGGAGATGGCGCTGCTTTTGTGTGGCAGCCGGCGAGGCTTTAATTAGGCGAGCCGGGTGCCCTGCGGAGCGCGGCCGAGCCTGCGACCGACCGCCTCCCGCCTGCACCCTGGCCGCGGGCCGGTAGCAGGCAGCAGGCAGGCGCCGTAATCACCGCAGCGAGGGGGAGGCGGCGGCGCGTCGCTTTGTGGCGCCAGTGCGTGCCGCGCCGTGCGTAAACAGCGCCGTAATTAACCGACACCGTCTCTGCAACTGTCGTAGCTCTCGGTCCCCGTTCTTAACACCGCCAGCGCTACGGCGTACCGCCCGGCTTTCGGAAGAGTATCGACCTCACAATCCCGAAGGTATGAAACGCAGATAAATGCGAGAGCTACCGCTCAACCAGCTTTGCAATTCATGTATCTAAGTTGCTAACAACAATAATACTGCTTGTAACGGGTACAAATGAAGATACACTACTGGCCATTAAAATTGCTACACCAAGAAGAAACGCAGATGATAAACAGGTATTCATTGGACAAACATATTATACTAGAACTGACATGTGATTACATTTTCACGCAATTTGGGTGCATAGATCCTGAGAAATCAGTACCCAGAACAACCACCTCTGGCCGTAATAACTGCCTTGATACGCCTGGGCATTGGATGGCGTGTACAGGTACAGCTGCCCATGCAGCTTTAACACGATACCACAGTTCATCAAGAGTAGTGACTGGCGTATTGTGACGGCCAGTTGCTCGGCCAGCATTGGTCAGACGTTTTCAATTGGTCAGAGATCTGGAGAATGTGCTGGCCAGGGGCAGCAGTCGAACATTTTCTGTATCCAGAAAGGCCCATACAGGACCTGCAACATGCGGTCGTGCATTATCCTGCTCAAATGTAGGGTTTCGCAGGGATCGAGTGAAGGGTAGAGCCACGGGTCGTAACACATCTGAAATGTAACGTCCGCTGTTCAAAGTGCCGTCAATGCGAACAAGAGGTGACCGAGACGTGTAACCAATGGCACCCCATACCATCACGCCGGGTGATACGCCAGTATGGCGATGACGAATACACACTTCCGATGTGCGTTCACCGCGATGTCGCCAAACACGGATGCGACCATCGTGTTGCTGTAAACAGAACCTGGATTCATCCGAAAAAATGACGTTTTGTCATTCGTGCTCCCAGGTTCGTCGTTGACTACACCATCACAGGCGCTCCTGTCTGTGATGCAGCGTCAAGGGTAACCGCAGCCATGGTCTCCGAGCTGATAGTCCATGCTGCTGTAAACGTCGTCAAACTGTTCGTGCAGATGGTTGTTGTCTTGCAAACGTCCCCATCTGTTGACTCAATGATCGAGACGTGGCTGCACGATCCGTTACAGCCATGCGGATAAGATGCCTGTCATCTCGACTGCTGGTGATACGAGGCCGTTGGGATCCAGCACGGCGTTCCGTATTACTCTCCTGAACCCACCGATTCCATATTATGCTAACAGTCATTGGATCTCGACCGACGCGAGTAGCAATGTCGCGATACGATAAACCGCAATCGCGATAGGCTCCAATCCGATCTTTCTCAAAGTCGGAAACGTGATGGTACGCATTTCTCCTCGTTACACGAGGCATCACAACAACGTTTCACCAGGCAACGCCGGTCAACTGCTGTTTGTGTATGAGAAATCGGTTGGAAACTTTCCTCATGTTAGCACGTTGTAGGTGTCGCCACCGGCGCCAGCCTTGCGTGAATGCTCTGAAAAGCTAATTATTTGCGTATCACAGCATCTTCTTCCTGTCGGTTAAATTTCGCGTCTGTAGCACGTCATCTTCGTGGTGTAGCAATTTTAATGGCCAGTAGTGTATTTTTATATGTGGTACAATATTACGCTGGTGGAAAAAAATTAGTACACGCTTTTACAGTTTTCCAATTCACTCAACATTTATTGTTGCAAGAGCGCATATGGAGCACATTAAATGATTACATTTGCAGATCAATAGCACGAGGGGTACTGGGGTACCTTCCGGAAACACTCATATCAGTGCGTTGTGTAACCTGTAAGGACAGCCATGCAGTCGCTGACTCTGATATCCAGTCAGTCGCACAGATGGCGAATACTGTCCGGGGTACGTTATGCCACGCCTGCTCGACCTGTTCACGTACCATCATATCCCTCCAGTGTTCGACTGGAGACATGTTCGGGGATCGTGCTGAGAAGGGAAATTGCTGCACGTCATGCAGAGCACGTTGAGTTTGAGGGGCAGTGTGTGGGCGAGCATTATCCTATTGGGACACCACGTCACCTTCCTGTTGCGAGAACATCAAAAGAGCGGATCTAACAACACTCTGCACGTACCGAGTTCTGGTTACCGTCCAGAGGTGAACAAGAGTTTCGCACTCCCAACCATAGGGCCTGGGGTGGGGCCAGTGTGGCCTGGACAAATGCGCTCTACGAGACAGAGCTCACCAGGTCTATGTCGTACGCTCTGCCTGCGGGCAGAATCTGTTTTCATCGTCTTTCAAGTGATCCTTTGATGGCACCAAGTCGAACCGCACACGCTAATGCCGTGGCGTGGTTGTAAGACGTATGCGTGCCCGTAGTGCCACTGCTAGTAACCGGTTCGCAGCAGTTCGTGTTGGCACGTCTACTCTCACAAGCCCTCGAATCTGCGCTGTGGTACTCGTACGATCTGCCACTGCTGCCCTCACAAAACGAAGATCCTGCCAGGTGTCTGTCCTACGTGGGCGTTCAGAACATAGTCGACGGGTGTGAGAATGTTCACGTCACCACCGACACCAGCGTTGTTGCACAAAAGACGCAGCACGCCCTATTTGTGTGGCAGTTCATCGAAAGGACCATCCCGTCACTCGGAAGGTAACACTTCGATCCCTTTCAAACTCGCTCAGTTGCCTGCAGGAAGCACGAGTGTGTCTCCGTGACATGATAGGCTATTTGCTTCACACGTTTGCACAACACTGAGCCTTCTGGCTGGGAGCGTTCGCTATTAAAGTGTAGGCACAGATGACGCTCTGCTAGCTATGCCACTACGCCATCTGTTGGCGGACGGCGTTGAACCAATATCAGTGTATCTACTATCCCTAGGTAGCATATGCCACCATCGGATCAATATCGACGTCGTCTTTCCAAGTGCACCAATTTTTTTCCGGCAGTGTATGTGCACACGTCAATGTATTGGTTGCTTCTCATCTGCATCAACAGTCTTCCCGCAAACATACCACATAATTTACTACCTGATGTTTCCTGCAAGGTCATAGCTGCATCACTAAGTGGACTACGCCTGCAGTATAGACTCACTGCTTTGCGCCCATACACCGACACCTGACGTGCTGCCCGGCAGAAAATAAGCATTCATGTGTTGCTCTTGCCACATGTTTTTGGAGGTACCAACCAACCTAAAACATACTACTCCTAATAGCTATAATTATTACCCTGAAAATGAAATAAATATTGATGTAATGTTGTTCACTGCACGTTCCTCAGTCACCAATAAAATATCTGCACTTATACCATTTACATACTGTATATCAAATTATTTTTAAAAAATGTGCATCATTTTTTAAAAATAATTTGATATACAGTATGTAAATGGTATAAGTGCAGATATTTTATTGGTGACTGAGGAACGTGCAGTGAACAACATTACATCAATATATATATATATATATATATATATATATATATATATATATATATATATATATATTCCGCAAGCCACCTTGGGGTGTGTGGCGAAAGGGGCCTGTGATACCACTGTCATTATCCCCTTCTTCCATTCGAGAATGGTGCGTGCGAAAAACCACTGTCAATAAAGTTTAGTACAACCCCTAATTTCACTAAGTTTTTCGTTGTTATTCCGGGAAATGTGTGTGGGAGGAAGTAATATGTTTCCCAACTACGCTCTCGAAATTTCAACTTTCTCCCTGATACACGTCTCTTGTAATGACTTCCAGTGGAGTAGGTGGAGCATCTCCGTAACGGTCCTGCGCTTACTACATGGCCATGTGACGGAAGGTACTGCTCTTTCTTCGATTTTCTCTGTCTCGTCTGTTAACCTTACCTCGTAAAGGTTCTGTTACACCCACCGTGTTTTCCTGGCTTGGCCTCTTCTGCTTACCACCTATTCAGGGCTATGAAGAAATATCGGCACGGACTTCCAGCGACTGCGAACACCTGTCCTGCTGAGGGTGCTACAAACTCCAAAAAAGTGCATCGAGGATAACGTGTAGAAGCTAAAAGCAGCCAAGTCAGGAGAATACGGTGGCTGTGGCTTTACCTAGAACCCTATTTTACCGGTGATAGCCGTGGTTTTCCGACTCGTGTGGGGACAAGCGTTGTCGTGTTGTGCGAGCACTTCTCATGTTCGCTTTCCACACGCTGCCACCAACCGCCCGTGAGTAGCGGCAGTGTTTTTCGCTCTCCTCCTACAGAAACCACACCGTCCAGCGCTGTCCTTGATAATCACACTCCATGTTGTCCGCTCACGTAATGGCAGCAGTTGGGAAAATTTGCAGGGATTACACTTCTAGTGATTGTCTTGCTACCTCCGGTTAGACCAAAGAAGTATTTGCAGCTGTAATGATGAGTCAAATGGTGCACCATGGCGCAACAGAAAAAAAATGTCCAGGTGTGAGCAGGGCTCGCGCACTGAGGGTTCCATACAAAATTATGTAGGCAGGGTGTTCCCGTAAGAGCGTGCAGATATGTAAGAGGACATAGAGAATGCTCCACTGAACAATTTGAGACAGGGAATCGGGGGTTGGAGAGATATGGAAGCAAATTAGTCTTCTGCTTTGTCTAGCGTTACTGTTTTCCAGCTTATTTACGACTGACATGCGTACAAGTTTACACGTACTGCGCTGTTTATTTACTTGTACATTCTACTGTATATTGCCTGCTAGGAAATAATGAAGACGAGGCTGGTTACTAGGAACTCACGATGCAGTAGTCCGTCTGAATGGCCACCTGTACTTGAGGTTCGTACAAAGAGTTCTACCTGAGTTGATGCAGAACGTACCCATTCCTGCTCGTGAGGGGATGTGGATACAACACGGCGGTGCACCGCCTCACTTCAGTGTGGACGTCCGCAACCATCTCAGTGCTGTATTTCCTTGTCGCTGGATTGGAAGGGCAAGCCCTATTCCGTGGCTTACGAGGTCACTTGACCTGACTTCCCTTGATTACATCCTATGAGGGTATCTAAAGTCACCTAGTGGATACGGAGATGGAATTAGTTGCCAGAGTTGTAGCTGCCTTTGTTGTGATTCGGGACACACCAGGGTTATTTGTCAGAGTGCGTCAGGATCTTGTTCGCCCATGTCATGCTTCCATTGAGGTTGATTGCCGTAAGTTTCAGCACATTTTGTAAAATACAGTACAAATGGTACGTTCATTGTGTCAGTGAGTGTATCTGCAGTTAGCTGTAACTAATGTAAATAAAAAGGTACACAGTAATTCCTATTATCTCCTTAAGCTGGCATGCTCTTACGGGAAAACTCTGTATAGATAGTTTATCTATTCCGAAAATCAGGGATATTTGTGATTTTTGCCTGTTGTCGACATTTATACTGGCAAGATACCGTTCCCAAGGATTCAAGAATGTTTCAATTTCAAGTTTGAAGTCGGATAACATATGAAACAAAATTTGTTTCGTGTGCTATAATTACATATTAGCAATTCGGATTTTTCCTGTACTGGTACTGTGAAGCAGTGCTTGTTGCCAAATTTCGTGATTCTAGGTCAACGAGAAGTACCCTAAAGGTTTCAATGAATGATTTTCCCATGTCAAAATACCTGACACTAACGGCCGTATCTTTTGATTGCATTGAATTAGAAGCTTAAATTTTTTACACCGACGATGGACCATAGACCTTAGCTATGGCACAGATTTGAACTTCATGTGCCAAACTGTTCCAGAAAAAAGGAACAGACGGTCAGACTGACAGACAGGTGGATAAAAAATGACAAAGAAAATATTTTTCGTGTTTTATAATTACAAAGTAACAGTTTTAGGATATTTGCCTTTACTTGTACTGTGAAAGCTTACTTCTTGCCAAATTTCATGATTCTAGGTCAGGATGAAGCACCGTATAAGTTCTGAGTGAGTTTACGAGTGTCAAAATATGTGACATAAATGGCTGTATCTTTTCACTGAACTGACTTAGAAGCTTAAAGTTTTTACGCCTCCAAGGGACCGTAGAGTGTAATATGTTACATAAATTTGAACTTGACACGTTTACCCTTTCATGAGAAAAAGGGCTCTGAACAGTCGGACACAAAGACAGGCAAACAGTCGGACGAACAACAAAGCTATACTATAAGGGTTCCGTTTTTACAGACTGTGGCACGGAACCGTAAAAACAGGGTAACACAGTGTGGAACTCCCCTCGTATTAAGCACTGCACAGAGGTAAGTCTTGTACCGACTCTACGTCGATGGCAATGGTTTGCCATAGGGTGTGGATTTCAATATCAAGAAATATGAAAATGTTTTCCAGAGACCGCTACGAGTCACAAACCTTTGTTGACGTACTTAAATGATTTAATGAAGCAACATGTTTCAAGGTAAAAAAACTATTGTTCGGGCTACAATGGCAATACAAAGTCAATTAGCATACATGTATCTTAAAGTTGTTGTACATATGTCACGGCATGTGCTGCGCTCATCCTGTGTGGGAAGAGAAGGGAAGCCTAATATGAGGGAATATTCACTTTGTTTGTTAATATGCTCTTCCCACAAGCAATTTTTAGTAATCATTCACTCTGTTCATATGAAACGGCTGTCTTTTTGCGGTTTGTTCAGTTGCCTCCATTGCTATGGCTCCTTGAATCTTGTTAACCACTGTTCAAAAACTTGCAAAGGACACTTAAACACGACATCACATTCAACTCTACTGTGAAACGAGATGTCACTCAAAAAAAAGATTGCTTCGATCTCACTGTCGATGTGTCGACCCTGGTAGTATCAGTCCCTTGCAGTCTCCTGCGCATTTTGCAGTCGTATCTCTGATGTCGGTTGACGAAATATATTACATAAGAGAGATTATGACAATTTGATGTTAAAAATGTCAGTGCAGTCGTAAGAAAATTAAAAAGATATTACTGCTAAAACATCGATTTATATATATTATGCTATACCATAGTATAGGCACAGCTGTGATAGTGTCACATATGCACAGAAATATAATGTATACCTGTCCACTTGTACGAGCGATATATTAGAATGTGAAATGAAGAGTGAAGCTTAAAATATGTGCTTGATAATGGACCACGGTTGAAACTGGCCAATTGCACGGATAATAAACGGAATACAGCCTACTTGAACCATGTTTTAACTCCCAAAACATAAAACGTAATTTTCTCTCCATCAGAAGTTGTAGGCCTACTGCTCAATTTTCAAGATATTACGCACAAGGAAAAAATTATACACGGTCATAAATGTTGAAAAAGTTTGGTAAGATACTTGGCTTTGCATACCATTGGCAAGTTTATTATAATCTGCTGAATAATTTGTTAGAGCCAACCGTACACAGTCTGAAAGTAGAGGATCAATCAGTTTATTTCTTCACTTAGATTTCACTGCGTTCATAATTGAAAATCATACCTCACATACGTAAGTTTATCCAAAAGATGATAAAACGTAAGATACCACTTTTAAAATGTTTTGTTAGGTTTTAACGCACACTAATTTCCAGAAGTTTTCTTCCTTGAATTCTGAATTTAAGGAAATATCATTTTGAAACTGAAGTATTTCCCTTTCATGTTGAGTCTCACTACAGGAGAAAAGAGTATTCATTTAACTTGAAGTATCTTCCATATCTTCTTTTTGGAAAGGTTGAGCTACGAAAGCTAGAACAGGTCCCATTGCCTTGAAATCTGAAAATCTGTTTTCAACCTCTTGTCTTCAGTGCTTGTCAGCAGCTTCATTCGAAAAGTCCGACTGTATTTGAGGAAAGTGTTTCACATTAAATTCCTGTAGCTGTGCTTTCCCAAGGTAGCAGTAACCTCGCAATGCGGGAGGAAACAATTTCTGGACGCAATCGTTAAAGGCGGTGAAATGCAGATGGAGACGGAAGAGCCGGATACAGTATTGCCAGATTTACCGTTTATAAACACCGTGCGAAACTCTCACTGTCAGCTAACTGATATTCTGCAAAACAGCTCATTTAAACAGATTTCGGACAAAGATTTTGAAAAATCGACTCATAAAGCCATGGCGATCGACCGATCGCACGCGATGGATGGGTTGAGGACTCTGCTCTATTGCTTCGTAGACAGATGACTGTCAATGTGATATATATACACTATGTGATCGAAAGTATCCGGACACGTGGCTGAAAATGACTTAAAAGCTCGTGGCGCCCTCCATCGGTAATGCTGGAATTCAATATGGTGTTGGCCCACCCGTAGCCTCGATTACAGCTTCCACTCTCGCAGGCATACGTTCAATCAGGTGCTGGAAGGTTTCATGAGGAATGGCAGCCCATTCTTCACGAAGTGCTGCACTGAGGAGAGGTATCGATTTAGGTCGGTGAGGCCTGGCACGAAGTTGGCGCTCCAAAACATCTCAAAGGTGTTCTGCAGGATGCAGGTCAGGACTCTGTGAAGGCCAGTCCATTACAGGGATGTTATTGTCGTGTAACCACTCCGCCACAGGCCGTGCATTATATGAACAGGTGCTCGATCGTGTTGAAAGATGCAGTCGCCATCCTCGAATTGCTCTTCAACAGTGGGAAGCAAATGGTGCTTAAAACATCAATGTAAGCTTGTGCTGTGATAGTGCTACGGAAAACAACAAGGGGTGAAAGCCCATTCCATGAAAACACGACCACACCATAACACCACTGCCCCCGAATTTTACTGTTGGCACCACACATGCTGGCAGATGACGTTCACCGGGCATTCGCCATCCCACACCCTGCCATCGGATCGCCACATTGTGTACCGTGGTTCTTCTCTCGACACTACATTTTTCCACTGTTCAATCGTCCAATGTTTAAGGTTCTTACACGAAGCCAGGCGTCGTTTGGCATTTACCGGCGTGATGTGTGGCTTATGAGCAGTCGCTCGACCATGAAATTCAAGTTTTCTCATCTCCCGCCTAACTGTCATAGTACTTGGAGTGGATCCTGATGCAGTTTGGAATTACTGTGTAATGGGATTGGATAGATGTCTGCCTATTACCATTACGACCCTCTTCGACTGTCGGCGGGCTCTGTCAGTCCACAGATGAGGTCGGCCTGTACGTTTTTGTGCTGTACGTGTCCTTTCACGTTTCCACTTCACTATAACATTGGAAACAGTGGATTTAGGGATGTTTAGGAGTGTGGAAATCTCGCGTACAGACGTATGACACAAGTGACACCCATCGCCTGACCACGTTCGAAGTCCGTGAGTTCCGCGGAACTCTCTCACTATGTCTAATGACTACTGAGGTCGCTGATTTGGAGTACCTAGCAGTAGGTGGCAGCACAATGAACCTAATATGGAAAACATGTGTTTGGGGTGTCCGGATACTTTTGATCACATAGTTTATAAAGAGGCGTACCAAAGGACGCCGGTTGTGGTAACCGTTCATCTGTACTTCAGTGTGAGGCCAGAAGTTGGTTTAACTCGGCCGAAATCAGTAAATATAGTTAAATAAAAACAGTGATCTAGACTGGTTTGCTTGTAAAGTTTGTTCTGTTAATTCGCCATTTTTGCCCCGCTTCAGACAACTCCAAAACGCTTCTACGAGGATCAATATACTCTGAAACGCCACACCTTTAAATTCTCTGTAAATAAACGGGACACTGTGTAACTGATGGCCTGCGAAAGATTTTGCTGTTGTGTCACAAAACTTTTAATCACGCGTGCTGACGAACCGAAGCTTAGAGGGCATCTCCCGCGTGAATGGAATTTCTGATTCTGACTCAAATTAAAGCACTAATTGTAATAAACATGGCGAACCCCTTGGAGAAACGTGATTACTGATATGTATGTGGACTGACAACCTTACTTCAATCCCCTGTCTTTATCTTCACGATCGACAGTCATTTGAAATTAGAAACGATTTCATTGGTGGAACGAAATCTACATGCGTCTGAATGAAAGTCAAACCTGCATCTTGGTAACTTAAAGACATTCAACATTTCACATCGAAGTGTTACTACGCTAAAAGCATCTTCGTAGTACAGTGGAGTGATAGACAATTACCCACTGAGGCACACTGGGAGTGTAGCTTTTCAGCCCAAACTGCAGATACAGAATGACAGGAAAGTCACTGGAACGAGTAAACAAAACAAACAAAATACCTAGAAGAAAAGTGTAAGTAGTTGTACACTTTACGAAGACGCCACTAGCAGAAAAACAAGATTTCAAGATTCTTGTGTGTAAACGGCTTGTAGGTTTTTGACAGCTTCGGCTGCAACGTTGGAGTTTATTTGACTCGCGTCAGTATCAGAATCAGTAAATATAATTTAGTCTGGATTGTATATTTCACCTTTAAATATAACAGAGGCATTCCCACGTGCAGCGCATTAACGGGCAACGTCCATACTTAAAATAGATCAGGATGTACGTGGCGACGTGGAATCCACCAAATCGTCCTGTTGCCGTCCTTCATTTTCTTAATGACCTACCTAACTTGAGATCACTTCTTGAGAGATATGGGGCAACGACAAGAGAGGTCTGTTTCGTAGCTCATCACGATACAGCTACACAAACTTACACCTAATACAAATCGTGGAAATTTTCGAGCGCTTATCTGACGGATGAGACATCTGGCAGATAGCACTTCTGGTAAGGCATCAGGGGATAACTTCCATTGTTCTAACAGTAAGGGGACAGATGAATCAAAACCAAAAACCAAAACGAAAATCTGACGGAATGTTTTTGTCATGTTCTTCTGGGAAGAAGCTGTCGCCACGTCATTGTTCAAATGGACTCTGATTCATGAACGTCAGAACTAGATTATAATTATTGTCCTTCATGCCGATATAGATGGTTGGTTCAAATGGCTCTGAGCACTATGGGACTTAACATCTACGGTCATCAGTCCCCTAGAACTTAGAACTACTTAAACCTAACTAACCTAAGGACAGCACACAACACCCAGCCATCACGAGGCAGAGAAAATCCCTGACCCCGCCGGGAATCGAACCCGGGAACCCGGGCGTGGGAAGCGAGAACGCTACCGCACGACCACGAGATGCGAGCGCCGATATAGACGTTATTGACAGCCGTACCAGTGTGGAAAGTATTCCACACTATGATTTTGTTCCGAACAAATCACTGATGCTACGTAAATTATTGTATAGCTATTCTGGATCTGCAACAACGTCCATTACGTTCGATAAACCTTTGTGTGTGTTGTGAGTTTCCGACGATGACATGTGTGTCTTGGATTAATGCTCGTGGTGATTTATCAAAATTTAGTGTTGTTGTTGGCTGTACTGTGTACACTAATAAATAAAACACATTTTTCTTTTACGAGCTGGCAAGTGGTGGGTTTGAGCTTTGTCCAATCTGGAGATCACTGATGTACCTGTATTTCCAATATCCGTGTAAAGTGGGTTGTCGTAGGATTCAGAGGAGCGGTACTAGCGGAAATAGGAAATGACCAGTGAATGTGCCTGCGTTCTGCTCTCGAGGCTCATTGGCTGAAAGGCTTGAATGTTAGAACAATTTCGGGAGTTCTTGGAAACTTGCGAAATCTTGGAGACGGCCGATAAAGAAGACAAGTCGTGTGCCACTGGAGCGAAGGAGATGTTAAACCGTGTTTTACATTTCTGAAAGCTGCTGTTAGTCATCCTTAGCGATCACATTTCCCATGCAGATACGTTAACAAGAAATAAGAAACTGCGTTCCCTTACGTGAGAGTGGAATTCTGATTAGTCATTTACCGGTGTACGCAAGAGATGAACTTAGCAAAGACTAATTGTTACCGTGAAAATTTGAAACGTGACTTTTGACTTACTGTCTTTGTGGGGATCAACGGCACAAGCTGCAAGGTACCAGCTGGCACAGGTACATTCACTGTCAGCGGGGGGCCGCGTTTTCCAGTCCATGCGTGGGGTCTTGCACTCTTGCTGAGTGCAGTTAGGTATCTACAGGGCTTTAATTTGGAGCGCTGACAAGTTCAGTCCTGAAAGTATGAATTAACAAACGCCTCCAGTCGCAATTTTACGTGTTTTATTAAGTACAACTTGAAGACAAATTACACCTGATGATGGGCCCACAGGGCCCGAAATGCATCGTGACTTAATAAAACGCGAAAAGTTGTGACCGAACTCGTTTGTTAATTCATGCTTCCAATGTACTGAATAGTCACGTTTGAAGGTGAGAAATATGGATAAATGTTAAAAAAAGTTCAACCCTGTCTTGGCGGGTCGAAATGTGGCTGGGCACTGTTATTAAGATTATCGTGTAAGTGTAGCACTGCGGTCAATTGACCCGGATCAAGTAATAAACGTTTGCTAGTGAATATGCGGAACAGTACGTCGCTTAATGTTATCCCGCGTCCCGAGAACGAGGGAGACTTAACGCGACGCCACGACTTCTCCGTGGACGAAACGAAGGAATGTTTTAGAGAAATAACCGATAAACAAGGCCAAAGGTGACCATTACAATGTTCCCAAGACATCAAATTGCATTTACCACATTACATCCTAAGTTTAAAACCGGCGTATCGACGGTTAAAGGCGCTACAGTCTTCAACCGCACGACCACTACGGTCGCAGGTTCGAATCCTTCCTTGGGCATGGATGTGTGTGATGTCCTTAGGTTAGTTAGGTTTAAGTAGTTCTAAGTTCTAGGGGGCTTATGACCACAGCAGTTGAGTCCCATAGTGCTCAGAGCCATTTGAGCCGGCGTATCGGCCCCTGAAGCTTTCATGTTATTTGTGGTACCACTGAGTCAAGGGCGGTGAACCAATGTTGCAAACCGATTACTTCAAAATGTTTTGCGGACCCAGAAAACACCGACTCGGAGGCGTTACTTTAAGGAAACGGTATCAGCATCATATATCACCGCGTACTAAAGACATAGAGGTCGTAGATATATGGCACACAAATTAGTAATTACACTGTACGCCCGGCGTTACTTGATCGAAAGACAGTCTCCCTTTTATCTTTTGGCAGTAGCGAGCATGATTAGTTCATCTCGCTCAGGTTATGATTATGAAACGTAGACGAGTGAATCTGCGAAGTGTAGTGATCTTCAGGCCACTTCCTAAATGTCCTCTTTGCATATAGTTTATACCTAATCCGCGAGTTTAAACATTTTGTTTTTACGCCGGTTATTGAAAATTTCGAATCATTTTGTATACTCATGGTATTCGCACGATTTTGTTTGCTTGTAACGTGATACAGACTTAGAAAAATAGAAATAACGACACGAACAACAATACGGCTGGCTAGAGGATGTTCCCCCCTGCGTTCTCAATGATTTCCACATCCCCGAATAAAATCGTCGGGCATCACATTTTAGGAAACAACTAAAGGTACAAAACTGCACACACACACACACACACACACATTAATAACCATCAAGCTATTTGATTCTGCCAGTAACATTTACCGAGCGAGTTGGCGCAGTGGTTCACACGCTGGCCTCGCATTGGGGAGGACAACGGATCAAATCTTCGTGTGGCCATCCAGTTTTAGGTTTCCGGTGGTTTCGCTAATTAATCGCTCCAGGCATATGTCGGGATGGATCCTTCGGAAAGGCACGCCCTATTTCCATCTCCAGCTTGTGCTCCGTCTCTAGTGACTACGATGTCGATGGGTCGTTAAACCTTTATTTTCCTTATGTCCTTTACTCGTAACATGTTATTATAATAGCTGCATAACTGCTTCAGAAAAGAGCCAAATATTTCTATTATGATATCACGTAGCAGAAGATATGGTCCATGAGAGACAAGTCTTCCATTTTGGTCTTACAACTAACTCTGACTGCAGTGTGTTAGCGAACGACAAAATTTTCTGGTTTTTTGGTCTGTTCGGGACGCAAGTTGTAAGTGTATTTGATTTTGCTCAAAGAATATGTTTCCCAGGATTCATCATATGTAAGTACATTCAGAAATCCTCACTCTTACTGTTTCGTTCCTGTCATTAATTTGTTTCTTTAGAACATCAGCACATTTTCTCTTAGGATCAGCACATTTTATGTTATAGTAGTTACATTATTACTTTCATATCATTGTCACGTTGATACCTGAGACGTGTAGAGCACACTTTGACCTTTTTTAACGTACAGCGTATGTGAGTAGTTGTCTCCAACAAAGACGAATTTCTTTTCATTCCTATTTATAAAACACGGCAAGCATTCGTCCATACGTTGTCGATAATAGCAAATTGTCTTTCTTGTGATTGTCTCACAAAGCTACTGTGACGTAGTAGAGGCGACTCCACGCCTTTGCCGCAGTTGTCAGTCCACTTTGTGCCTGGGATGTAGCTGTGTCGTCGTGTTGTTATAATGACGAGGTTTAGCGAATGTTACAAGTAGCCCATACCAGGATGGGGTATTTACTTTTCTGTAGTAAATGTCTAGTACTCACTAGTAATTGCACTAGCACGATGATGGTTGTTTGCAACAGCGGCTGAAAAGTTCCTCTTTATAATTACATATCGCAGTGGACCTTATTCGGAAATGTTTTATGGAAGACTGTACTATTCGTGCAGCGCTCTCTGTTGGAAACCTGAATTATGGATTACATTTCTTTGAAATTATCATACGACCAAAGTTTCTGTCGTCTCAGATTGCTATAATGCATGTACACAGGTTTGAAATATATCCCACAGTGACTAGGTTCAAACCTGTATACATGCATTAATAACCATCAAGCTATTTGATTCTGCCAGTAACATTTACCGAGCGAGTTGGCCCAGTATTTTGGTATAATTTATCCGGAGGCTCCGACGGCGCGTTGTAGAGTGTTAATGTAATTATGATTTTGAGCCGTGGCGCAGTCGACCTTGCTTCAGTGGTTATCCTGGTTCGACGTCTCGCGCTAAACTGAACCTCTGATTACTAGAGGATCTCTGGTGCTGCTAGATTTAAAAGGCCGAGCGCGGTGGCGCTGAGGAGAGAGTGAGGCCGGAGAGCGAGTACTTTTAACAACTGTGTTGAGAAGCGGTACGTCGTGGGCTGTGTGTCGTGTCCTGTGTGTATTGGCGGTCATACGTGTCAGTTTTGGGGTCGACCAGGTTAAACGAATTGCCTGCACTCGGCACGTGTTAACTTGACTTGGTTCCAAGTGTGGATCACGCTTTCAACAAGAGCAGTAGCTGTTTGTTTGCTATTAAATGCACCGTTCCAGATGCAGCTTGTGAAACGAGTTGTTGCCGATAATGTACAGAAAACAGTGAGCTTTGGATGGGCTCCTGAATGTGGCTAATGTATGTTGGAATGGATTTACAGGACTAGCGAAGAAAGGACGCATTGAGAGTTTTATTACTGCTCTAAATATACGTGTTAAAGGAAAACCGTGTTAAGTTCGCTATTCTGGATATCGGACGTAAACTTAGTTTCAGCGTTAGCGTAGTAACGCAACGGAAAGACTTTTCTTTGCATTTAAAGTGTGCGATGCGGACAAGTAATTTAGGTGCTGTTTATCGAAATTTAAATTTGTTAGTTGATTTTGTTAATTCACCGGGCCAGCTCCTTCTCTTGTTAAACAATAAACTTTCTTGGTTTTTTAAATTCCTTGCTTGAAATCGCTAATCAGGCCAAGCCTTTGTGGTTTCAAGGTTGGGAGTATGTTATTCACCATGCCAATGGGGGTTCCTTTTGCAAACAAGCCACGTGATTTCCACTTATTGTTAAAGGAATTTGTCTGCTTTCCATTTCATTGCTTTTTGTTTAATGATTTAAATTTGTTGAAAGTTTTACATAAGTGGTGTTACTTCATTTATTGTAAACTTTACTTAAAAATTGTGGATATATGTTTCAGTGCAAAGTTTACTTAGATTCCATTTTAAACAATCATGGTTTGGTAATTAAAGTAAAAGAGATTTCAACAAGTTGTAATTTTGAAATTACAGGTCTCTAGGTTTTTGTACAATAAATAAGTTCTTTTGAAATAGTGGTTAAACATATCCCAGCATCTGCCCTACTCCGCGAGGCTTGAATTGCCTGTTTAATCCAAAATAATTAATATTCGTCTGTTCAAAAGTTACGTTTTTAAAATTTCAGGACTAGATTTATTGGTTCGTTACCTCAGTTGCTTTGTTTCTGTTAAATTATTTTAACAACGGTGAAAAATTCTGTACTGTGCAATTACCAAGACATATGGCACAAAACACAGGCTAATTCAACAATACTCAGATGCAAAAGTACTGTGTTGTCGATGTCGTCGCTGTGGATCAGTATAATAGCGTCGTTGTGCCGCTCCTTTATAGGATTCAGTCAACTCTTTACGCGAGGCACATATAGACCAACTCTCCGTCGGTACTGTGTATCGCTGTTAAGGTAAAGACAAATCGGAGTCAGTACCGATTAATACTGAAAGCTAACGTGAGGGCGAAAAGAATACAGCAGTACTGTTGTCAGCAGCGAATATTGTGAAGAGTGGAAGAAGTTAGCTTTCAAGCACAACATTGTCGACATTTTCGCCGTTACGCAGATGCTGAAACTTCCTGGCATATCAAACATGTGTGTCGGACCGGGACCCAGACCTGGGTCCCAGTTTCTTCTGTAGCACCACTTTCTAAAAGCTTCTATTCACTTGTATCTGAACTGTCTGTAGTCCACGTTACTCCTCCGCACAATTCCCCCGACAAATTCGTTCATCAAAGGGCTCCTAACACTCAAATTTACGCAGTTTATTCGATTTTAATACATTTAACTTTTTCAGAAATGCTTTTCTTGGCTGTTGCCAGTCTGCATTTTATATCCTCCTACATCGTCCGTCATCGGTTACTTTGCTCCCCAAATAGCAAAAATGATCGGCTACTTTTAGTGTCTCATTTCCTTATCCAATTCCCTCGCCATCACTTGGTTTAAGTGGACTACATTCCGTTAGCCTTATTTTACTTTGGTCGATATTCACGTTACAAACTCTTATCAAGATACTATGCATTCGCTTCAACTGATCTTCCATGTCCCTTGTTGTATCTAACGGAATTACAAGATCATCTCAGCTTTTTATTTCTTTTCCGTCAATGTTAATTTCCTTTCCAAATGTCTGCTTGGTTACCTCTACTGATTCGACATCGTACAAATTGAATAGCATCGGGGATAGGTTACAACACTTTTTCACACTGTTCTCAACCGCCATCTCCCTGTCAAGTTTTCCTATTCTTATACCTGCACTGTGGTTTCTGTACCAGTTATAGCTAAACTTCCGCCCTATGTATTTTATCCCCACTACCTTCAGAATTTCAGAGAGTGTGTTCCGATCCAGCTACAAATATACATGGGGCTAAGAAATCAAAAGAAACCCAATTACTCTGGGATGCGTGCCGTTCAGTCAAAATTGTGGTGATAAGCACAGCGCTGGCGTCTGTTAGTGACACCACAAAGATCGTCCTTGCAATGAGACGGAAGTAGCAAGACAAGCCCACGGACGTTCTCGGCGCCACCGTCGGCGGCCCGGCTTGAACCACGGATACGAGATCGGTTCTACGCCAGGCTACGTTCTAGTCAATGCCTAGTCCACCGCAAGCAGCGAGCGAGTACCGTGTCGGGAGTCAGAGTCTTCAAGTTAATTTGCAAGTCAGTGCACATGTTTGTGAACTTTGTGAAAGGTGCTACGAGGAAGAGTTCTACTGAACAAACAGAGCTTTCGGAAACAGTTTTTATTGAACGGTACTTAGAGTTGTATTACCGACGGCAGTCTGTTTCAGCACAAGGGTCAGACTGCTTCTATCAGTGTATATAAACGTACCTTCTCTCTGACCCACAGTCACAGAAAATAAGAAGTTGCATAACAAAAGATAAGTGTTCATTTTGACTGTAAATGTACTTCAGTTCTTACATTTTAAGCGTGGAATAATCGTGTTGTTTACCACCTGTTTAGAACCCAGTTCGTTTGTGACAACACGCCACAACAAAAATATTTAGGAAATATGCCCGTATTGTACCTGCTAACATTAGGCCTATAAGTCTCATTTCGGAATGTTTTACGCTGTATGATTTCCTGAGTCACAAATTTCAAAATCCAGCTGTTGGAAAAAGTGAGCGCTGAATACGGATTTTTTGTGTGTGGTTTTTTTCCCTTCTAGAAGGAAAACCACTAGCAGATTCAACAGTTTTAGGCTTGTGTAAATTATTACTCGCGAAATGGATGGAAGAGCGAGATTCCCTGAGAAGTGCGTAACTTTGGAGGAGCCATTAATTAAGCAGCAGTGGGCAATACCGCGGGATTACGGGGCGGCCCCGGCCACGCCGGACCGGCTGGCACGGAGGCTACGCGAGCGTACGCCGTCTGAGGAGGTGGTTCGCGGACGACACGCAGCACAGCCCAGAGCAGCGCAATAAATAAAGATGGCCCCAACGAGCCGTCGCAAACTTCGCCGGCTTGTTTCTTTACAGCGGCGAACAATTGCAGTAAATCACACTTATTATTTCCCCGTGGCGCAGGTGTGCGTACCTCGGAGGACGTTTCTCCGTAAATGTGCTCGCTGTAGGTGTAATCCAGTATCGGCGTGTGTCCCGTGCGCGCGGATAAAGCCTGCTCGGGCGATTACAGCATTGTATTGCTTACGAGGGCTGTTCGGAAAGTAAGGTCTGATCGGTCGCGAAATGGAAACCATAGTGCAAATCAAAAATATTTTATTTGCAACGGTTTGCTACACCTTCCCATCCTCTTCTCTACGTGGCCACTGCTCCAACTTAGAATGTGTCGTAGCGTTCTACCAGTTTTCCAATAGCCTCGCCATAGAAGGCAGCCACTTCTGCTTTCCCCCACTTCTCTACGCTGGTCTTCTGTTCGTTGTTAGTGCAAAAATGTTGTTTTCGTAGCCAGCGGTCCATGTGAGCGGAGATGAACATCAGAGGGAGCCAAGTCCAGGCTGTATGGTGGGTGATCAAACAAGAAAGCTGCAGAGGCGTTCTCGTTGCCCCTGCAGTGTGCGGCTGAGAATTGTCATGAAGAAGGAAATGCTTGACACGTACGTTATACGGGGTTGCAAGCAGTCAGGCGAAACCTCGCAGCGGCCAGCCATACTTAGAGGGATACTCTATTGTTCTAGGCATTTTTACGTGATGACTGTGTGCTCAGAACTGAAAAGAGCGGTGTGACTCGATCGACAGACAACTTAGAGACACTGCCCACCACATCCGAGTAAAGCTTCATCGGATTTTCGCAGTGGTTTCCATTTCGCGACCTATTGGACCATACTTTCCGATTGGTCCTCGTATGTACGTTTGCCCTTGCCACTCTCCATGCCACCGAACCTACCTGCCTCCCTACTCGGAAACCGTAATGCACGTTAGATTGGAAGCTATCGAAGAGAAGGTAGCTGTGGCACCAGAATACTGAGCTGTGTTAACGTTCCTCTGTCTGTCCGTTCTTAAGATAATGTGTACATGCATTCGATAGATTTTAACTGTGGGGCAGATCCATTTTGTTACATATTATCTGCTTGCCCGTTGGTGTGACGTACGATTCAGCCATCGCAAAACGAAATGATGCCAGTGCACGTTTTTCTGTGACATTTTACACATAAGACAATCACTGAGAGACGTGGGCTCTGATTAAGACAACGGACTTTTGTTTGAGAGGAGCAAGGCTCAGTTGCTCTTCCGCCCATCCACATTTAAATTTTCTCCTGTTTCCCAAAATCGCTTACACTGGTGGATCATTAAGCTCTAATCTTCCTTGCTTTTAAAAGCAATCAGTAAAAGCTTTCAACTGACGTCAGAGGACGTGCTTAAAAAATCCCTTCGAATCTTTTATATGAAAACTCTTAAACTTTCTTAAATAAAAGAAACGTTATTAACGTTCTACATCTTTGTTCTTCATGTCTACGTATTTGCAGCCCCCTGCACTAGACGGCTCCGAATTGTAGAGTGTAAAATGGCGGCGTGTAACGCAAATACAGGTTGACAGTTATTGAACTATATGAAACACAATCGTCATAACTGTTGAAAGGTTTGCGTTAGGACGCCCAAACTGCACGGTTGGCCGCGTGGCATGATGGGAATTAGTATGCGCGTGTGTGCATGGTTTAGCAACGAAACCCACTTTCATTTGGATGGGCTCGTCAATGAGCAAAATTGGCGCACTTTGGGGACTGATAATTCGCGTTTCGCGATCGAGAAGTCTCTTCACTCTCAAAGGATGATTTTGTTTTGTGCAAAGTCAAGCCACGGAATAATCAGTGCGATGTTCCGTGGCTGGACATTGGACACCACACGGTACATCCGTTGAGGGTGAACAGACTTCTCGGTTGCGAAATGCGGATTCTCAGTCTCCCAAATGCGATAATCCTTGATAGCCCGGTGACTATCGAACGGTACATGAAGGTTTTGGAAGATTCTTTCATCCCCATTATTCGAAGTGTCCTGATTTCGAAAAGATGTGGTTCATGCAAGACGAAGGTAGACTCTATCGAAGCAGAAGAGTGTTTGTTGTCCTGGGGGAGCACTTTGGGCGCCGCATTCTGGCTCTGGAGTACTCAGAGGCCACTGGCATGGGCCTCTATTGGCCGCCATATTCTCCGGATCTGAACACAGGCGATTCCTTTTTTGTGGAGCTATATGAAAAACAAAGTGTACAGCAATAACCCGAAAACCATTTCTGAGCTGAAAAGAGCCATTCATGAGGTCATCGACAGCATCGATGTTCCGACACTTCAGCGAGTCATGCAGAATTTCGTTATTCGTCCGCGCCACATCATCGCCAATGATGGCAGGCACATCGAACATGCCATAACCTAAATCTTGTAGTGACGTATACGTGTTGATTAAAGCGTGTGCACGCCGTAGTTTGTAAGTAATTTACGTTTTTTTTTCTCTTGTAGTTCAATAATTGTTACCCTGTATTTCATTGCATGCTATAATCGAGTTTCTAAACGCAGAAAACTACCTCCAGACATGGAGCACCCTTTCCTTCAGCGTGACAATGCCAGACCACAGCCGGCCGCGGTGGCCGAGCGGTTCTAGCCGCTTCAGTCTGGAATCGCGAGACCGCTACGGTCGAAGGTTCGAATCCCGCCTCGGGCATGGATGTGTGTGATGTTCTTAGGTTAGTTAGGTTTAAGTAGTTCTAAGTTCTAGGGGACTGATGACCTCAGATGTTAAGTCCCATAGTGCTCAGAGCCATTTGAACCAGACCACACACGAGCGCTGCGACATCTGCAACAATCCAGTGCCTTGGTTCACCGTCATCGGTCATCCTCCATACACTGACGACTTGTCCCCATCCAATTTTCATCTAAAACTTAAGGAACGACTTCTAGAACCTCACTTTGATAGAGATGGAGCGTTGCAAACAGAGGTGAGGTTGTGGCTCCGTCAACAAACATTCTACAACGACGGTATCAACAAATTGGTCTCTCGTTGAGAGAAATGTGTTCTCTTCCGGGGTGACTATATTGAGAAATAAATATGTTGACATGAAGCATAAAAATGTCGAATGTTAATGCCGTTTTGTTTTGTATGTAAGGCTTTAAGAGTTCTCGCATAAAAATTTCGGAGGCATTACTTTTCAGCACCTCCTCGTATCAGAATCAGTCAAATGAAAACGAGACAAATGGAAAAAAGTAAATGAAGTGTTCATTACTTCATAAGTAATCGCAGTTACTGTTTATATATTTATTTCACTGTGAGACAAGACTGTCAGTGGTTTCACTGAAAAATGTTTGCGTTTCCCTTTGAAACCATGTTGCCTGCCCAAATGTTGCCAACGCTTCTTCGACCACGCTGCAAAAGTTTCGATGCGAAGCCCTCCATACAGCCCCAAACTCTCCGCATGCGATTTCCACATTTTTGGAATCCTGAAGTAAGGCATTCGTGGCCGTCGATTTGCTTCGGACGAAGGGGTGCACGCCAGGGCACAATCGCGGTTTCGTAGGCAACCGCAAAACTTTTTCTATGAAGACACTGACCACTTTGTCTCACAGTGGGATAAATTTATTAACAGTCACGGACATTACTTCTGAAATGACAAATAGTTTACTTTCTTTTTGTCTACTTGCCTTGTTTTGATTTGACTGGCCCTTATACTTAAGGTATGGGTACTCAGAAGTTTAAAACTAACATCCTACAACATAAATTAGCAAGTTTCATTTTATACAGTTTATTTAGTTAACATCGATGTATTATATGCTGTAAGCAACTAAATGATTATGTGAGAACGTAGACGTTCCTGATAGTAAAGGATTAAATGAAATACTGTGAGAAGGACTAACCAAAATTATCTATATGTTAGTATTTGTTTTTCCTTGCCGCAAAATCTTCAGGTCTGGTAAAGGCGACATTTATTCGCTGAATACTTAAGGAACATCCAATATTTAAAATAAAAAGTCTTTGTTCCAGGACTGTAAAGTGCTGGTTAAGTTGTTTATTCAGATCAAGATGACTTAACAAAGAAGTGAAAGGTACAAATTTCAAGAATACTTTATTGTGTGTTATAGCTGAAAACATGGAATATCACGAAGTTCAACTCGCATTGCTAACAATAATAATTCTTTCACTGCCGACTAACGCCAAACCGTAACAAAACTTCAAATGCTAAAAATACTCTTTGCACTTTCGTTACATTTGTTTACTTGGAATAACTACTGTGGTGACATATAGCAGCCGAAAATGTGAAGCAAATCTGTGCCAGTGAGAGGCAGGTCTATAAGAAATTACTGCCCAACACAATCTAGTCCGAATCTTCTCAAGTATCCCTTTTATACATCTCCACCCGCATCCTACTTTAGTGCCCTCCCAACCATTGCCTCGCCTTTCTTCTTCTTCCTTTCCCCCCTCCCACTTCTTCCTTCCTCTTCCCTTTTACTCTTCCTCATTTTGTCTCAAAATGTTGTGCTGTGTAACGACGTGCAACATTTAAAAAACCGCATTTTGCATGCAGGACCTTAATAATTTGTTTTATTTGGCAAATAAAATTACTAATGTGCAGCGCGCAAAAAGCTGTTTTGCTTTTCAACTAGTGCAGTTTATATAAAGCTGGTGCGAAAATGCCCACAACAAGGACCTTGTTGTACAACGACGTTTACGCCAACGAGACATAAAATCTGTTCATTTCCAAATTTCTGAAAATTTCATAGTTGTACAAAGCCCAATTTTGAATTTAGAGTAACAAAGTCTCTGGAACGTCGGTAAGAAGTACGTCTCCTGACAGAGGAGCATGCGTCGTTGCGCTCACCCGTAGCCGCATTGCTTGAGCGTGAAGTCACTTCCTGCGCGTTATCAGCGGGCGCAGCCATTACGACTCAGCGCTGCATTTCGAGACATCGATAGCGCTGCCAGTTCGTTACAGCGTGTGCCACTGCACCGTGTATAGTCGTAGCAGCGCATCTGCATATGGCGAACACTACTTGCGTGCCAGCTTCTCACAGCTCTACTGTTGCCTTCTTTGTGGTGAGGATGGCATTAATAACTTTATTGTAGAGACACTAAAAGCGATTTTTGTTAAGTGGTAGCATGCTTCTCCGTAATCGGGTATTAGATTGTCGATATATGAGCGTAAATGAAAATACTAAATGCGAACTTCTTACGGACATATCAGAAAATAATCCGATTATCAAACAGCACATTTTTATTACCTATTGGCTATTCGGTACACGCGTGTGGTGGGTCTGTATATATTTATATTTTTCCCTCTGTAGCTGCCGATTTCGTATTGTCTTCCGATCACCATCGATAGATTGCCAACCAATCACTTATCAGAGTGACACAGGCAACAACCAGCCGATACGCTACCTTCTGTCAATCACCTACTAGAGTTGCCTCCAGTCAGAGACCAAGATAGCATAAGCAATAGCCTACAGCACAGCCACCCTCTCCGTAACAACCTCACCAAATTGTCCGTTGACATCTCAGGTATGTATTTTATGCGAGGTGCCGGGGGTAGCAATGTATTTAACACTAAATTCTTCTAGAATCATCATATGGAAATGATGCTCTAAGGCCCCCCTTTTCTAACTCCGACTTTTGCTGTTGCACGTGGATTAAGAAGAAACGCGAACTGACTCTAATCGACCCTGCAAGTGGAGTAGAAAAGAGTTTGGCACCTGCAATAATTTAATTTGATAGAAGTTAATTTGATAAATAAGTTTCATTAACGTGTTGAGAAATGAAACGGTTGCTCTACCGATCTACAGAATGAAAGTTCTGTCCAAAATAACAATTTGATTTATTATAACTAAACTCATATTCATAAACAAAACACATGAAACATTTACAATACGTCAAATTGGATACTCAAATAAATGCTGTGAAGGTGAAGTTGTACGTAAACTAGCTTGTGACGTTTATGACCAAGTGGTATGTGGAGCCAATTCTTGCAACTCAAATCTTAAGAGAAACACCCAGCCAACCCAACATTAATTGCTGTTACAGTAGTGAGAACTCAGACAATGAACACCCAAGACAGAACCACGTAAGAAAAGACGAGAACAGGCGCGCTCTGCTGAGCTCTGATTATCACTGAGCAAAATTCCCTAATCTGCCGGTGCTGCGGACATACATTACCAAGCTGTATTATTACCTGCAAGGACACGATGTGGCGTACCAGAAGCGATGGCTGGTTGCTTCGACGTCCAGTTGTGGTGATGATAATGTCACGAGTATAGCCCGAAACAAATTATCCTAGTCTGGTTGTTCCAGACTAAAGACTTCCTATCAATACAAATGCGCCCCTGAGGGAGACGAAGAAGGCTCGCCACACAATCATTGACGGTACAGTGATTGATTTTAACAAGCGAAGTCACACAGTAACTCCAACACAGTCAACTTTAGCCAAAACTGCTCAAGACGGACAACATAGGCCACTTGTACCCAGAACGCTCAATTGCCAACAGTACTCGGAAATTTACGTTGAAGTCGAAACTTCAGCAACTTCGTCAAACAGTTACAATTAAATGAAGGTATATTAGACAGCCAACGGAAGGCAGGCTGTCTTGTAACCTACTCCCCTACTCCGACTGAAAGGCGAGAGCCGGCTCCCTCAAGAGCACCCGTACAAGCCGAACACAGAACATTCCCGCTCCCACGACAGTGGCCGTGGTTAAACGTGCCAATCAGAAACTCGAAAACCGTCGGAAAATTCCACTCTATTGCCGAAGCACTACTATTCCACTAATGGAGATACTTGACGCCAATTTCTGCGCCGACTTTGCTACGTCACGGAGCTATCCCCTGAGCAAGCCAATCACAGCTATGATTTTGCAGAAAACGCGGGAATTTGCCCGCCAAGACTGCCTGGGAACACAAGTCATTCCCACGCCTCACTGGTAGCCCGTCAAAAAGTTTTCACTAAGTTTCTGCGAAGTAACGGAATCTCTAGCTGCAGCCGCTCCTTCAGGCCCCTGTGGGCGTGTCGCCCACGCTCTTATGACAATGTCGGCGTCTGGAAAGCATCCACTCGAGTCCCTCACACCCGTCGGCTTAACCCTTTCAAGATCAGCATAACCCGCCTGTCACCAGACCGCCCGGGTGACGAGAGACGCTGTGTGGGAAGTCCGCGTGTGAAGGAATAGCAACTTTTCACCACATGTAATTAGAGAGGAAAATATTCATATCTTCTGAGTTGTCAATACTAGCCTTGTAATGACCATACTCGGCTATTCTTCCCCAAATCGAATTACTCAGAGTAGATAGAAATGTGAGAGGGGGCTCATGCCACCTCTCAATGGAGCCGTTACAACATTGCACCTACGAAGCATGTTTTGGTACACATTCTCCATCCCACCTGGTGTCTCTTCAGTTCCCAGTGCACCGGCCAGAACTCGTGCTGGCAGATCTTGTTCTGTCTCTACAGGAGTCTCGTAAATTCGACTTTGCATACGACCCCTCAAGTAGTAGGCTGATGTAGTGCACGTCATCCTGTCTAACAAGCAACTCTGAGACTTTTCTCTTTCCCTTAGCAGACGTCGACACGTTCCACATCGGAATTGAAACAGTCGCAGAATGGAAACGGTACGTTTCCGGACATGAGTTCCTGTTAAAAATATTATGTACGCACTGGCCTCTACAAGTCCTAGACATTTCTAACGGGATTTACCAAATACCTTGAACAGAACCTGGGAATGAAGTGTAAGGCTGAAGTTGAGCTGTCGTGCGAAATGTAATAAAGTACTTGCTCGTTAATTAAGCAATAGCGATGTGGAACCGTTACAATATCCTTTTAGTGACCTGTTTATCGTGACAGTTTTCTCCGTCCGGTCTCGTGACGTGACACTCCTGTTGCTTTAGTTCACCACTGCCATTCGGTCCGAGAACGCGTCGATCAATGGAGACACCTGTAGAGCTCGTAGACCTGAGGTGCCCCTGTCCGTAGCCGACGGAACTACATTCGCGACGCAGCTGGTCGTCCACACTCGCGTTCTCTCCGCCAGCCACGGCACGCAACTTTCCTTCCGAGCCCCGCACTGCCGGGTGCACAACAAACTGGCCGCGAAGCAGCTGAGGCGACGCCGGCGTTGCGTCACGGCGGCAGGCGGCAGGCGGCAGGCGGCAGCCTTGACCACAGAGCCGGGGGCGCGCCGCTGATTCGCCAGCCCGCTCGCTGCCCGCCTGCTCGCGCTAAGCGGGCCGGCCAGTCGCAGTCGCGCTGCCACCAGCTGCGCATCGACGCCGGTGCTCCCGCCACGGCCCGCGGCCCACGGCCCTCGGCCACGACAGTCGATCCGCCGCCCACGCGCCTGCGTGCGCAGTCGGCGCAGTCCCGATGCAGACGTCACGCAGGCCCGCGGAGACGGCACAATACGTTTGGGCGGCGCGCGCCGCGGCCGCCGGCGCTGGCGCTCACCTGGCGCGCCCCGGGCTCAGTGAGGCAGCCGCCGTGGCCGGCCGCGCACCGCGGTGAGTAGCAGCAGGTGTCTGCCCGCCCGCCGCCCGCCGCCCGCCGCCCTCGTCCGTCACACGCAGTCCCCACACTGTAGCGCTGCTGTCTTGCGTTTGTTTAGCGCACAGGTTGCCAGATGCAGAACACTTTACATTAAAATCCAACATTTTCTCCCCATCTGCGGAGCGAATTTTCGACGGGGGGTCTCAGCTTCTTTGAGTGTCCTCTGCAGACGGGGACGAACTGTTGGGTTTAATGTGAAATTCATTCTACCACACCGTAATAGTCTGGAATATTTGACGTTTCCGGCCTCGAAAGTTGACATTTTACAGACAACGCTCGAAGTAATCACATTCCTGGAAAAAGGAAACAACTGCGTAGCCACCTAACGTTGCAACTGTATCTTCACCTCTTCTTCTTCCGTGTCGTGTTTCCAATATCTCTTGGATATTGTGGGGCGAAATCCCAGAAAGCTGGCCAAAAGTCGAAAACGTCATAAATTCAGCTGAAAGTCAGTACTGGGGGGTTTTCGAGGTTGCTGATTATGAATCCGAAGTCAAAATTTGAAATAAAAACAAAATGGCGGATTTAACGTTAATCACTTTTATAGAGAAAATACAGAATGTTCTCATTCTTTTTGTCCGGTCACTAGATTGAAAATTCTGATGAATGCCGACCTAAATTACGGTATTTTTCCGAAGGTTGTTCAGTTTCTTCGAAAGACACAAACACGCTCAACCATTCTGAATACTTTTGCAGAATTTTGCCTTCATTTCTCGATACTTGCTGCCACTTTTTATGCAGGTCATGCAACAACTTAAGGAGGACAGGATTTACATTCTCTGAGAGAGCGAACGGGCGTTACAATTTAGCAGACATGAAACTTTGGATCATTGCATATCATTGCATGCAATTCAGTCACTTTCTCATTCAAATGACCTTTCAGTAGCGAAAAAATTTCCCCTCTTGTCAGGCCACACGCTTCACCATCAGCGAGAGATTCTGAAATTGGAAAATACAATGTCTAGGTAGGTGGATAATTTCATATTTAACCTCGTTAATATTACTCATCCCAAAATATTATTTCAAAAGAAGAAGAGTACATTCACAAAAGTGAATTGTGTACCATAGAACTCGAAATGCAATGAAAACCGCAGATAAATTCAAGAAAAAGACCATCATCCCGCTTCGTTGATGTACGAAATTCAGCAGACTATCTTTTACGTTGCAAGACTCCGTACCAATGACACTGTTGCAACTAGATGCCGTATGTTTTAGTTTTTTTCATTCGATAATCGTTCCATTTACAACTTGCGATCGGCCAGATCATTGAACTCTGCAGGACTTATAAGCTATTCTCTTCGTCTTTAAAATTTTCCGTTGTAATTTTCCGTTCATTTACGCATCATTTATTTCTATCGCATGTACTATTATTATTAGTTTTATGTTACACAGTGATTTTCTGCTTACCTTCGGCTGTTGATTTCACCCTTAAGAATTGAATACGATCGATTTGTAGAGATTTGGTGTCCTGTTCAATGTAGCGTTGAAATATTTGCTAACTGCGCGACGCGTGTAGTTTGCCGAAGGATTCTCTTTCAACTGCCCTACCACGGCAGGTATAGAGGCTAGGGGGCTCTGCGCAGCGGATTTTGACCTTCGGACCTTTACGCAACCTAACCCACGACTAGAAACTGCCGGAACTTGAACTTTATTTTTCGACTTTTGGCCAGGTTTTTGGGATTTGGTCCCACTGTCGATCGGGCCTCTACACATGCGTGACTGCTCTGCAATTCACAGGAGGTTCACCGAATCACTTTCATACTCTTTCTCCTCGTTCAACACTCGATCAACGCGCCGAAAAAACGAACACTTAAATCTTTCCGATTCATTTTATTAGGATGATCATTTCTCTCTATGTGTGTGGGACTCAAAAAAATATTTTTCACATTTGGAGGAGACATTTCTGATTGAAATTTCTAGAAAATACCTCGTCGCAACTAGAAAGGCCTTTGCTTTAATGGGTGCCACTCCAACTCTCGTATCACATTCGTGAGACTGACTCCCTTATTTCGCGATAGTAAAAAACGAGCTGTCCTTCACTGAACTTTTTCGATGTCCTCCGCCCCTGTCTCGTAAGTACGGCAATAATCTAGCAGAAGGCGGGCAAGCGTGGTGTAGACAGTCACTTTCGTGGATTTGTTGCATCTTTTGAGTGTACCGCCAATAAAATTCGGTCTTAGGTTGGACCTCCCCACAACATGTTCTATGTCATCTTTTTCGTTTAATTTGTTCGTAACTGTAATCCATAAGTACTTAGGTGAATTCACATCCTTCAGGTTTCAGTCATTTACCGTGTAACCGAAATTTAAGGATTGCTTTTACTACTCATGTCGATTGCATCAGACTTTTCACTATATAAGAATCAAAATGGTTCAAATGGCTCTGAGCACGATGGGACTTAACATCAGAGGTCATCAGTCCCCTGGAACTTAGAACTACTTAAACCTAACTAACCTAAGGACATCACACACATCGATGCCCGAGGCAGGATTCGAACCTGCGCGGTTCCAGACTGAAGCGCGTAGAACCGCTCGGCCACCGGCTGGCTATTTAAGCGTCAACGGACACTTTTCGTACTATACAGATATCTAAATCATTTTACAATTTTTCTGGTCTTCTCATGACTTTACTAATCGGTAAATGACAGCATCATATGCAAACAGTGGCTCCTTTGATAGTCTCCTAAATCATTTATAAAGATTAGGAACATCAGAAGGCCTGTAACCCTTCCTTCGGCAACGCCAGATATCACTTCCCTTTTACTCGATGATTTTCCATCATTCACTACGAACTGTGACCTTTCTGACAGGACATCACGAATCCAATAGCACAACTCCGTGGGTACGCAATTTGATTAGAAGTCTCTTGTGAGGAATTGTGTCAAAAGCCTTCTGGAAACATAAAAGTGTGGAATCAACTAGAGAGCCCCTTCGGTGGCGCTCACTCTGTGAATAAATAATCACCTGTGTTTCACAAGACCGACGTTTTCTGAATCCGTTCTATGTATCAAGAGAGTGTTTTCTTCGAGGTAATACATACTGCTCCAACATGGCATACTCATATGTCCCAAAATCCTACTGCAAATCGACGTCAGTGAATGCCTGTGTCTTTTTGACGCCATTCTGAACGTATTTATGTCATTTCACGGCTCAGTCCAATCTTTTTCAAGTTGTTCCTTAGGATCCTAATCGATTTATTCGGTACGCATGCCGGGCACCATTTAGGTTTTCTTGTCGGGTACTGTTCTTGTGGTACAGTAGGTTCACGGCGCATTACAAACCCATACAAGCTAGACAGTGGTCTTGAAGCTTTTCCGCCATGTTAACTACCTTAAACGAGCCTCGGATGTGCCGCTTACTTAGTCTTTTAAGATCACTACTCTCAGCGGAGCATCCGTGTCTCTGCAACTTCGAGCTTCCATTCGGCTGATTTGCACATGGCCTAATATTCTCAACCGTACGTTAGAATTGGTCTTATCGTTCGTTTGTATATATTTCCGTTGAGTGGGGTAGGCATTCTCGTATCGCAAATGATTCCAAGTAGCGGCCTCCATTCCAGCCACATTGTTTTTATACATTTTTCGATGTCTTTATCCGTGGAAGCTGTGGATATTATTAGCGATACGAGGTACTTAACTAATCGCTCAGTTCAAAAGGGCATTGTCTAGATTTAGTTGCAGTTTCGAACTAGTTCAAATGGTTCAAATGGCTCTGAGCACTATGGGACTGAACATCTCAGGTCATTAGTCCCCGAGAACTTAGTACTACTTAAACCTAACTAACCTAAGGACATCACACACATCCATGCCCGAGGCAGGATTCGAACCTGCGACCGTAGCGGTCGCGCGGTTCCAGACTGAAGCGCCTAGAACCGCTCGGCCACCAACGGGCAGCTACGAACTAGTGGCCGCTCTTGAAAAGGAAATTGGCTCTACTTTACTTTCTAGCGCCGTATACCAAGTATCAATATCGATCTGAATTGCAAATTTATGGAAATGATTTTTTCGCATACACACTTGTCCAGTTTGCCGACGGATATCGTGTTAAATTACACAAGCAACTATTCGAGTTATACGTGTGGTTGCGGTTGTTACTGTTGAAGGATTCGGGCGACCACCTGAAGATGCCGAACAGTTGCTTCGATGAAATATTGTGGAATTTACACAAATTTTGTAACTGGAATACTTTTAGTGTCACTCACGTACAGGCTGTGTTAATCTAGAAAGCGATTGTTTTGCAGTTCAGACTTTGTTGAAATGCATTTAGAAGAGACCTAGACTGATGGTTTATTGTGCTACATGAAATTCGAAATTTCTGTACCGCTGATTTACGGTCTGTAAGTACTGCAGTTGTTACTGTTTGTTGCATATTCGTACCTTATCGAGAAATAGTTCTATTTCGTTCGTTGGCATCACTCCGGAGTGCGTACTTGGCTCCTCTTCTTGACACTACCATTCAAATTATTAGTAAGCCTTTATTTTCGTGCAGAAAAGTAGTGTCGAGATAGCTCCATATTGTCTTTTGCGCCACAAAATCGTCCAACCTTGTCTGTGGCAAGACGAGGCAGACTAGAACGGTTGGTAGTATATCCTGAAATGATTCGTGGTACTTCACCATTGGCCGGTATCTGCGTGCTAAACAGAATCATTTCTCTCCTTTTGAACTCTGCTGAACAGATTATTGCAGATGACTATCGCTGCGGTTCATGTACAGACGTGATCAGCACACTGTATTTGCCTCCTTGTGTTGATATTGATTGCATGTAATGAGCGCCGTCAAGGCTAGTTGTATAACATCAGAATGCTTGGCTTTCTCAACGAAAGGGAGATTAAGCCGTTATCAAATGTTTCCTTCTCGTTTACGTGTGTAATTCTCGGATTCTGTTATGAACCTTAAACTCTAAAATGGCGTAGGAGGGCCTGGAACCCTTGTCTACAACCACTTTACTACAGAAAGATACTGCTGCAAAACCTCAAAGTGTTTCTCTCTCTCTCTCTCGCTCTCATATACAGTATGTTAGCAACGTTACACCAAAGTTCAATGCTGTGCAGCGTTACATTGTGTCCAGTTGTCTCATACCAAGAAGGACGATGAACCTAAATCAAGCTCAAGCCAAGCTTCCCCATTATGGATATTGTATAATACGTGGCTGTTTATTAAATAAATGTAAATTAGACAACTGCAAAAATCCATTTACGAAATGTCTGTTTACTTTCCACAAATTAGTTTTCGAGCCTTTCCAAGCTCATCTTCAGATGCGGCACGCAGAGGTTACATGTTTGTTTTCCCAGCGTGACACTGGTGTACTTTTTAACATCCATGTTACCACCAGTGGAGATAAATTCCTTTTCCCACACGACAACGAAATTATTTACGCAAAAACGAAAGAACTGTTTCCAAGCGAAAAATCTTTTTTGTGTATATCACTTTTACAGCATATACAATATGCTGACGGATTTATGACGGCAGTCGCTGCATATAGTCCAAAGGGACGAATTCTGTCGCCGATATGCAGCGAATATTGGAGGCTGCCAGGTGACTCTTAACAACAGTACCACCCATAGAACTGTCAAGTTGTCCGGTCTTTTTGACTATTTTAGTGACTGCTCCTTTGCTTGACCTGTTGTTTGCTGTCATGTTAATTCACCGTCGGACTATTTCCAGGTAGCATTAAGAGACAAACGTGCTTCCGAGATACACGTATGACAGCCTGCAATAACTTCCATAACCGATTGCCTGTGTGGCACACCTTCCGAAGTGGCGCAAGTAGTTAGCACACTGGACTGGCGTTTGGGAGGACGACGGTTCAAATCCCCGCCCGGCCCTCCAGTTTTTGATTTCATGTGATTTCCCTAAATCGCTCTAGGCAAATTTGAGGCTGTTTGGTTCAAAAGGGCACGGCTGATTTCCTTCCACAGCCTTCCTTAATCCGGGAGTGTGCTCCGTCTCTAATGACCTTGTTGTCTACCGGTCGTTACACTTTAATCTTTCTTCCCGCCCGCCCTTCCTCCCTGCTAAGCGACATGTGTCGTCTAAATCTACTGCTTCTACTTTTCAATATAGGTAATTCGACAAACACGGTGTGTTGAAGAGGGATCTTGAAATTAAACAGTTTACAGTTAATATTGCTTTTAACGTATAAGTTAACGAACGTGTCACCATATCGAATTTCATTTAGAGTACGTAAACACCACACTACTCACAATGGCGCTGGAGTTAGTCGTTTGCCTTTTAGATTCCGTTCGGTCATCGTAAAAAAAATAATACTGTTTCACACTGCATAATACTAATCTTAGAATAAGTACTTCGTGCCACCATTAGCGCCAACGGGGCCGCTCCCCGGCAGTTGTTGTTGTTGTTGGTGGTGGTGGTGGTGGTG
This sequence comes from Schistocerca piceifrons, assembly GCF_021461385.2. Taxonomy (NCBI): domain Eukaryota; kingdom Metazoa; phylum Arthropoda; class Insecta; order Orthoptera; family Acrididae; genus Schistocerca; species Schistocerca piceifrons. Next base: position 550,043,649 of record NC_060140.1, read on the forward strand.
GTGGTCATGGTGATGGTAAGTTCCTGCAGCACCAAACTGCTGAGGTCATCGGTCCCTAGGCTTACACACAACTTAATCTAACTTACGCTAAGGACAACACACACACACACACACACACACACACACACACCCATGCCCGAGGGAGGACTCGAACCTCCGACGGCGGGAGCCGCGCGAACCGTGGCAAGGCGCCCGTAGACCGCGCGGCTGCCCCTGCGGCCCCGGCACTTGTTGTTCACTCTCTTATGGCAATCTCGCAGCCTGTCTACGCAGAAACTCACTCCACCCCCTAGGCGAAGGATGGAACACAAAAGTTTAACGTCGAGACGGAGCACAAGCTTCGTTTCTTTTTTAAGGATGGGGAAGGAAATTGGACATGCCCTTTCAAAGGAAGTAACCTGGCATTTTCCAGGAGCGATTTAGGGAGATCATGGAAAATCTAAATCTGGATGGCCGGACGCAGATTTGGACCGTCGCTCTCCGTAATGCGAAATGAGTGTGCTAATCACCACGCCACATGGCTCGGTTCCCTGGCCGAGGGTGCATCCCAACGTCACGTGTGACCAAGGGTTCTGCAGAAGTGGGTAAGTATCTCGTAATTACATCGATGTTGGAACCTTTACACTGTCACAAGCCAGCACCACGCTATGAAAATAAATGGAACTGATGGCGTCATAGAGTAGTACGTTTGTGCCAAAGATGAACGACCAAGAGCTGTGAAGCATGAAGGTTTCTCAGTCTAAAGCGGCATCCGTGTTGTCCGTATACAGATCAATGTGGGCATGTCCTTTGTTTGTGTAAGAGCTGTTATTTTGTTTTCCCGAAATAATGATAAGTGTAATAATAGAATAATGAATTGTCGTCAAATTACACATATATTTGGAAAAACTGCTACTGAAAACTATCTTTTACTAAGAGAAGTGTATGGTGAAGACTGTTTATCACGTACGCAATCTTTTGGATGGTTCAAGCGATTCCTTCAATCTGGAACCGCGCGACCGCTACGGTCTTAGGCTCGAATCCTGCGTCGAGCATGGACGTGTGTGATGTCCTTAGGTTAGTTAGGTTTAAGTAGTTCTAGGGGACTGATGACCTCGGATGTTAAGTCCCATAGTGCTCAGAGCCATTTGACCATTTTCAAGCGATTCCAAGGTGGCCGAGAAGAAGTTGAAAATGACTCACGCTGGGGACGCCCCTTAAAGTAAAAAACGGATGAAAATATCGAAAAGTACGTAATCCGATTCTGTCTGACAGTCGGTTTAGTATTTGAACGATTGCCGCAACGGTAGGAAATGACAAAGAATGCGTAAGGCAAATTTTACATAACCAATATAACATGAGAAAAGAGTGCAAAACTAGTGCCGAAAATTCTCACAATCGAACTGAAAGAAGGTCGTGAAAATCTTTCTATTGACACTTAAATACCACTGAAAATGATGCTAATTTCTAGGAAAGATTGATGTGACAAATCTTGGTTGTTCAGTTATGATACAGAAACTGAGCAGCAAAGATTGCAGTGGAAAGACCCAACTTCACCGAGGGCGAAAAGACCCCGGATAAGAAAATCATGATTCAAAATTCATGAAACTGTGTTTATTTACTGGGTTCCTGAAGGTCACATTACTTATCAACATTACTGCCTTGAGATTCTTCCTCAACTCCGTGCGAAAATAAGAATAAAAGATCGGAATAGTGAATGAACAAGTCATGCGTCCTGCATCAAGACAACGCATCGGCTCATGCCGCATTGTCCGTTAAGAGTCTTCTAGCGAAGTACAGCATCCCGTTGTTAGAACAAAAAATGGTTCAAATGGCTCTGAGCACTGTGGGACTTAACTTCTGAGGTCATCAGTCCCCTAGGACTTAGAACTTCTTAAACCTAACTAACCTACGGACATGACACACATCCATGCCCGAGGCAGGATTCGAACCTACGACCGCAGCGGTCGCGCGGTTTCAGACTGTAGCGCCTAGAGCCGCTCGGCCGTTGTTAGAACACCCACCTTATACGCCTGACCTAGCACCATGTGACTTTTATCTATTTCCCAAGGTCAAATTGGCATTAAAGGACCAATATTTCAGTCGGTTGAAGCAGTGACAGAAAAAGCGGCACGCGTCGTCAAAGGAGCGCACAGAGGAAGACTTCCAGTACTGTTTCCATCAAAGGAAAATTCGCATGGAGCGTTGTAGAGACAGAGGATGGGAGTATATGGAGGATGACAGTAACTAAATATGTATGTTCTTGAAATAGTCCCGGTATTTTGTAGCAACACCTCTTATGTAACCTTTGTATGTGACATACGAATATGGGCCTGAAAAAACTCGAAAAAAATCGAGAGAAATATGTCGTAAGAGATTGGTTGCAATTATCAGTATTTACTTTGAAGGGTGGATTGTTGATTAAGAAAGATCGAAAATATGTTATCCGGTCTGAAAACGTTGAAAAAAAATGTGTCAATCACTTTGAACTTTAGCGGCTGGCTCATTGAATACAGTGCGAGATGAATTGCTGCAGAACAACTGACACAGTACTGTTGACATTAATAAGTCAAAGCAGAAAAAAACATGCGAGTCGTGAGTATTAAATGTCTGAGTCGAGTCGACAGGTGGCGCGACGCAGACGTTTTCAGGTGGGAGAGCCAGCCGCCGCTCGGCTGCTTCCGTCACGCCTCCGCAACCGTCGGCAGCCACCGCGCAGCTTCCGGTGCCCCAGTTTCGGGCCCTGCGAAACGCGGCAGGGTTTTTATTCCACCGGCTGACGTCACGCAGCGCAAAGCCGGCGGTGCGGCTTCATCTGCGAGGCAGGCCCCTGGCGTCACCTTAGCGAGATGAAACCGCCGCCAAGGCCGGCCTGCAGCAGCCACCCACCGACTGCAGTCGCATCCCTGCGGGCTCTGCGCTGCGGCGCCGGCCGCCTTCCGCCAATAACGTTGGAGGAGAACTCCCCGCTCGATCCGTTTGAGTCATTCTCCGGCGTTCCACCGCGGGCGGCAGACACTAGGGAAGTATTGTTCACTTCCTTCACTTTCGTAAGGGAAATGCGTTACTCGCTCATCCTGCTCTCTCTTTTGTTTTCGTAACTTAGCGGTAAGGACTTCCTGTTTTTCCTAGCTTGCTATCTGAGGGTCTAAGACGGCCACGTGTTTCTTCCAAACATCTGCTCCTCGCTCAGTCGTCTTCAGTCACCGTTGCTCAGCAGTTGGTGGGCTTTCGCGGACACTCTGGACATGTGGAAGAACTAAAAACACATTACCGTGCCTAATACGTTGCATGAAAACAGTTGGCATTCAAAACAGCTTCCAGTCGTCTGGGAATGGGTAAATACAGGTCCTGTCTGATTTTCAAGGGAGTCTTACATTCCTCCAGCAAAACAATGGCAAGCTCAGGTAACGATGATAGAGGTGGATCGTGATGACGCACCCTTCTCTCCAGACCACAAACGCTCAATAATATTGAGATCTGCTGACTCTGGTGGTCAGGGTTGATGCGACAGTTCATCCTCGGGCTCTTAGAACGAGTCCTGGACGATCTTAGCTGTATGAACAGGGTTTGCAGAATCGGAATTCAATTGGCTCCTTCACTGCGGGAAATATCTCAAACTAGGCGCCGGTTGGGTTTAGTGTGACGAATCTTCGTCCCATTCGGCAACAGGAGGAAACAGTTTGTAAGACAGTAGGATGCTTATTAATTACGTAGCCTTGCTAGATGTAAGATTACTTAACAACCAGTTATACTCACTAGTGGGAGTACTGCAGCTTTCCTTTTTCAGTCTTATGTTTCGTTTCCTCACAAACACCTTCGACCTCAGAGCCACGTACCACTAATTCAACACTTTTCTAGCAAGTTATCTGTAAATCAACTTGTTCGTAAGATCTTTACGAAGAATATAGCCAACGGCCAGCAATTAGGTATATAAATTATATCTTTGTCTGAACATCAGTGTATAGGGTGAGTTAAAAGAGACTTCATAATTTTGGAATGATATAGAAATTTATTGAGCTACCTTACAGAATCGGTAAATGTGTCATTTTGTAGAGAACAACTGCTGAAAGCGTCAAGTGTCATTTTAGTTGGATGTGACTACCGTTTGTGATGCGGTAGACATCGCACCGGTAATCAGCTTCTTCCTACACTCGTTGCAGCAAATCGTGCGTAACTTCAGCAGCGGCAGCGTAGATTAGATTTTTCGCGTCGGTGAAATGGTTTGGTTGGGGAGGCACATACACACGGTCTTTAATGAAACCCCAGAGAAAGAAACCCAGTTGTGCCAAGTCTCGGGAGCGAGGTGGCCCTGCAATTGGCCCTTCGCGGCCAATCCACCGGCCTGGGAAGCGATTGTCGAGGCAACCCCCAACTTCCCTGAGGAAATTCGATGGTGCACCGTCTTGCTGATACTAAACCATCCCATCTCGGTCATCTTCAGCGATAAGTGGAATTAAAAAGTTTTCAAGCATATCCAGATGCGCCATACCAGTGACATTTATCTCCATAAAGAAGAAATGGCCGTATATTTTCAATTTGCTAAGGGGACATAACACAGTAACTTTTGGGCTGTCACGATCGTGTTCCGGGTTTGCAATGGCTTTTCGCTGCCCCATATTCGGCTGTTGTGGGTGTCCATCATGCCACTGATATGAAATGTTGACTTATCGCTGAAGATTATTGTATTCAAGAATGTCTCGTCGTCATCTATCGGATCCAACATTTCCGCACAGAATTCCCCACGAGCAACCTGATCTGCATCACTAATGTGCTGTGCCACTGTGAATGTGTATGATTCTCCGTAGTACTCGCCAGTCTTTTTCGGAATGTCAGTCTCGCGAGACGCATGTCTCGTTGATTTTTGTGGACTGTGGGCAAAGCTCTCCCTAATCTGTTCGACATAATCATCAACACGCGGTTAATTTGTTATGTCGCAGTGAACAACCCCCATTCAATAAAGATTTTGTGCCAAGATTAAATTTTACGGCCGCCTGGAGGTTCTTTAACGTATTCGGTGCGAAATTTACGGCGACGAGGAGTTCTGCAGAGTTCGTTTCATGAAACCAAAACACGCGCCGAGCACACTCCGCATCAGAGAAATTAGCCATTTTAACTGTGCTCTACGCCGGCGCTCCCTGTGGCGGAACGGGATACTAATTAGTGATTCAAACTTAGAGCTTGCTTGCTACAAAGTGACACATCTATCGATTCTGTAAGTTATCTCAATTTCTATATCATTCCAAAGTTGTAAAGTCCTTTTTGACTCCTCCTGTATTTTTCAAAATTTAAATTGATTGCAGCCTATCAATTACATTTCACTGTTTATGCGTCAAAGCAGTGTTGTACGCAAGCATGGTATGTAACTGGCGACCAACCGAAAACAACTGAGCACATTTACGTGTATCTATGTTACGTCTGATGACGAGAGGCGGCATTCAGAACGTATTACTGGAAACAAAGGCTTGCTGTAATTAACTGGTAATGCCACATGCAGGTGTCCTTTTGAGTTATATTATGTGACAACAACGAAGGTTTTGATTATGTTTTGTTGCTCTGCTGTCAACATAGCTCGCTAGCTGTGTACACACTTACTTTCCATCATTATGGTTTGTGTGTTGTGCTGAAAAATGTATGTAGTACTGAAAGCAGTAGAAGAGCATCTTCACTAGCAGTTAAAAAAAAAGGACGCATGTGGTGCATGAACAACACACTTTTAGCTCTGGAGATTCTTCATAATGAACTGAGGCTCATAGCGTTTTCTTTTTATTCATGTGCACACAATCGTAACATCTAACTCGTCAATACAGCAATATATATAAGATCAACAAATTCACGTTATTATGTTACCACGATGCCTGTATACAGCCATTTTCGGTTTCCAAAATTTTTCAACCACCGTGATGCAGTCTTTTTCTCTTGCAACAACTTGAAAGCAGTCTTCTTCAAAGAATTAAAGACCCAAAGCTGTGCAGTCAGATACATGGCGTCACACTGACTATCGGGTAGTGTGGATGTGTGAGGCTTGCCCAAGAGCCAAAGTAGACCTTATTCACACAGTCTCGTCAAGTGGAATTCTACTTCAGTTATGACAAGATGCGACCTACATAGTTTTCCAGCATTTGGCTACGATGGTAGACGTGCACTACCTTGTGATATTCGTTGAGTTCCTACCATGTTCGAATAATATACTGTTGTGTATGACGACATTGTTTTGCACAGAGCCACGACTAGTGTAATTAACAAACGCAAGGGCTTCTGGGAATACCACCACGCACACGTGACGTGTTCGACGCTGTTCTTTGTGGTAAGCTTCACAGCTGGTTGCATATACTGCCAGAAACAATTTTCTTCATCTACGTTAAAAGTTAATTTCTTTGTTTTTCAGCTTGGCACTTTAAGCGTTGTCGAAAATTGCTCTCTCTTGTTGTGATGGAATTTATTTGCTTAACCCTGTGATCCACTGGAGGTGAAACTGGACTACATCGTAATGAGTGTCGTCCCATTCATATATTGGTTACTGTGCTCTCCGTCTGGAACGTCAGTGCGAGAATAGACCAGTGTTATAGTTTTCTGTTTAAAAATAATGTGCTTAGTAAATAGTGTAATTAATTTATTCACCACATACGTGTTTCAGGTCAGTTTCCAGCATGATTATTTGTATAGCCGAAACTAATAATGGCGACGGGCCTACAGAAACATGTAATGTGGAGTATAAAATTATTCACAGTATCGGAAGTTAAACGTTCATTTTACAACTGCTAATCCTGAGGCTGTCACAGTCGACACCATTCCATCTTTTCAAGATGGATAACAGTAAAAATATTCTTAATACTCAAATCAAAGAAAAAATAAATAGTCCAGGCTACAGTTCTCAATACAGCAGTGGTTAATGTCCGTAGATCGTCTTCGTGGTGCAGTGGATAGAGCAAAACATACCAAAACACGCAATTCAACGAAGATCTGTAAACAAAAGCCGGCCGAAGTGGCCGTGCGGTTAAAGGCGCTGCAGTCTGGAACCGCGAGACCGCTACGGTCGCAGGTTCGAATCCTGCCTCGGTCATGGATGTTTGTGATGTCCTTAGGTTAGTTAGGTTTAACTAGTTCTAAGTTCTAGAGGACTAATGACCTCAGCAGTTGAGTCCCATAGTGCTCAGAGCCATTTGAACCAGTTTTTGTAAACAAAAGGAGATGTACTTGAAAAAAGAGACAGCATTGGTCGTATATTTTTTACTATTGCAAAATCGATTTTCTGTCCTCGGGTATAAAAAAATTACATCAGTTATAGGATGTGCAGCCAGTCATGATCACTTGTGTCTACATAAACATACTGCAATTGTATCAAAACTATAGAATCCAGGAAAGAACCCCATTTACACATCAGGCAATATATGAACACGGCGAAGCACAAGGCCAGATGCCTTAAAGCATCATGATTGACGCGAACCTGTGATTAATTTCGTCTTTTCATTCTTTATTATGGTCTGTTGTTTGGCTGAAAGTCGTACTTGTAATAGTCACATACACTTACATTGGTAAACCATGAATTTTAAAAAATGTGTAAGCTGTATAAACCTCTCCTTCAAATAATGTGTGCTATAATTTTGGATTACGTGCGTTAACTGGGACGTGAAAGAAACACCTGTTACTTACGCGACTGTTTTCTGACGCCTTTGGTTCATTTGCTCGAGGATACGGTAGACTACCTCCACTTTGATTGTTCTGAGTTGCCTTCACGCAAATTTTACTGGGTCGTTCCAAATGTGCCCTGCTTTAAGTCACCTGGCACGCCGCCGTAATCTCGCTGCCAGCGCAACAAGGCGACAGCGATCCAGATAGGGCGTTTTGTTGTCGCAAGTGCTGCAGAGCTTACGCAGTTCCTGGCGCTCCCGTTTCGGAACTCGGTTATGACTCACTGCTTTTACTAGCTGCACGCAGCTGTAAAAATTCCCGGCTAGACGATAACGCGCAGTGCGCGTAGGCAGACACGGGCTCCGGCGTGCTACACGGGTCGGCCTCGCTGCGGCGTGCGAGCTAGTAGAAAGAAATAACCTGCAGAGTGTATGGCGGGTGCCGTTAAGGGTCAATGGCCGAGGAGGACAGTGGTGCATGTCTTCAGAATACTGACGGTGCCCTGTACGGAGGGAACGCCAGCAGTAATCATGCTAAGCATTTTAACTCGACTTTTGGATTGTTAATATCGAACTCTGGTTTTCACATCATAATTAATGCTGTAGTTTCGGTTGTTCAGCCGAGTTGGTATTAAAATTTTTCTTCACGTTATTTTGGCCGCCGACACAGTCGTCTTCTTCACGTGCCGCAGGCTCTGTTAGTAGACACGTGTACTCGCTAACTCTATTGCAAGAAAACAGAGAAGCTTTGTTGATGTCGCGTTGGCTATTTATTTATTTATTTATTTATTCAAATTTATTGGTCTTTGGCGTTAACCATTTAGCTAGAGAAGTGAGTAATGACAGATTCGGTGTACAGTATCATGCACACTGAAGCGCCAAAGAATCTGGTATAGGCATGCGTATTCAAATACAGAAATACAGTATATAAGCGGGCAGAATACGGCGCTGCGGTCGGCAACGCCTATATAAAACAACAAGTGTCTGGTGCAGTTGTTAGATCGGCTACTGCTGCTGCAATGGCAGGTTATCAAGATTTGAGTCAGTTTGAACGTGGATTTGTCAGCGTACGAGCAATGGGACACAGCATCTCCGAGATAGCGATGAAATGGGGATTTTTCCCGTACTGCCATTTCACTAGTGTGCCTTGACTATCAGGAATCCAGTGAAACATCAATTCTCCGACATCGCGGTAGCTGGAAAAAGATCCTGGAAGAACGGGACCAATGACGACTGAAGGGAAGTCGTTCAACGTGATAGAAATACAACACTTCCGCAAATAGCTCCAGATTTCAGTGCTGGGCCATTAACAAGTGTCTCGTGCGAACCATTCAACGAAACATCATCGATATGGGCTTTCGGAGCCGAAGAGCCACTCGTATACACTTGATGACTGCACGACACAAAGCTTTACGCCTCGATTGGGCCCGTCAACACCGACATTGGGCTGTTGATAACTGGAAACATGTTGCCTGGTCGAACGGATGGATGTGTACGGGTACGGAGACAACCTCATGAATCCACGGACCCTGCACGTCAGCAGGGTCTGTTCAAGCTGCTGGAGCTCTGTTATGGTGTGGGGCGTGTGCAGTTAGAGTGATATGGGACCCCTGATACGTCTAGATACGACTCTGCCAGATGACGCGTATATAAGCATCCTGTCTGATCATCTGCATCCATTCATGTCCATTGTGCATTCCGACAGACTTAGGCAATTCCAGCAGGACATTGCGATACTCCACACGTCCGGAATTGATACAGAGTGGCTCCAGGAACACTCTTCTGTGTTTAAACATTCCGCTGGCCACCAAACATCCCAGACATAAACATTATTGAGCATATCCGGGATGCCTTGCAACGTACTATTCAGAAGATATCTCCACCCCCTCGTGCTCTTTATGGAAAACCTTGCAGGATGCATGGTATTCATTCTCTACTTCTGACATTAGTTCAGTCCATGCCACATCGTGTTGCGGCACTTGGTGCTTGGTGGGGCCCTACATGATATTAGGCAGGTGTACCAGTTTTTTTGGCATTACAAATTACATTAATACCAGTTAAACCTCGTGGTACACTGTGTACATTCAACACAGTTCATATATCACTACTTCTCACGCAGCATCCTTTGTGTGTGAAGTAAAACTTGATGTCCGCCTCTTGCAGAAACAAGGTAGTACTGACAGTCCGTTGTGGACAGCTGTCGAAATAGGTCCGTCACAGGAGTGGGTTGGGGAATTTCTGCCCTGATCGAAGTCCTGAGAAACTTGAGGTGTTGTCTTCCATAAGGTGAACACCCTAGAAGCACATGATTGATGACTACAATCTCAGTTGGGTGGACTTCGCAGTACAGAGACGGCTGAATTTTCATCCTATAGAGATGTGAAGGATAAGAGCGCGATCTAGCCGAATGCGCATTATAGTAGTAGTAGTAGTAGTATGATGTCTGGATAGCTTGATTTAAGAGAACCAGGTTTTTTGTGGAGTGCTCTCCTACTCGTATATTGTGGCATAATATCTTCCTTTGGACTCTAGTGGTATTTCCAACGTCTGCGACCATTCTTAAAGAACTTTTCTCTTTACGCCAGCAACAAAATCTCTATGGCGAAGGCAAAGGTACTATAGCTGGCTATCAATCATGCTTTGTTTCGCCAGACGTTCTGCCAGCTGGTTACATGAGATATCTGAGTGGCCATCTACTTATAGCGGAGTTCGACTCCCGGCGACCGCTACGACCTGTAATGCTCTGTTGTTTTTCAGAGTGTGCACTGGTGTTATTCCGTGAAAGGCACCTTCTCTCAGTTTTTCCAGCTCTGGTGGATGAGATGGCCGGCGAGACCTTAAATAACTGAGTGCCAGACCCTAACACTTGTTTACATTGTGATCTCCGTCCTTGTGTATTAGGTTTGCCGATGTTTTCATTTCGAAAGGATCCTTGATCACGCTACCCAGAAACTGGGCGTTTTCACTGTGAAACAAGGAGGGAAGGAAGGAAGGAAAAAAAAGAAGTTTAGGAATTAACTTGCCGTCCACATTGAGATCACTAGAGACGGAATGTTAGAAGGATGGCGGAGGAAATCGGCAGTACTCTTTCAAGGGAACCATTTCTGCGTTTCCCTGGAGCGATGAAACTGCTTGCGCCTCTTCTTGACTGTTCCATTCGTCTTCGCCACCTAACGCATACCACATATACATGGAACGCGATACACGCCTGCCTTTCAAAGACCTAGAGGATCTACTTCAACATTACAAAGAAGACTGTTTATCTCTGTTGGCGGGATCGAAATACATTAGATGGTCACTAGAGACGGAGCACAAGCTCGGAATGTTAGAAGGATGGAGGAGGAAATCGGCCATGCCGTTTCAAAGGAACCAGAGTAATTACGGAGTTTATCGTTTGGAAAAGCTAATAAACCGTCGTAGAGGTTTCAGTCTAAGCAAGACGACCGCACTCATTCTATCGAAGTCTCGTGGGTCATCGCATCTATCAGAGCTGCGAAACGCTCAGAGAATGTCCGTTTCCACGAAGAATAGTGCGCGCTCTGAAAAACAAGTTAAAATCGAAGGGCGTAGGTGTCGCTGGGCGTCGAGCTCTACTATAAATAGCTGCGCGACACCAACAACACTTGTCAGTCTGGCTGGAGTCCGGTTAGTAAGTACATATAACAGCACAGCTCGCAGCCCTGAAGAAGAGGAATCGGTCGCCAGTCGAAATATCGTGCAGAAAAATGACAGCACCAACTCGACTCAACATCCGAAACTACACCATTAACCAGTCACGACCAGAAAATTTTAGAGATCACACCTCTTAATTCTGTAGCTTCGTGGAATATAACAAACTGCCAGCAGCACCACGCAAGGAAAATCTGTACACACCGTAAGTGCAGTTTAGCCTAAAAATCTACTTTCACTCAAAAAATCAAACTTACCTGTCAGAAAATACGATATAAAAAACGAAATACACTACAGAAATAAAAAAGATACTTAGGAAATCTAAGTTAGAATCATAGTTTACCTTAGTTACTAAGATAACAACAGCTGCCACTTAATAACCGGCCGCTTACATGTATTTCATCGGAAACTCGTGATGTCACACATGAGGTCATTGTTCAAAGCCAAGAATTGGAATCGCAAGCTAGAGTTGACGCGGAACAGCTATAGGAACATACGTAGTTGTGAATCCAAGGAAGGGTTAGGTAATTCAGACTTCCACTAGACCTAGTGCTGGTATCTCTCACCTGTCAGCGCCCCCCAGAGACAGCTCTCTCAACCAGCTGTGGACGATGGGTTTGAAGTAGTTGGATTCCAAGTCGCTTATGGATGTAGTGAAATCCCTACCACGGTAGGACTTTGCATTCAGCTGTACTTGCAAACTCTCACGTTATTTTTAACAGCTTAACTACTTCAGTTACAGCTTCCGATGTTACTTTTGTAAATTTATTAGTGAGCTGTTACTTACCTGTACCAGAAAAAAAGTCAGAAGAGGAGATAGGGAAAGAACACACGGTTTGTAATGATAGGATATCTATGGAGATGTTCGCCAAATATTGTAAACTCTTGGATTAGTTGACTGTATCATCCTATGTGACATGAACTACGTACGGCAAATAGAGCATTTCTCCATTTAGAGGGCGTTTCTTCCTAGTCTCTGGGATCTTCCCTTATTGCATCTTCATCTTTCTCTTAGCCTGGGATGGCTGTATTATTATCTGACACTGTACACGTAGTTCTAACCCGGTTTAAAAAATGGTGCCTAGTACTGATACCCTGTCATCGTTGAGAAATTTGCTTGTAGACTGTCCTTTAGATGAACCGATCATCGAAATTACTTTTTACTGACGCTATGTATTGGATAGAAGGTGTTTCCTTTGGACATTTTCATTTATACATATTGGTTTGCTGCATAAGTTCATAGCGTTTTTCCATATATTTAATAAACTTAACAGACACACATAACAGAGACTTTAGTCATCAATAACACATTCTCCTTCACTATTTACAACAGTCGTCAACGCTGGGGTAACTTTTTGATTCCGCGACTGTAGAAATTATGTGTTTTTGAGGCGAAGAACTCGTCGAGTCATGTTCGAAGTGCGTTTTCATCTGGAAAGGAAGTTCCTTGAAGATCGTTCGATAGAGAGCGGGAAAGGTGAAAATCTGAGGGCGCAATATCATGTGAATAAGGCTGGTGCGGAATGGCTTCCCAATAAAACTCGTCTGTAGTGTTTTTTGTCAGTCTAGCAGAATGCGGGCGGGCAATATCGTGGAGTACCATGGCTTCAAGCAGTCTTTCTGATCGTTGTTCTCGGAATGCGACTGCAAGACGTCTCAGTTGTTGACAATAAATGTCAGCAGTCTCGGGGAAGCATTTCGTAGCACACACGATGCATAACATTATCCTTCGTGGAAGCCCGCAGGTCTTTGTACAGGGAGATGCAACTTTGATTGGGCTCAGTCCTTCCTTTCTTTTCCTTGTGTTAGCATAAGGAAACAATTTCTTGTCACCAATAACGATACAAGATACGAATGGTCGTGTTGTTCACCAGCCAATTAATGACGAGCATGGAGAGATGCACACATGGCCACCCGCTGATTCTTGTAATTTTGGCTTAGAGCATTCTGTACACATACACTCGATTTTTGAATCTGCACCATTGCATGTAAATGCCTTACGATGACGGAATGATCAAAGTTCATCACATTTGGCAGTTCTCCAGTAAACTGACGTGGACCATCGTGGATTAATGCGTTTAAACGACCTCCAGAAAAATCCGAAGGTCTTCCTGAACGTGGAGAGCCGCTAATGTCAAAATTATAATCCTTAAAACCATTTTCTTGCCGTGATCTCTCCACTGGCATTATCCCCATACACAGCGCAAATGTTTCTGGTTGCCTCCGCTGCTGTCACACCTCCATTGGACTTAAACAGAAGATTATGTCGGAAATGTTCCGATTTCTCCACTTGGGTGATGATGTATTCTCGTCAATACTCGTGCTTCTGCATGCCGTCGTAGCAAAACATGGTTTGATTTAGACCTGGCCTCCTTTCATTTTAAATAAGAGCTAAGTACATCGTCGTGAATTCACGCTTTAAATCCCTGTCCGGCCTGCCATCGAGATTTAAGTTTTCCGTTACTTCCTAAATCGCATAAGGCGAAAGGGCACTGCCGATTTCCTTTTTCAGACTTCCCTAAACCGAGCTTTTGCTCCACTCCTAATGACCTCGTTGTCGATGGGACGTTAAGCTCTATAATACTCCTTTCCTTTCTATCGTGATTTTTTTTTCCAACTACGCGCGTGATTCATTCCCGTTTCATCGCGTAGAATACGGAAGAGTCTTGATGTGGCAAAAGCATGACAAATATTCTAAAATAAAATGTCCTCTTAGAATGACAAAATAATTAGCACGTTTTCACTGGATACGCGTCGGTTGATATACATTTACACAGTTACCGTATTAAATGTAATTGGGTGTCTGGTTGCAGAATGTGCTGGCAGTTTATCGAAGCTTTTTGGGAATAAAAGTCGCTGCAAATGTTTTCGATTTTCGAAGGTAAATTACGTCGCATTTGGATCGCAGTAACGAGCGAGCACGGGCACGCCGGAATGCGCGGCGGATTCCACCGTTTGCGGCGACCAGCGCTGGCCGATATTCGCCGACCGAGTAATACGGGCCGTGTGCCAGCCCGTCCGCGCTCTGTGCTCTCAGCACATTAAAATCGCCCGTCCAAATCCGTTAATTAAAACTGCCGTTTCGCCGGTCCGCTTCTCCCTTTCAGTTTCGTGTGCCACAGATAAAGGGAAATATTTACTCACGGTATAAATACCATTAGGCTGAACTGATGGGTGAGATGGAGTTTGCCGTCGACAGGGCCGACAGAGAGATGACGACCACGTGCCGGGCTCCGCCAGAGATATGATTTGCGCTGACGAATCCATTCGTTCCAGGCGATTCTGACTGGTCTACATTTACCTAAAGGTACTTTTTTTTCGTTTTCTCTGCCTCGGCGCATTTGCGCTGCTAGACGAAAAATTATAGCACTGTGAATCAAATTGAAAGAACGTTCTTCTGGGGCATTGCCTGCCAGGCCCGCAGTTTTGGAAAACACACGCTGAATCGGATGTGAGGAGGAAAGTAGACAGATGAACCTGGGTCAGGAATAGTCCTAACAGAAAAGACTTCTTTTTTTTTTAGTATTCTGCAGGTAATTGTGTGTTCGTTTATTTTAATCGTTCTCGTCGTATTTTTAATTTCCGTGACGTGCGTATGAGGGACACCATTCTATGTTTCCGAGACTCAGTGAGGTTTCTGGGCCCCATTTTTGACTCCAAACTGTCGTGAGAGGCCTGCAAGACAGAACCCAGAAGGCACTGAATATTACAAAATGCGTTAGCCACAGATCTTGGGGTGCAGACAGGACGCGACCACTCCAGTTTCATAGGGCTTTTGTGCATTCACGACTAGACTATGGATGCACATTGTACGGGTCAGCGAGGCCTTCTTGCCTGAAGATTATTGACGCTGTCCAATAGGACCAGCCCCGTACCCAGTCTCTGTGCTGAGGCTAGGCAACCGCCGCTCACCGTCCGGCGGCAGCTCCTCGCGGTGCGCCAGGCATGTTAAGTTGCTCACAGCTCCGAATTCACCTGCGTACCATACTGTTACTCGTCTGAGTCTGGAACGCCTGTTTTCCCATCGTCCGCGAGCAAGAATGCCATTTGTGATCGGCGTGCAGGGGAACGAAAGGATGCGTGTCGTCATCCTTAGTTCAGTGTGCATGCTGTCTCCGGCATGCAATCTCCTCGCTGTCGAGGTACAGTCATGCGTCGATAGGAAAACGAGTGCCTGTAAGTGGCTGATAATAAGCTGCGCCTCTCAAAGCCCACTACGCGTCCCTGGCGTACCTCCTTTCAGCCGCGAAGACAGGACGAGGTACTCCTCACTCGCCTTCACATAGGCCACAGCCCTCTGACGCATGGCGCGTGCGTCGATCCTCCAATGTGTGGTGTTTGCGACGTCCAGATCAGTGTACGCCACATTTTACTAGACTGTGTTTATTTTCGGAAAAGAGAGCAGCGGCAGATTTGCCCTCTGTTTTAAGTGACATTGGAACGAATGTGGTTAGAGTTTTAACGTTTCGTGATCTGTCCAATGTGTTTCCGCAAGTTCTAGGGAGATGATCTTAATGTGTTAACAGGATGACTTCCTGACTCACGTTTTTTTATACGTGGTCAGCCAGTCATATTTCTTTGTGCCTTTCTTTTAGCTCTTCTGTGGTTTCACTTCTGTTTTAATCTCGCATGTAGCCCTTTCACTCTTCTCCGTTGTATCAAAGCCTGTGAAATGGTTCAAATGGCTCTGAGCACTATGGGACTTAACATCTATGGTCATCAGTCCCCTAGAACTTAGAACTACTTAAACCTAACTAACCTAAGGACATCACACAACACCCAGCCATCACGAGGCAGAGAAAATCCCTGACCTCGCCGGGAATCGAACCCGGGAACCCGGGCGTGGGAAGCGAGAACGCTACCGCACGACCACGAGATGCGGGCAAAGCCTGTGAGATAGAGTGATTGTGTGGGTCAACGTGAGTGAGGTGGGAGTGAGTGAATGAGTGTCATTTTATAGGTTTCCTAACACTGTACTACAACAATTTTGGTATTTTGTCCACGTTCTTCTTTTTTTGGAATATGTGTAAGACCGCTGATAACCTCGACGTTGAACGCCCGTAAGGTCCAAACACGCGAGTGCGCGCGCACACACACACACACACACACACACACACACACAGAGAGAGAGAGAGAGAGAGAGAGAGAGAGAGAGAGAGAGAGAGAGAGAGGAATAGTCCTCCGGGTTGTGTTACTGCTCTGTAAAGTTACAGCACACGCAAAGTCAGTAAAAGTACTATCTGATCAAAAGTATCGGGACACTTATTAATGAGCGTTAATACGGCGTATACCCGCCCTTCGTCTTTAAGGTGGCTTAAACGATGTTCTGACTCATCCGAAAGGTGTTCCATTTCGTTCAGGTGAGGACTCTGAGCAGGCCAGTCGTTTTCAGCAGTGTTGTTGTCCCCAGACCATTGCCTCACAGATGTCGCTTTGTGACAGGGAGCATTCTCATGCTGACCCAAACGACCATCGCGGGCCAACTGCTCCTCTATTGTACTCAGTACACACGGCTATAAAATGCGTTCACATCCCTCTGAATTCAGTGTTTTCTTAAGCATAACAAGGAGACCACAGGCTGACCATCTCCTCCATACTGCGCTGTTGGCACCACACATGATGGCAGGTAGCATTCTCCTGGCATTGTCCAAATTCAAAACCTTCCATCGGATTGTCACAGGGTCGACTGGGTCTAGCCTCCTGCACACAAGATGAACTTCATCACGGAACAGAAAATGCATTGGAGGTGGTCAAATTTTGGGCGAATGTAATACAGTCATAAATTTGTATAATATGTATGTTTCTTCTACGAGAATAAATAAAAATCAGAAGCAGTGGGTGGAAAACTGGAGGACAAAACTGGAAGGCCCCGGACATTAAAGAGGAGAGCCAGCCTCTGACAGTGGACTCTGTACCCTGTGTGGCGAACATTGGACAGGACGGTGGTGGCTGGTGTGGGGAACGAGGCGAGTCGCGACATCCGCACCGTCTGCTGCAGTGCCGCCTGCGGGCTGAACCTCGCACACCAGAAGGTCTTTTTGAAAGTAAATAACAAGGCCATTTCGCCCTCAATTTTCTGCAAGCAACTTCTTAAAACGATCACGGAAGAGAAAGAAAAGTTGCCGACTCGTGTGGCGAAAAAGCAGGAAGTGAACGGAGCTTTTGCTCTTGTGTTGCGAAGAAGAGTTTACCGCGCGAGTCTCAAAGTAGCAAGACGGTCTGCGAATGAGTTCCGGTAGCTCGTCACGAGTATCCGGATCGTTGCTGTGCGCACTGCTTGAGTGCACCGCCTTCCGTAACTATCGGAGAAGTCTTAGCAAACAATTCACACCGCGAACGCAACAGTTGAGTAGGTAGGCGCAAAACTAATAAGTTGTGTTAGTACCCGGAGAATTAAGCGAAGGGGCTTCGCGTCCTGACCGTGCTCTTATGACCATTGCTGAATATTTGATGAAAAATGCGCTGCTTGCCGAACGATCCCGTATTCCCAGGGCAGACAGTCAACATGTACCAGTGGACTTCGTTCCCGAGGGCGGATTCTTAAAATTGGTCGACAGTACCTTGCACGCTTTGATGCTCTTAGAGAACCACATTTTGCAGACCATAACACTGACGCAGCCCGCTGTCTTCTTCCAATAGTAACAGCAGAATATTTGTTTTCTTATATTTCTAGCGTGAAACCCTGGCGTTCTTCTGATCTCTAAAGCATTAACGTAGGTCGTTCCGAAGTGAAGTCGCCGCTTGTTACCTATGTTGAAATAGATAACACATAAAGATACATGACAACTGAAATTTACTCAGCTCTTACAGTAACGTTATTGGAAACAGTTAGTTTATGAAGGCAAAAGGGCAAACAGAATCTATATTGCACTTGGAATTAGGTTGGGAGTTGAGAACTTTCAATAAATGATTTCAGATATTTAACTTCAGCAGTGTTGTCTCCAGAATTTCTGCTATTGACTTGGTGTTAATCATGGTGTGGGTTTATATCAGTTGCTTTAATGAAACGCTAGCCTCCTTTTTGGTTATTTATTCGATCCAAGAAAAATCTCTTCGTATACTAGCGACATAGACGATACATAGTACTTTCATCTTGAGAACAGCGAAATCAAGCTTTCATCTGTGTAATCCAAAAACTGTTCACAATCGAAAATCAACCAGTCGCGAGTTACCGGCACGCTAGCATAGTTCCTTCCTTACACTTAGTTCCAAAAATGACGATTTGACTCAGTTTACAAAACCAAAGATACACCTAAGCCAAAGACAGGCTTCCAACGTAGAAATTTATGGATTATTTCAAATTATGATTTGTCTTAATATATTTCATTATTTTTTCAAATATATTTTAATAGTTGTAAAGTACTTGGATGACTATTCTTCTCGGAGTTACAGCATTTACGTCTTCTGAACACAAAAAATTACTCAAACTTTGTAGGCGAAGCCTGCAAATGACATAAATCCGGGCAGAAAGAAAGGGCTCCCTTGCCTAAAACAAAAGACACGTAAGTGCACAAAAATAGTACCGCAATCTTCGCTCAAGTAATCAGTCACCGATAGATTCAACACTGGTCATAGAGCATCAGCCTAGGATCGCTGTACAACGTCCCAGGAGCGAACTAGCGTCATAGAATTCATCTAAACTGTGACAAAACTGTTTTCGAGGCTGTGCACAGAAACGGACTGAAGTTATGGATTTGCTAAATAACCTTTAGTTATGTTGCAGTGTCTCAACGGATGTGCTTAGATGCGAAATGAGGTCCACTGGAGCTGCGGGGGAGACTGGCAACCTTTGTAACAGTTTAAATTATAGAAATCAGTGTCTTGGTCGTTACGTATTAGTATATTATGATTCACGGCAGGTTTCGACTTTGCAGCTGTCAGTAGAGCTAAAAATGAGAAAATCTGTAGAAAAAACACGTCAACAGATTTACAAAACAATAAAAAGGACTATTAAATGTGAGAAATCCAGTGAGTTAGGCAACGACACGTAGGCGCGTAGTCAATATATATATAAGAACAAGAGCATGGAGTGTGTACTTAAAGATGGAGTAAAAGTTATAGTGTTTGGTGCTAGATGTGCTGGTAAAATACTCGTTACGAACAGTTCACGGTACGTATATGTATTAAAAATTATAGACGGAAGTGACTTTTACGTAGTTCTAAAATACAAAATAATCGGTATTTTTAAAACGCATAGTAAATTTAATAAGTGTAAAATTCATATTCAATTTGTTTCACACGTGATAAGGAAACGTAATATACAAAGCAAGATAAAAATTAAAAGGATAGAAACAATACTCTCGGAGAGCAGCTAAAGTCAGAGTTTAGAAAATTGTCTTTAGCTGTTTTTATGATGTATAGAAAACGTTTATCATTGTAGTATTTTGTCAAAATTCTTAAATAGCCCCTTTAAAAGATAAAATTAGGTATGCGATGATGCGCTTTACGCAACATACGCAGGTGGAATCTTTGTGACGTGCTTAGAAACCGCGTTTGCTTAGACTTCCCTTTTTTTGGATTTGCGGAAGCGACTAGTACGATTTCCACATCGACCTGAGTACGTCAAGTAAACATAGACTTCCTATCTTTTTTTCTCTTTGCTGTTTTTGGGCTGTCATAGTGTAACTGTTCTTGTCCTCCTTCATGATGTGTCACACAGTTATAATGCCTAATTCATCTTACCTGTTCTTCTCATGTGTAATGTACAAGACAGATTGCTTCTGAGTAAGTGCAAAATGTTTGTCAGAATCAAACATGTCTGACACACGTCAAATAAGAATGCACAAGTTTCAGGTATAAAGTCTGGTGTTATTTAGACAGAATATGGGGTACAATGGGCCGTACCGTAAGGAGCTGTCCAATAATCCGAAATGAGTTGACATCGTTTTCATCAACAGGGAGCACGGGAATCATTAACAGGGTGGCGTGCGAGTCCAGCATTTGCATACTTGGCTTACACCAAATAAATTCAGCTTTCTCATGTAAAAAATGAGTCATTTACTAACACGAGTCGGGTGTTTACCTGGAAAAAAAGGGTAAGAGCGTCCATGACTGAAGTCACAAACATTGGCTACCAGCTGCGGAGCTGCTAATCGTCGACAGCGTGAAGATGCCTCGTTGAGATTACAGCGTGCTGAGAGTAAAGGCAGCAAAATTGGTTCACCTCCTCATGCTGCAACGTTCCGCACTAGCATTTGACACAAGCCTCAAAGCACAGTAAATGTATTCGCAGGCTTCAATTACGTCTGATCGACGTACAGACAAGCACTAGTGGCGTTTCCTGCGATGCTAAGACTGCAGCACTTACTGCTTAAAGTGATTTATCGAACAAGTAAGGGATCAGTTCCCCACGCAAAGAACAGAATTGTTTAGTTCCAGGAGCAAATTATAGCTGTATGAAGCTATGTATTACCCAGTCTATCTGTTACTGTCAGTCATCGACTACAGTGCACTCTGATCAGCATGCTCCTGAATTGAGAAACTATCAATGGGCGGACGTGCTGACTACAATTTGTATTTCCGATCTCACCTTCACCATTTTTATTCGTGTGTTGTAACGTAGAATAATATCTCGAAATAATTTCGAATCATCCCTATGAAACTCTTACAGTTTCAGCACCTACTGTAATTTATGACTCATCGCTTCGCGAAGTGAATGAAGAACAAACTGAAGCAAAGATCGCCGGCCGGAGTGTCCGAGCGGTTGTAGGTGCTATAGTCTGGAACCGCGCGACTGCTACGGTCGCAGGTTCGAATCCTGCCTCGGGCATGGATGTGTGTGACGTCCTTAGGATAGTTAGGTTCAAGTAGTTCTAAGTTCTAGGGGACTGATGACCTCAGAAGTTAAGTCCCATAATGGTCAGAGACATTTGAACCATTTGCTACAGTACTGCTGTGCCGTGTGTGGGATTCCTATCAGACAGGATGAACGAAGGGCATCGAAAAAATCAAAGGGGGACAGCTCGTTTTGTATTATCGCGAGTTGGGATGCCAATCATTAAAACAAAGACGTTTATCTTTGCGGCAAGACCTTTTCACGAAATTCGTATCACCAGCTTTCTCTTCTGGATGTGAAAATATTTTACTGGCACCAACCTCCGTAGGGAGAAATGATCGTCACTATAAAGTAAGAGAAATTAGAGCTTGTACAGAAAGATTTAAGTGTTCGTGTTACCCACGCACTCTTAGAGAGTGGAACGGTAGAAAATAGTCTGAAGGTAGTTCGAAGAACTCTCTGCCAGGCAATTAAATGTGAACTGCAGCGCAGCCATACAGATGTAGATGCAGACGAAGAAGAGCAGCGTTTTACGTCACGGGATCTTTGTCTGCGAGAGTGCGACCAGTGCCAAACGCTGCAAGAGAGGCGCTGTGTATCACGTAAACGTTTACTATTGAAATTCCGAAAGAGTGTTTTCCGGGAAGGGTCGGGAAGCGTATTGCTTCCTCCGACATACGTCTCGCGAAATGACGCTACGAAAAGATCCGAGAAAGTAAAACAGCCAGTACGGTCCTGCGCACCGTTTCCAAATGAAACAGGGAAGGTGGGAAATGATAACGATGCCAGAGGTACTTTCCGCCACACACCGGAAGTTGGCTTGCAGAGTATAGATATCGCCGCAAAGGCGTGACTATGCTGCATAAATGCACTACAAATTTGGAACATTCGCTCCCGCGATGAAACGTGTTTTTCTAGTTCGGTGTGACGCGAGCCCGCACTTGTTTCCAGGCACTCGGCTGCTGGGCGGGAAACTGGCCAGCGACCCGCAGAGCCGTTGATGCGAGTGCGTCGCCGGTGACAGCGGCGCGTAGTACGCACTCGGCCGCTGACCTCTTGCGCGGCCACGCCTGAATTATTGCACGCAACACCGACGTCCATCCAGCGGCCGACGGCTCCCGCCCACACACAAAGCCTCTGTAATTCGATCCCGCCACCGCGACTGTCCCCGCCGGTATTACACGCTACTCTCACTGGTCGCTCGGGTTTCATTCTCCATCTGTTCTAAATATAGAACCCAATAATTCGTATTAAGTGTCACTTTTCCTTCGAGGAATGTTGCGTGTCATCTAAATGGTATATCTAACCGCATGTTGATGTGCTCGAAAGAATTAGCAGTATATCCAGTAATAGTTTTGCTCATCTGTGGATCACTTTTTACAGAGATACTGGACGTGTCACGGTATTACAGTTTAAGAACAAAAACATAATTTACATATAGAGGTATTTACACAGACATTGTAACCTCCAATCATATATCCATGACTAAATGGGCCAAAATGACGATATAATATTTGTCGCCCTGTGCAGTAATCACGAATTGTGTGAGTATCGTGGTTGTGACTACGTTACATACGGAAGTTTGGATCGATCCTCGAGGCGTGCTCGGATATCTGAAGCGGTTGTGGAGTCTGACTGCTGCTGGTGCCTGCAAAACGCTCACAACACCCTCAGACGCAAAACCGAGTACCGTACACTCTTCGCAAACTATGTACGTAGTGTTTTCGTTAACGATATGAGGTTGGAAACTGCACGTCGAATGTGTAAAAGATGTGACTGTGTATTTCTATGCAGCAGGTCATTCGAACTGTGCTAAGAGTGCACCTTTGCATGGCAAGGACATGACAGCCTAAAAGATAAAATTTATCTTCAGAACTTTCACAAATTCACGGTTGAAGGCCACTTCATAGCTCGTCTTCCTGAAAAATTCTGGTGAGCATCTAGTCAGTCATGACCATAAAGCTGTTCCTAATGGCGGCGATGGAGAGTTATGAAGTAAAATGTCTTGAGCCTCTGGAAGCCATCGAAGTCCACATATGGGATGGTGAATATTCTCATGGTCGCTGCATTACGAAGAGACTGCTGCGCCGACCGGTGTGGCCGAGCAGTTCTAGGCGCTTCAATCTGGAACCGCGCGACCGCTACGGTCGCAGGTTCGAATCCTGCCTCACGCATGGACGGGTGTGATGTCCTTAGGTTAGTTAGATTTAAGTCCGCTCTAAGTTCTGGGGGACTGATGACCTCAGAAGTTAAGTCCCATAGTGCTCGGAGCCATTTTGAGAGTGCTGCCTCGATGGAGTCTGGGTATGTTATTTCTCCAGCACATCTGTAAACAAAAAGTGACAATCACTGTGGTGCGTTCAGAAAAATCTGAACACGTTGCTATGAGGCCTTCCCGTGTAACCGGGGTTGGACATTCACTATTTCTCGAGATTATGAAGATAGTTCACCTTGTACAGAAAAAAATTGCCACGAAGAGGTGAACTGTTGTTTAGATTGAGCAATTTATATCAAATTGTTTTTGACGGGTATCCTAATGATGCCCGTTACAACGCACCAAAACAGTTGGCTTCAAAGCATTCGTCCAGAAAAAAGGTCTTCTCCACAACAGCAGTCGTTACAGTGTCACACGATTCTTTTAATCAACCGACACAACACCGCTGTATCAAGGAATACTGAGAAATATAGTGTTACCATCACAGATAAAGACGTAGATATTCTGGTTTTGCTGACATTAGCCTCTTCTCAAAACAACATTTCCACAAAAGTGGGAAGGTTAATTCTCCCGCCGTTCCGTTCTCCTCAACATCAAATTCATTCCACATGATATTACTTCTCGTCATGCAGCACGTGTCCTCATTGGACAAGGGAAGAAGGAAGTCACTACCATTTACGAGAAAACCCCTTCTTGGTATTTCAAAACAGTCGCCAAATTTCTGAAGCAGAAGAAATGTGTCTTGTGACATTGTACGGTAGAGACATTAACAGAAATACGCTGTACGATCTTTGTTACTAACAATTCTCTAAGTCTGTTAACCAAATTCCAACTCGTGAAACTGACGCCTACTCGAGGCGCCGCCCAGTACCGTGCTTTTCGTGCCTACGAGCAAGTGTAGGTATGGGTGGGTACCGAAAGAGTTCCATCAGTTTCGGGTAGGACGCTAACACGAGCAGCCGTGATTCCCACAATATCGAAAAATTCAGCTCTGTACTCCGTGCAGAAAATAATTTCTTGCAACCGTACGAAAAGTTGTAGCACACAGGCCTGCAGTTTCTAAAAAGCAGGAGGCGGAGCTCTGCCAATGACAGACACTGTTGTGCCCACGTATGCGACAGGTAACCGCTGTCGTACCCCGACGAAGAGTATGCTGAGAGGGAAACCGTAACTGACGACATCATCGCTTAGGAGAAAGAAACTGATGCCCAGTTCGACTTCATGATGATCAAAGAAATCAAGGCGTTAACTTTTCGTGTGATTCTGGATTCTTTATTTTTCAAACATACATTTAACTGGTAAGAAATAAAGTTGTAAGCCTGTTAGGAGGGGGGCATTCCTGTGATCGTTAAACTTTGACTACGAAAAGCACCCGTGTTTCTTACCATATTTACACAGAATTAGGAGAAATGAGCATCCCATTAAGGATAATGGTGGGAGTTACTCGATGTTAATTGTTGACCATTATAGACGTCTATTACAATCCATTTAAAAATCGTATATAGTTAAAACTTTAATGTTAAAAGCAGCTCTTTTTGCAGTTCTTTATAATAATCTGAGAATGTTCCTCTGCTCTGTGTGATGTAAAACGACGTGTGGCCAGTGCAAATTGTAGAGAATTTTATGCTCTACAAGAAACGTCTGAATTCTTTCGTCGTAAGACGCAAAGGAAAATGTTACCCAGAAAAAACTGCCAAAATGTCGTATTTTTTCGGCTACTCAGAGTTAGTACATGGGTCTCGAGTTCGAAAATTTGGATTCTACACTACACACCACCGACGTACAGCATACTAAAAGTTCATAAACTTCGGATCTTTTTTGAGACGAACGGACTATTGCCTGTTTGACGTTGTTGGTCACACTCCTACTACGTGTTTTCTAAGTAATCGTTCATTCTATACAATGAATAGCTTAACAGGTACTTTTTAACTGCCTTAGCAAATATGTTTGATTTGGCAATGTCCTTAATCCCCTTCGGCGACTTATTGTACAGTTTTATTCCTTGATAGAAAGTTGAGTTGTATGTTGGTAAATGTGAGTTCAGTCTAGAACTTGTTCCACTATCATGGAGAGAGCTGTTCAGTATTTATCAAAGTTCCTTTTTGCTGCGTAACTGATTCTTAAACATTGTTTTATGGGGTAGTAAACTCCCTAATTTATTGGACAGATAATGAGCCTGGTTATTAATTTCGATTATTGTGCAGCCGTGTGGTGCAAATCTTTCAGTTGGTTGCCATTTCGGCGACTTACGCACCCCTACCCCACCTTATAAATCCTGCCTGAGCAGTGGTCCCTAGAGCTGAACGTGGAATCCAAATCACTTGTCGTTACTGGTACGTCTTTTTAAGGTTTCACTGTGATTCGATCCCGCGGCCAAGCACAGGCTTTAAAAAATAAATAAACTAGACCCTCAAGGTCGGGTTCATACTAAAACATAGTGGCTGTTTCACGCTGATGGCAGGACTCTAACAGCGTAACACACTGATAACATTCTTTTTGTACCTATATGAGTTTTCACACAACTCAAACTGACAGTCAATATTCATTCTTAAATATTTTCAGTCGGAACAGCGTGCTGCAGTCTGCCGGAGCGGGGATGGTTAATCTTTTCCCTGTCTCTTCGTGTTTAGGAACAGTTGTCCCTAGCACTCTTCCGTTGCTGTCTTTCCCGACGCGCCTGCTGCATGCAAGTATGTATAGAAACGGCTGGAGTGAGTCACTGCTTGTGGGCAGAGGGTGTGGCGCGCCTGTACGTGTAAATACAACGCATTAACCCGTTGTACACAGACGCGGCAGAGCAAGAGTCAGCTGTAGACGGTTTCGCGGTCAGAGATGTGTTTTTTTCACTCCGCGCCTTATCGCTGCCGCAGATACAGCCCGACGGCGTCTGCGAGTGTAAATATGGCTCAAAGCCGACGTGCGGGCTAGCGCCTGCGGCAACCAAACTGCTACTTTACGCGTTCAAACGTGAGCGCGAACGCCTAGTCCGCGCAGTAGAGAAAGTGCTGCTTCCACTCCTAAAAGTTCTGTTGTAAATGAGCCTACACCAGATTAGTTCATATACATCTATATGACTACTCTGCAGTTCACGATTAAGTGCGCGGCACAGAATTTATCGAACCACCTTCAACTTCTCTACCGTTCCACTTTCGAACAGCACGTGGGAGAAATGAACACACAAACCTTCCCGTGCGAGCTCAGATTTCTCTTATTTTATTATGATGATCATTTCTTTCTACGTAAGTGGGCGTCAATAAAATATTTTCGCATTCAGAGGAGGAAGTTCATGATTGAAATTTCGTGAATAACAATAATGCGTGTGATTTTCGAGATTTTATTACTCGTACCACCAATTTCTTCACGTCCTGTAGCATGCAAATTTAGCACAAAGTGCTTCTTGATGGACTGAACAATCAATCCCTTGTGTCGATCGTTCTAATTTATTGCTCTTTAATTGTCAACTAAACCTTTAAATTATTTCTGCGTTGTAGGCTATTGTAATGTCGTTTCATAGCAGCTCTGCAGTACCCGTCGCTGCATAATATACACTCATCTCTCTTTTCTGTCATTCGCAATCATTTATAGCTTGTGACGATACATGCCTTGTTTTGTGCAAAGAAGATAAAAATCTAGTAAACATTTGCTCTAAAATGCCTATTTTAAGAGGTGTGAGCAATTGTTCAATAGAAGAGATGTCTTTCGCAGTAGCGAAGATCAACAAGTGCTCATAGCATTTAAGGTATACATTTTAGAGACCGTGTTTACTAGACTTCTTATCTCCTTGTTAGCCGGCCGCTGTGGCCGAGCGGTTCTAGTCGCTTCAGTCTGGAACTGCGCGACCGCTACGGTCGCAGGTTCGAATCCTGCCTCGGGCATGGATGTGTGTAATGTCCTTAAGTTAGTTACGTTTAAGTAGTTCCAAGTTCTAGGGGACTGATGACCTCAGATGTTAAGTCCCATAGTGCTCAGAGCCATTTGAACAATTTTTTTTGTCTCCTTGTTATTGACGAATTCATTCCTTAAGTTTTGACATTAAGTTTGAAACACCTCACATATTCACCATTATGCGAGAGGAGGAGGCTATGTGCTGGCAGGGGTTTTTATCCTCTCCTTTCTGTCATTATCATACAACACAAACATAACACTATACTGTTCACGTATCCATTACACGTGTACGACGCAGCTTTCACATATCCGCAAAGAATGGAGTTAATTTGAGCAAATGAAGGTCACCCTTTTCGACAAGCGGCCGAACCCAGCCTCTGAGATATCCAAGCCACCAATCCCATGCGACATTTACATATTTTTATGCACCACATTGAGGACTGAACGTGCATGACAAGCATCGTATTATTCCCGTGTTGCACTGTGGCACTGCTTTATGGAATGTGTACGCCTTCAAAATAGGTATCCTAAGCGTGCAGTGCGCAGTAGTCTTTGCAGCTAATGCGCCTCGCGCATGTGGCAGAAAGCAGTGGCGCTACCTGCACACATTCGCCACACAGCTGGAAGTCTATATCCGTCGAGGACTCGGGCGCACGGAAGATTTCATTTCGTTTACATCCCTCCAGCCTCGTGTGGAACTTTCACGGTACGTCGGGATCCCACCCTAAAGAAATCTCCCAGTACAAGGCACAAGAAAGCTCTTCAGACCCCCCACAGCCATTCAGACTTATATCGGATTTAGAATCCGTGTTGTATTGTGGAAGGCACGTGCTGGGGCACAAAGAAATCAAACTGAACTGAAGCAAGTACTGAAAAATAAGTTGTCCGAGTATCCATCTAACACAACCGAAATTATTTACTCCTAGGCGGTCACTCCTGTTACTCAAGCCGAAAGACGTCATTTACTTAACAGTATGGATCGTTAATAAGGAAAGCCGTCGTGTTGTAAAGTATATAACGCAGGTGCCAATTTATATCTGACCTCATAAATATATGAAACTGATTTAGGGACACGAACATGGGAATTTCCGGAGGTGTTGACCACTACACTTTGGAGGGAATCATTTTAGTGCGATTTCGTTTCAAAGATACTAGTTGTCCCTCCTCCTCGAACAGCCACGTTACATCGGTCGGCTTCCCTAATGTTGAGGCGCTGTTTGCCTCGGACGACCACCATCTCACTTTGATCAGTTGTCAGTCAGATAGTCAGAGATTTGCCACGAAGCGATGGAAAGATTTTCCTTCACGATGGTGTCATATGGTCTGCGTAAGATGTAACCGTACCATATCGCCATACAGTTTATCATAGCCTACATCGAAAGGAAGTGTGCGACAGTCAAGTCGAAACTAGACTAGAACTGGTATTACATAACTCCACACTGTTATAATCGTAAATACAAAGACGTTAGAAGGTAACAAGTCTGTTGTGTGGCCATTTTCCGACTCTCATCTGGTTTTATTGTAGAGAACACATATTCGCGTCTCGATACTAGTTTTCAAACTTCGTTAGCTAAATGCTGCTAAACACTTCTCCACTGATATGGCAAGATTATTATATTCATTTGCGAGATACGTGAACGAGTTTTCTCAAATCACTGTGTGTTCATTTGATATCTCTTGTCTAGTCTTGTGCCAAACACAATGTCTGGTACTGTATTGTTGTGGAAGTAAGCCCTCTAATCTTTGACCAGATGTGAGGAAACGCAGATTTTGACAAGACATACGAGTAACGAAAAAAAAGTCCACTGAAGCTGCCTTCAATACAAGAGGCGAAGTGGATCTTGGCTGTAAAGAAATATTATAGTGCAGTAAGAAGAAAGCGATTGAATTTATAAAATGAATATTACAAAATATTAGACGTTTTGGCAACGATCTATTTACAGGGATTTGATGTCCCGTAAGTAAAGTATGTAATGTGTAGTTGGCCGCGAGGTCATTACAGTCGCTTTACATCTCCCATGAACATGAATAAATGATTTTACCGCCATTTCAAAGAAGGAAGTTTGAGGTTATTATATCGATCTCATGTGAGCTCGATTTGAGCCCAACTGTAATTCGACGGACGTTCAGGCTGTAGTCGAGTTTCCGCGAAACTCTCTCGAGTAGGTTTGTCAGTAAACGGCAGTGCAAAATTCTATCGAGAACCTTCCAAAAATTGAGAAAAACGGCATCAACGTATTTGATGTTCTCTTCGCGTTCTGAATGCCACAAGCAAATAGAGCGAGCTGACTTCCACACGTTCGCTATTTACGAATCCATGTTGATTCGAAATACCAACAGTGAAACTTCAAATTCTCCTGCTTCAGACGCCGATTCGATATAATTTGCAATCTGTCTGTGGAGTGCGCCACGTGTCAGGAGAGAAGCGCATATATTACCACTAAGGCGATCACTGTTTGATAGCGGCAACACTTCACCATTAACCTAATTGCTAGACACTCGGCGTGTAGCACGCTACATAGCAGCTGTAGTACTGTATGCTTGTCATGTTTAATGAAGAAATATCTGTTACTTGGGCTACACTAAGCAGTTGCCGATTGCCACCTCCTCCTCCTGCCCCCAGTACTTGAACAGATTGATAACCTCTGCCTTAAGTTTCCGGTGTGAATTGCGCCTGAAGTCAGCCTGTCGTGAACTTACGATTTCAGTTACACACAGGTTGATTCAGCTAAGCTGTTCACCTCATATATTTCCTGAACCGTTAAACCTTTAGTAATTCAATATTCAATACCTCCACATTAGTTACGCGATCTACCCATCTAATTTTTAGCATTCTTCTGTAGCATCACATTTGAAAAGCTTCTGTTCTCTTCTTTTCCAAACTGTTTACCGTCCATATTTTACTTCCATACATGGTTACACTCCAGAAAAATACCTTCAGAAGAGACTTCCTAACACTTCTGTCTATATTCGATCTGGAATCATATTTTGCTGAGGCAGTTTGTATGGAAAGTATATAATATTTTCTGTCGAGTTCTCAATTAATTGACATTAATTAAGGTTAATTACTTGAAAGGGTCTCTTACTTTGACTGAGACAGCTTAATTATTTCAAAGAAAAATAAGTCACTATGTGATGCAGTGTTTTCGTATTAACTTGCGGAACATCCTCGTACAAGACCTGTTACCTAAACGTGAATAGAAGGTAGTTCTGCCAACAAATGTCAGCAGTTATGACTGAAAAGCACACGACACTTACGTAATAGTGCGCAAAGTTTATTATCTAACTGTCTGATTTTCGGCTGCCAGGCCATCGTCATGTTCAAAATAATTAGTGTGGCTGTAAATGGAATGTGAAAAAGTCCCCCCTAAATGACGTATAGACTCTGTTCATAGTCACAGACATATCGGTATCAACTTCGCTTTTTCAGAAGGTACTGTAGGAATTTATATTGCTACTATCGTAGAACTTCCTCATAAGAGGGCAATCGGTGTCATGTTAAAAAGAGACATATCGTATGTTCTAATATCGTCATTACGCCAAAACTGGCAATCGAATTACTCTGTTTTAGAACTGCGATATTAGCAAACACAATTTATTACACTTCTATTTGAAACAGCAAAGTTGATACCGATGTCTCAGTAGTTAATACATCTACCAAAAGAGACTATACATCGTGTAGTGAGGAGTTTCTGACAATTCATGTGCTAGAATACAAATTATCGATATCTTAAACAGTCCTTGAAATATCTGAGGCAAGCAACTACGATGAAACACTATGTATAATCAGGGTTTTTCTTTAAATTGTAGAAATTTTGAGACGTGATAGTACAAGAAAAACTAATCCAGTATACATACATTCGGAAATATGTTCATTCTGAGCTGCGATCACTTGTGCGTAGGGGTAGCTGAAAGCCGTTTGATTGCGGATTTGAGTAGAGTCGTTGTATTGGAACTTGGTTTAGAGTCAACAGAGTGTTCTGGTGTTTTCCTTTATCATGGTAGTCTAGGATCACATTAGTCTGAGTATTAGGTGTTCCGCAGTCATTATGTGATTCGACATTCCCTGTATTATAGTTTTTCGCGCAGCAAGTGCGGCGCGCGCTCCTCCACCTCAGGTATGCGGGCTGAACGAGGTCTTCCGCTGTTTGCGTTTGGGTTCTAGAGAACCTGTATGACTAAGACGCCGGAAAAACCGGGCGAAAAGGCTAATAGATGGTGCTCCGTGACGATGATGTACTTCAGCGTAGAGGGCGCTGCCTGGAAGGCTACTTCCATTTGCTAGACCATAGCACATACACTCCTGGAAATGGAAAAAAGAACACATTGACACCGGTGTGTCAGACCCACCATACTTGCTCCGGACACTGCGAGAGGGCTGTACAAGCAATGATCACACGCACGGCACAGCGGACACACCAGGAACCGCGGTGTTGGCCGTCGAATGGCGCTAGCTGCGCAGCATTTGTGCACCGCCGCCGTCAGTGTCAGCCAGTTTGCCGTGGCATACGGAGCTCCATCGCAGTCTGTAACACTGGTAGCACGCCGCGACGGCGTGGACGTGAACCGTATGTGCAGTTGACGGACTTTGAGCGAGGTCGTATAGTGGGCATGCGGGAGGCCGGGTGGACGTACCGCCGAATTGCTCAACACGTGGGGCGTGAGGTCTCCACAGTACATCGATGTTGTCGCCAGTGGTCGGCGGAAGGTGCACGTGCCCGTCGACCTGGGACCGGACCGCAGCGACGCACGGATGCACGCCAAGACCGTAGGATCCTACGCAGTGCCGTAGGGGACCGCACCGCCACTTCCCAGCAAATTAGGGACACTGTTGCTCCTGGGGTATCGGCGAGGACCATTCGCAACCGTCTCCATGAAGCTGGGCTACGGTCCCGCACACCGTTAGGCCGTCTTCCGCTCACGCCCCAACATCGTGCAGCCCACCTCCAGTGGTGTCGCGACAGGCGTGAATGGAGGGACGAATGGAGACGTGTCGTCTTCAACGATGAGAGTCGCTTCTGCCTTGGTGCCAATGATGGTCGTATGCGTGTTTGGCGCCGTGCAGGTGAGCGCCACAATCAGGACTGCATACGACCGAGGCACACAGGGCCAACACCCGGCATCATGGTGTGGGGAGCGATCTCCTACACTGGCCGTACACCACTGGTGATCGTCGAGGGGACACTGAATAGTGCACGGTACATCCAAACCGTCATCGAACCCATCGTTCTACCATTCCTAGACCGGCAAGGGAACTTGCTGTTCCAACAGGACAATGCACGTCCGCATGTATCCCGTGCCACCCAACGTGCTCTAGAAGGTGTAAGTCAACTACCCTGGCCAGCAAGATCTCCGGATCTGTCCCCCATTGAGCATGTGTGGGACTGGATGAAGCGTCGTTTCACGCGGTCTGCACGTCCAGCACGAACGCTGGTCCAACTGAGGCGCCAGGTGGAAATGGCATGGCAAGCCGTTCCACAGGACTACATCCAGCATCTCTACGATCGTCTCCATGGGAGAATAGCAGCCTGCATTGCTGCGAAAGGTGGATATACACTGTACTAGTGCCGACATTGTGCATGCTCTGTTGCCTGTGTCTATGTGCCTGTGGTTCTGTCAGTGTGATCATGTGATGTATCTGACCCCAGGAATGTGTCAATAAAGTTTCCCCTTCCTGGGACAATGAATTCACGGTGTTCTTATTTCAATTTCCAGGAGTGTATCACTTGTTGAGTTCAGTTGTTAATAAGTAGTGGGAAAGAGAATAGAAAATGTAACACCACAACCGCAGTAAACACTAAACTGAAGACATTTGTGCAAGTAGTAAGGCACCATGATACACACCCACAGAAATTGTCTGCGGAGAATACAGATGGAAAAGGTGAGAATGGTCAGTGGTTCTTGGGTGTACAAAGTTGTTCGTTAGGGACAAGATTTCAGGCTTTTCCCCAAGAAACGCAATGGAAAGTGTTACAATCACATAAAAGGTCATATTTGTAAATTTTCCGTATAAAAGACCTGTGACGAATAACATGGAGCGTCTAACTCAGTACAAATCTAGCCCATGAAATGATGGCGAACTGTTCCCGTCACAGAGCGTTCGGTGATTGACTTCGGCTGCATTACAGCTGAGTACCAGAAAACCAAAATCACTTGAGTGTACTGGAAACCACTGAGTCCTCCTCTGACTCTGTCCAAAGAGTTCCTCTCCCCTGGAGGAAAACCTGATTCCTTTTCTTCCTTCTTTGCTAGTCCCCCATCGGGCGCCTCCCCAGGTGGCGGATAGGGGAAAGCCTCCCAGATATGGGTGGCATCGGGGAAATGAAATACCCGGGGTGCACCAAAACTAGCAGCGTGGTGGCGTCTGTACTCTAGTGGAGCGGCCTACCAAAGGCGTCTGTACCACATGTCAGGGGCGGCCTGGAAATTATATAGCCAATCCGTT
The DNA here is from genome assembly GCF_021461385.2 of Schistocerca piceifrons. NCBI lineage: Eukaryota > Metazoa > Arthropoda > Insecta > Orthoptera > Acrididae > Schistocerca > Schistocerca piceifrons. The sequence goes on from NC_060140.1 coordinate 550,077,248, forward strand.
CTGAAGCAAGCGTGGCGATTATGCTTCTCACCTTCGAGTTATGTTGTGTGACATTAATGTTAAATTTTCCGGACTAATAGCCCCACAGTCGGATCTCCGGGTGGGAGCAACTTTGATGTCCCAAACACCAAGTGGTGCTGAGAAGAAGATACAGACTCTTCAAGTCTGTGCATATAAAGCTTGTACTGGAGTGGAGTCCGAGAGAGCACCGGAGGCGTAGAAGAAGACCACCAGACAGATGGGACGAAGAAATAAAGAAGATCGCTGGTAATACCTGGCAGAGAACTGCCCAAGACCGTCCCACTTGGAGAACACTTCTGAAAGCCTACCTGAATCCACGACTCGAAGAGGCCACATCATCTAATGATTGAATTAGCTGATGATGATGATGATGATGATGATGATGATAATGATAGTAAAAACTTAAGTGTCTCTCGCTGCTGTTGAGAAGCGATGTAAGAGGATTTTTGTTTTATATTGTACTTGTAAATTATAGATTGCAGCGATCAGTCGTCCGTTTTAAATTTTATTGTCAAATCTAGATTTCAGCTAGAAACTAGCCATTCTCAATGCACTATTATTTTTGCTCAGTGCATGTGATGTCTGTTGGTCGGGCTTCATCCACAGTTCATTGAGAAGCTAGACATTCTCAATGCACTATTATTTTTGCTCAGTGCATGTAATGCCTGTTGGTCGGGCTTCATCCATAGTTCATTGAGTATTCAATGAACTGTGGATGAAGCCCGACAAACAGGCATCACATGCACTGGACAAAAATAAAAGTGCATTGAGAATGGCTAGCTTCTAGCTGAAATCTAGATCTGCTAATAAAATTTAAAAAGGACGACTGATAGCTGAAATCTATTATTTACAAGTCAATATAACAGTCGCTGAGTACAACAGCTTTCCCAATGGAAGGTAACCTGATGAGGATTTTTGTTTGCTCGTCTATCGGCATCATACAACAGTATCCAGCTCGAGGCAGGTCTACGCTCTTCAGCGACTCGTACAGCTTTGCGCTACGTGGTCCTAATTGCCCTAATTTGGCCTGTTAAACAACTTCCTGCTGGTGGGCGGGACCCATAGTTTAGTAGTGCACGCAAAGTTCTGAGCCACAGTGCATTAAACAGTTTACACACGCCCAGAACTTTGCAACAATGAGAACCGTAAATACCATTAGCGACACAGGAAATGCGGATCTTCGCTGCTAGCAATCTACATCTACACGCAACTAAACCAGCGAGATTCAGCTAAAAATTTTTTACACTCTGTTTCCTTACGGCGTACTTTTCATGGTTAGTTGCACACTGTTTCGTTCGTTACTAACGACTTGGCTGAACCAATAATATACAAGGGGCTTTCAATAAGTAATGCACCACTTTTTTTTCGGCCACCTTCGGTTGAAAAAATGCGGAGTTTGTTGTGGGACATCGTGGAATATTCCCACTTCAGCCCCTATAGTTTCCGAAAGGTGGTTGCACTATACGTAGCCTTCAAAAAGCCGTCTGTAACGGAACTGCATTTCAAACAGTGAGCTGTCATTGAGTTTCTTTTGGCGGAAAACCAGAGCATCGCAAATATTCATAGGCGCTTGCTGAATGTCTACGGAGGCATGTCAGTGAACAAAAGCACGGTGAGACATTGGGCGGGGCAGCTGTCGTCATCGCGCAAACCTGTCCGATCTCCGACGTGCCAGCCGGCCGCACAGAGTTGTGATTCGTGCAGTGTTGGAACGTGCGGACACGCTCATTCGAGGTGACCGACGGATCACAATCAAACACCTCGCTGCTCAACTGGACGTCTCTGTTGGTAGTGCTGGCACATTAGTCCACAAAACTTCGTTGGGCAGTTCTTCCTCACCTATCCTACAAGCCCGGATCTCGCACCTTCTGTCTTCCATCTGCTTGGTCCAATGAAGGATGCACTCTGCGGGAAGCAGTACGTAGATGATGGAAAGGTTATTGTTGCAGCAAGACTTTGGCTCCAACATCGACCAATAGAGGGGTACTGTGCGAGCATACAGGCTCTCCCAGTAAGGTGGCCTAAGGCAGTCGCATCGAACGGACATCATTTTGAGATGTATGATTTTATAGCCAAAAGAATGGTGAATAATATGGCATTTTGGAATCCTGAATGAAACCAACGTGCTTTCAGAAAAAAAGTTGCTTTACTTAAAAGACGCCCCTCGTACTACGCTTATGTACAATAACACAGAATCGACTGTTATGTGGCGTTATTCGCCACGGTGGAGATGAAATGAAATGTTTCTGTTGGTACGCCAGTTCCCATTGCACCCCACAGTCCCATCTCCCTTCACTGAAGCTACACCATATAAACGGACGCAGAGTGGCTAATCGACGACGACATTCTTATGGCTGTATAGTTAGCAGCACTGCCGACAGTGCTCTCCACTTCCTGCTATTGTTCCTGCCTTCACTGTGGCACGGGGCACTGGGAAACTGTGTCACAGAAACGGTCTGCTGGGCCGCGTGTCACGGCTCCGTGCAGCGGGTGTCGTGCATTCGCTCAGCTGTACAAATCAACCTGTTGAACCCCTCATCGGATAGGTGAACGCAAGGTCATCCATGTGATTGTGGTCTTCAGTCCGAAGACTGATCAGCGCTCCGTGCCACTGTATCCTGTGCAAGCCTCTTCATCTCCAAATAACTATTGCAACATACATCCTTCTGAATTCATCTCTTGATCTCCGTATACGATTTTTGCCCTCCACACTTCCCTCCAGTACTAGACTTGTGAACCCCTGATTGCCTCAGAATGTGTCGTATCAACCGATCCGTTCTTTTATTCAAGTCGTACCGTAAATTTCTTGCCTCTACTGTTCTACTCAGTTCCTCCTAATTAGTTACCTGATTTTCAGTATTCTTCTGTAGAATCACATTGGAAAAGCTTCTATCGTCCATATTTCACTGCCGTACCTTCAGGAAAGAGTTCCTAACATTTCTGTCTGTATTCGATCTCGAATCTATTTTGCTGAAGCAATGTGTGTGAAAGAAAGTAATGTTTCATGTCGAGTTCTCAATTAATTAACATTACTTGAAGTTGTGTGGGAGTCTAGGTGATTGAACGGGGGTACTTCGCTCTCTTACTTTGATTGTAACAGATTAATTATTTGAAACGGTCTCTTGCTGAGACAATTCAATTATTTCAAAATAACGCACTATGTGATGTAGTATTTTCGCAACTGGTTTAGAGGGCTTAACTTGCGGAACCGCCTCGTACATAACCTATTACCTAAATGTGAATGAAAGGTCGTTCTGGCCACAAATGTTAGAAGTTATGACTGAAAAGCACACGACTCTTACGTAACTGTGCACGAAGTTTATTATCTAAGTGACTGGTTTTCGGCTGTCAGGCCATCGTCATGTTCAAAATAATATGTGTGACTGTAAATTTCGTGAGATCAAAGATTATAAACTAGGTACATCCAGAAAGTCTCTCGCTTGGATATCAAAGATGACAATTGTCGACATTCGACAGAGTGAAGTGAGAATAGATTCGATGTAAATGTGAAGCAAAAACTACTTAACTTACATGAAATATATGACATTACAACAAATGTTTTTTTCTTGATGTTGTAACGTACCTACAACTAGTATAGCCTATGCTGAATCTGTGAAAATGGACTCGATAAGCAACCTGAGCTATCAGTAGTCGGAATCTAACCTGCATAACACTGAGTATGTGTTGTATGGGTGTGAGTTTCTCTGTCACTTAAGCCCTCAACAGATCATTAGATGAGAAACTTAAAACTAACATTTAGATAAGCTATCTGAGTGCGTATTTCAATAAGAATTTACAAATGATATAGAATCTGGCTTGTGCAACGGAATTTACTCGATTAGAGTACATAATATGTTGTGGTGTGTCAGTGTCTCTGTTTTGGCCTTAAGTTTTGCACTCACCTCTTTAGATGATAGATGACCGCCTTTTTCTAAGTGGTTCACAACAATTCGCAGCAGTATGCAGCAGCAGTAGCTAAAGCTTATTGTTACTACGAATGAATTTAATAAAAAGGAGTTTGCTTGGGTCCTGTTAACTACCAAATAACTTGTGACAAGGGACTTCATAAATTAAGTCTATTTAAAAACTTCAGAAATCACCATGACCAGTAATAGTTTGACAAGTATTAATAATGGCGAAATGCCTGACAATGACATACGTATTAATAATGGTGGAGTGCCAGAATAACAAATTATTTTCGTTTCAAAGTTACATTAACATTTTATGATTACAGCATTTTTGTGAATTAGATGTGGAGAATAATAATTATTATTTGGAGGATAAGAAGGCTTCTTTAACTGACAAGTAAAACATGGGATTATTGCAAACTCGGACTAACAATCACGAGCCTGACCCTGCAATTGCGCTGCTTGCGAATTTTATCTTTAATTCCATCTTCAATTGTAGTTAAGCCATCCAAATCTCTCCTGGCCATATGAATGAAATCAGATCTTGAGCGTGGTAACCGACGTGAGGGCAGTTTAGAATGGCGGTCCCATGTTTCGCCCTCAGATTGTTACTAGTCTCACAACAATGCTTTGAATCGCGCCCCATGTTTCGTCCTCAGATTATTACTATCGATATCTGAGTGCCTATTGATTTCCAGTCTTACACAATAAGGAATAGCGTTAAGTTGGCTATATTGTTCTCAATGTAATGGAGAGTTCTGACAAACTCCTTGCACTGTTGATGGCCTAAGAACCGAAAACCGGTTAGCTCAGTAATAAATAATGTAGAATACTACCCAAGTGTTCTGTGTTTTCTATACACAATGCTTGAAATATTGTGCCATGAACTAATGGAGCAGTCGATTATTTCTTGAGTTAATTACATTTTCTCAGCATTCTTCCAGTGAATATCGGTCTGAAGACTGCTTGTATGTGGTAATTCCACATTAGGTTGCTTTAGGTGCTTACGTCTAGGTATTTTACAGCTGTTGCTGTTCCATTTCTTTATCGAAAATAACGTAATCGAATGGAAATGTATCTCTTCGCCTATACAGGGTGGTCGATTGATAGTGATCGGGCCAAATACCACACGAAATAAAATAAAACAATACAAAGAACCAAACTCGTCTAGCTTGAAGGGGGAAACCAGATGGCGCTATGGTTGGCCCGCTAGATGGCGTTGCCATAGGTCAAACGGATATCAGCTGCGTTTTTTTAAATAGGAACCCCCATTTTTATTACATATTCGTGTAGTACGTAAAGAAATATAAATGTTGTAGTTGGACCACTTTCTTCGCTTTGTGATAGATGGCGCTGTAATCCGTTTACCAATTGCAGAAAAGGTCGTTATCGTGTTGATGTACGGCTTTTGTGATCAAAATGCTTAACGGGCGTGTGCTATGTATGCTGCTCGGTATCCTGGACGACATCATACAAGTGTTCGGACGGTTCGCCGGATAGTTACGTTATTTAAGGAAACAGGAACTGTTCAGCCACATGTGAAACGTCAGCCACGACCTGCAGCAAATGATGATGCCCAAGTTTGCGGCTAATCCGCACATCAGTAGCAGACAAATTGCGCGAGAATCGAGAATCTCAAAAACGTCGGTGTTGAGAATGCTACATCAACATCGACTGCACCCGTACCATATTTCTATGCGCCAGGAATTGCGTGGCGACGACTTTGAACGTCGTGTACAGTTCTGCCCTGGGCACAAGAGAAATTACGGGACGATGACACATTTTTTGCACGCGTTCTATTTAGCGACGAAGCGTCATTCACCAACAGCGGTAATGTAAACCGGCATAATATGCACTATTGGGCAACGGAAAATCCACGATGGCGGAACATCAGCGACCTTAGCGGGTTAATATATGGTGCGGCGTTATGGGAGGAAGGATAATTGGCCCCCATATTATCGATGGTAATCTAAACGGTGCAATGTATGCTGATTTCCTACGTAATGTTCTACCGATGTTACTACAAGATGTTTCACTGTATGAAAGAATGGCGATGTACTTGCAACACGATGGATGTCCGGCACATAGCTCGCGTGCGGTTTAAGCGGTATTGAATAGCATATTTCGTGACAGGTGGATTGGTCGTCGAAGCACCCGCATCTGACCGGATCTGACTTCCCGGATTTCTTTCTGTGGGAAAAGTTGAACGATATTTGCTATCGTGATCCACCGACAACACCTGACAACATGCGTCAACGCATTGTCAATGCATGTGCGAACATAACAGAAGGCGAACTACTCGCTGTTGAGAGAAACGCCATTACACGTATTGCCAAATGCATTGAAGTTGACGGACATCATTTTGAGCATTTATTGAATTAATGTGGTATTTACAGGTAATGACGCTGTAACAGCATGCGTTCTCAGAAATGATAAGTTCACGAAGGTGATTGTATGGCATTGGAACAACCGAAATAAAATGTTCAAACGTACCCACGTTCTGTATTTTAATTTAAAAACCTACATGTTACCAACTGTTCGTCTAAAATTGTGAACCATATGTTTGTGAGTATTACAGCGCCATCCATCACAAAGCTCAAAATAGTGGTCCAACTAAAACATTTATATTTCTTTACGTACTACACGAATATGTAATAAAAAATGGGGGTTCCTATTTAAAAAAAAACGCAGCTGATATCCGTTTGACCTATGGCAGCGCCATCTAACGGGCGAACCACAGCGCCATCTGGTTTCCCCCTTGAAGCTAGACAAGTTTCGTTCTTTGTAGTTTTTTCGTTTGACGCTTATTTGTTGAGATATTTGGCCCGGTCACGATCAATGGACCACACTGTATATATGCGCAGTGCGCTGCATTTATTTACGGTCCGTGTCGACTACCAGTCCCCGTACCACCGATTGACCGACCGCAGGTGTTCCTGCCTGTTGGCGTTGCACTATCCCTGTAGACAGTATCGTCTCCGCACAGCGTCGTGCAGCTGCCGTGTTAAATAAAGTCTCGCTGCGACAATGGGACGGGTATGAATGTCCTTCACGGAGTGAAACAGCTGCTCCTGCGACGGAAAGTGGTGGCGGCGGCGGCGGCGGCCGGCCCGGCTCGGGCTCAGGCGTGCCCCATTGACCGAGAAGTCGGCGGGCAGGCCGTGCGGGAACCGGCTCACCTCACGGCTGGCCGCTCAACAAGCGGGACGGGGTCAGCTGCAGTCGGTGCCGGCAAGACGCCCAGAAACGACCGCAAATACGTCGCCTTTTGTTCGGGACAATTCTCTTTCCTTCGTAGTGTATCTCACGTAGGTATCATGAGAATGAGAGAAGAGATTAAGGCACGTACAGATGGATACTTTTCCCGCCTTTCGTAGGCGCAAGGGGTGTGCGGACATTTGCCACGCCCGACATTTGCCACGCCGGACATTTGCCACGATTTTACCTGCTCCGAAGGGTTGCGTCCCTTGTCTCCCCCTCCTCCTCCTCCTCATCGCTTACTGAGCCTTTCCGCTGGTTTGCTTAACATAGAACCAGAATGTCGTTGGATTTTCCGCCACATTTCTAGAGAGAGTTTCGTTGCGGAAGCTAATAAATGCATCTCGCATTGAATTCCGCACCAAATTTCAAGCCTTAGTAAAACTTCGCCAATCTTGGCGATTTTACGTTCGTCTAAATTATACTTGCCTTTTTCGGTGCTCCTGCAGCAGCTTTCTGTCGTGTTTTGTGAACCACGGGGGATCAGTTCCGTCTCTTATTAATTTATTTGGTATGAATCTCTCGAGTACTGTTGATACTATTTCTTTGAACTTAAGCCACATATGGTCTTCACTTACATAGTTTGGAAGGATTGGAGACTGTCTCTTAGAAAGACGTCAACCGAATTTGTAGTTGCTTTTATAAATATACTTCGCGTTTAGTTTTGGTGAATTTCTTTGTTACGGGATTGAGTCTCGCTACGATTGTAATCCCTGTATCCGTCGTGATGCTCAGGATTATTTGTGGCTAAGAGGTCAAGTGTATTTTCGTAACCATTTACAATTTGAATGGCCTCGTGAACTAATTATTGCCGGCCGCGGTGGCCGTGCGGTTCTGGCGCTGCAGTCCGGAACCGCGGGACTGCTACGGTCGCAGGTTCGAATCCTGCCTCGGGCATGGGTGTGTGTGATGTCCTTAGGTTGGTTAGGTTTAACTAGTTCTAAGTTCTAGGGGACTTATGACCTAAGATGTTGAGTCCCATAGTGCTCAGAGCCATTTGAACCATTTCTTTTTAAACTAATTATTCAAAATAATTTTTAAAAAAAGCATTTAGAACAATTACGAAAGTTGTTTTCTATCTACAATAGAGTCTGAAAATGTATTTTTGTAAACATACGGAAGGTAGATTGAAGTCACTGCCAACTATAATTGTATGAGTAGGGTACCTATTTGTGATGAGACTCAAGTTTTCTTTGAACTGTTCAGCAACTGTTTCATCTGAGACCGGGGGTCGGTAAAAGGAGCCAGTTATTAATTTATTCCGGTTGTCGAATATAACCACTGCCCATACTAAATCACAGGAACTATCTGCTTGAATGTCGCTTGTGAGCTGGACACACATTACATTATTTTTCCTTAAGTTGTGCTTCTTGTTTCTGTTGTAGTGCAGATCATTACAATTACGGATTTTCCCTCCAAAACCTCGGATGCTTTCCCTGTTACCCTGTAAATACCAGAGCTAAACAATGTAGAACAACGACGTACGTTACAAGCATAGCACTCTCTATTACTTCATTTCCTTATTTCTAACATTTTAAAATTGTACGTCCACTTTAGATGACATGTCAATCATACATGCTCTTATCTCTATTTAGTGAACGTTTTTTCAGTCATGTTTTGAACATTGTCCCGCTACACTTTATTAACTAATGTTTCGCAGCAAGGGATATCGCATTTTAGAGAGTAAATTAATATGGAGTATGTCGTTCTCCTTTTAAAACATTCGTATAGCCATTTCTTCTTTCCTTATTGTCTTTTGGGCATGCAGCTGTAGTAATTAAAGTAGGCACAAATGCAGTGATCAAAAACAAATGACTAGCGTATATTCGCATTCTCTTTATATCGTTCCTTTCTTCTTGCTCCCATGGCGATGGACTGTTTCTATCGCAATTAGTAAGCGTGAAAGGAAGCTACCGTACAGACAGATGGATCTATATTTATACTTGGCAGAACTAATTGCATACTGACATAATCGCCGGTACTGCTTTTGTTTCCCAAAAGTTATAAATATTTCGATTTCGGAAAAAAGCTCTGTATTTGGCCAAGATGTCGAAGAAGAAGGTCCCTTACGTACTGGTTGTATCGAGTAAGATGTGGAGACGGCGGTTTGAAAGCGGACAGAAGTAGTACGAGGAAGGGCGTCCCTTACCTGAGGGGCAAGCGTGGCAAATGTCCGGCGTGGCAAATGTCCGGCATTCGGCGTAATTACTAAAGCAGAAAATTTTTAATATTGGTACGAAGTACCCTCTGCCCTACTCTGCACATAATCTAGTTTCCGCCGCAATGTGTGCATACGATTTTTACTCTGTTTACGAGTTAGGTTAAAGTGCATATCGGTCGGCGTAGGGGATGACAAAGAACAAAATGAAATGTGCTGATGGCGCTCTCACGCATTTCGTGCCCGATAAAATAAATCAGTTGAAAAACTTAGGAAAGCCACGTTAGAACCCTTGCATAATACTGACGTAAGGGCATTTAAGTCTCTTTTTAGAATAGCCAACGTGCCAATAACAGAAATAAGACAAGGAGCTACTACTGGTACCCTATTGTCAAGAATTATTAGTGTGCCTGTGAAAGTATGACGTGAATGTACGTTTTCCAGATGTGCTACGCAGCGCCTCTCAACTGCAATCCGATATCTGCAGACGACACACACCCCCAGCACTTCTGAAGTCACGTAACCGCTTACGTTACGAATAGCTGAGCTGCGTGTACTTGCCACTTCTGCGGCTGTTTAGGTCCTAGTTTCTAGCGTTTGAATCAGGTAACATCGAGTTAACAAGCTCGAATGCTAATCACTTCTAAGAACAAGATATACTTGCATATTATCTCAGTCTTCCTGTAATAATAATAGTTATATTTCGTTCATCAATCAGTGAACAATATGGACAATGCGGGATTGTCGTATACCTGTCCTTCAGTCGGCGGATGCAGTTTGGCACTAACTGTCTTCGACACGTCGGTGGCAAATCAGATGTGTAAGCGCATCGTTTGACTTTGCTGTAGCGAGTGTTTGTGCATTATTACTCCGTGGTTTTCAGTACGAAGATTGTTTTAGTACATGCGTCCACACTAGTCTATTCCTTGCAAGTCTCTTTATCACTGCATAACGATTCCAACCTACAAGGAATTGTAACTGCCCATAGCCAAGCCTTTGTCGCCCTTTACAACCCGCCCCCCTTCCCCCCACTCTCTCCTCGCAAACTCGTGATCCCATGATACCTCAGGATGTGTGCCATCAACCTTACTTTTAGGCAGGTGGTGCCATAAATTTCTTTTCCCGCCAACTTGATTCAGCACCTTGTCATTAGTTATCCAATCTACCCGTCTAATCTTCAGCATTCTCCTGCAGCACATTTCGAAACCTTCTATTCTCTTCTTGTCTGGACTGTTTATCGTCCATGTTTTCCTTCCACACAACGCTACAAGCCCAGACAAATATCTTCAGAGATACAAGGTGTTCACAAAAAAAGGCCCCAACATTTTCGGAGGGTGTAGTATGCAACAAGTGTAAAACAAAAGTTCGTATAAACATTGGTCGTGAACCTCATGTTTTCAGAGTTATTGTCTGCTACCGCTACTGTCGATGGTCTCTGCGTTACTCTTCACAACATGTGCGCGATGTGGCCTTCCAGCTTTCCACCGTATGTGTCACGAAACCACACTTTCATTTGAACACCCGTAGTTGTTGCCGGACTGCGTCACAGGCAAGCGCTCTGATAGCGTAACCGTATCATTTATGGGGGTCGCATACGCCAAGGTCTTTACATGTACCCAAAGCTAAAAATCCACAGGGTTAAGGTCAGGACCATATATACTTAAATTTATATTCGATGTTATAAATTTCTCTTTTTAAGATACGATTTTCTTGCTATTGGCAGACTTCATTTTTCATGTTTTTCTTTGACCATCATTAGTTATTTTGCTAACAGCAAATTTCATCTACTACTTTCAGTGTCTCATTTCCTAATCTAATTCGCTCTGTGTCGCCTGATTTATTTCGTCTGCAGTCAGTTACCCACGTTCGTTTTGTTCATATTAATCTTATAATCACTTTTCAAGAGTTTGTAGTACTATGATAGCCTTATTATGAACTAAACCTGAAGAGATACCGGGGGGAGGGGGGGGGGGGGAGGCAGATGGTACACTCACATGACTGTATTGCAGGCACGAGAGAGAGTTCCGTTCAACAGCAAATAAGTGAGGAAAGAAACTACTAACAGAAAACAGCACATAATCACTTGACTGAGAATTGCTGGTGCCAAGTGCCGTCAGACTGAAAAGTCTGAGCAATCGCTTCAAATGGAAATTACTGTATGTTCAGTGGCCAATTAAATAACCATGTGGAGAATCTGTGCAGTGATTTCGAACAAAAACAACCAACCAAAATATTTTGTTCAACAGCAGGAGCAGATGGTGAGCGAGTGGTTTTACACTGGCCCGGGCTGCATTCTCACCCTTGTAGGTCGCATGTCAGTCTAAATTATTTCTGTACATGACACGGTAATATTTTTACGGGATAAAATTTTTCATTTTATTTCCTGCTCGTTCTAGTCTAAGAAAGCACGAGCCTTAAGTACGTATTATAAGAGTGCAAAGTGATACCCAACAGGTTCTGCAAAGTATGTTTAACTTTTTAGTTTGGTATGTGGGAATGTGAAATGCACATTTTAGTGTGGAATGAATGTGTTGAACGAACTAATTCAGCGACTTCCGATTGGTCAAAGCAGAATCACTGGTCTTTATAAACTGTATGTTAACGATAGCGTACGACTGAGTTCAAACACCGTACGTAATAGCCAGGAATTTGTCATTCCGTTTGTTTTATGAAAGCAAATGCTTTGTGACAGACACTCTGAAATACAAATAGTGCTCTATGGACATGGAAACGGGCCGTGCTGATGAAGCAGACGTGTGTAGCAGCGTCGGCTGAAAGGTCACAGGCTAGTGCCCGCCACCTGTTGGTCCTCACAGTACACGCCAGTGGTCCGTGCTGCGGATCGCGCCTTTCCGTCCCGGTTCGCTAACCGCGCTCTGCCCCGACCCGTGCGCTACGGCGAGTGGCGCGCGCTGTCTGTCTAGTAGCGTAATATCCAGCACAATTGGTTACCAGAGAAGAAGGAACTGGGACTAGTGTCGGTCACGTTCCTGCGTTGGCGCCTTTCTGAGTTAAACCTCACAGCGTCAAAGTGAACCGGGATGCGACATTTCTTGCATCTTAGCATATTAATTTATAAGTCTTCTTTTCGTTTTCTTCTAGGTTCCGTTTACACTGTTAAAGTAACTCTCACACATCCAGCAGCTTATTCCTTGTATGAAAAGTATAGAGTCGCAACGTAGTTCGTATGCCTAATAAGATCAACTGGCACCCGTACAGTTGGTTCACCACTTTCGTTAATCGCTTTTTCCTTGTGGAGTTTTCCGCTGTGAGGCTTAGCACTCAGCGGGCCGACAGTGGAAAAGTGTCGAGCTGGGCTAATCAGCTGTACCCGTCCTTGCATGGCCTTTATTTTAGTGCAGGAGGCACAGTGGGGATATCACTGCACTACCGCGTGTTTCCCTACAGGACGAAACAGTATGCTGCAGCGAGAGGTGCTCTACCCCAGAATAACAGTTTTTCCTTCTTGTACATTATTTTCTAGAAAATACAGAGATCTTGGGGATAGAACGATAAAGGCGCGTTAGTGCAGGAAGATCTGTGCTGGATGGACTGCCACGTGGCATAATTATGTAACTGTGTCTCTCCTCCTCCAGAATATACCTGGACGAGTCGATTCACTGATCTGAGGAACGCAAAGTACAGTATTGGACAATGTAATACATCGTGGTGTTGAAGCATTCTGTTTAAGATTTAAGTATTCTACCTAGAATGTGTCTTGATGTTTAAAAAAAATATTGTATTGCTCAAGATGGTGGAGAAGTCAAACAGTCACGGCAGTGGCACCACGGTGACACTTATCTAGTGAGCCATTGCATGAACAATAGTTCCCTATCAAATCTACGTCACTAATAAGTGTCAAAAAATATCGTATGCGTGTGAAGTTTCTCGAGGAATCAAAATTGGCAGACATCCTTAACAAATGTTTTACAGTTAGAAAAAAGGATACAGTCCCGTAATTAACGGAAATATAACAGAGTGACGGTCCTAGGCGTAGTGGTTGGAACCTTGATAGTAGACGACGATTTCATAGTATTTATCCTTAAGGGGAGAATCGTAAGATGGAGTATGAACGTACGAACCGGCGATTGGATACTGGGCCACACACTGTGGCCGAAATGTCAGAAGACCACCATCTAGTTCGCATGGCCGTAACGGATGCAGTTTAGTCTACAGCGTTAGCTCATCGTAAGAATGCTGAAACACGCGAGATCTGTCCGCGTCGAATCATCGACGCGGCCTGTTGTAGGCCGGACTGGTGGCACAACTCGGACTGCAGTCAGCAAGTTAACGCCGTCGCTGCCGTGAGTCATGGAAAAATATAGGGTTTTCGAACGAGTCTCGTTTTAACCTGCCCTTCAATGATGACGCCGTATAGTTAGGCTGGACTGCAGTGATCGCAATGTATCAGACTGCATTTTTGGGCTATATCGCTGTCCGATAAAGATGGCTGTAACAGCGTAGAGGAATTTTGTAAAGAGTGCTGGTGTTGGTCGGCATTGGATACAATATACGATCTTGGTGCTGAAGTATTGAGGGTAATGATATCGGTAACCGATTAGGACAATTTTAGGGTCTCTCTTTCAAGTATCTGTGCGTATTATAACCCAGTAGACCAGTGTCCTGCTGCATATAAAAAATGTGCAAGCCATTTTCGAATCCATTGGCTGTATTGTTCACCTATCATGTCACCCATCTAATATAGCTAGGATATCATGCTTGGCACCTTGTTCATCTTACTCCCATTTAGGACATTGTGGACTTCGATACACAACATGTGGAGAGACATTGCCCAGGAACAGTTCCAGTCCTTCTGGGATTCTGTGCTACGACAAGAGAATCTCACACGTGAGGTAGTAACACGTGGGCCTGAGACTGTACTAAACCAATGAAGCCAGAGACCACGTACAGTTGGGTTACTCTGATAATTTCTGTGTTGTCATATTATGACCACCAAAGTAATAGCTTGTTGGTCCGCCTATGAAACGCAATACAGCAGCGATTCTGCTTGACGTGGATTCGACAAGTCGTTGGTAGGTTTCCGGGGGTATGTGGCACCAGATATCTACGCACTGGTCGCACTATTCCCGCAAATTACGGACCAGTGGTTTATGGGCGTGGAACTGGAGCACGAAAGGGTCCCAGATGTGTTGCATCGGGTTCAGATCAGGTGAATTTCGTGGCCAATACGCTAACAAGAGTTCATTGTTTTGTTCCTCAGACCACTGTAACACGATTATAGTCTTGTGACACTAACAGTTATCCTGGTGAAAAAAGCCATCATCATCAGGGAACAGATTAAGCATGAAGTGCTGAAAATTGCCATGTTCAGCTAGTATACAGCTGTCATGGTGCCTTCGATTACAACAACAGATCTCATGGAAGCCCAGGCGAGTGTCCACGGCAGGGTAATAGTGCTCCCACCAGCCTCATCCATGGATGCAGCTGTTCGCCAAAATGACGGAGTTTCCGGAGACGACGATCCACCTGGTGTAACGAGGAACGTGATTAATCGGTTCAGGTGACACATTTCTATTGATCAAGAGCCCATTCTCAGTGAATCCTTGCCCACTGCAGCCATAACTGTCGGTTTCATATGGTCAACATGGGAGCAAGTAGAGTTCATCTGATGCGGAGCCCCGAGTTAAGCAATATTGCCCGTGCAGTCTGCTGTGGAGCCCCCAGTTCAGCAGTGTGGTCTATATGGTGTGCTGCAGAGCCCTAAGTTCAGAATTATACACTGTATAGTCTGCTGCGGAGCCCAAAGGTCAGCGCTGTGCACTGTAAAGTCTGCTGCAGAGCCCAAAGTACAGTAATGTGCACTATACTGTCTGCTCAGAGCCCCGAGTTCAGCAATGTTCAGCAATGCAGTGTGCTGTGGGACCCCCAGCTCAGCAATGTGCTGTATATGGTGTGCTGCAGAGGCCCAAGTTCAGAATTGTCCACTGTACAGTCTGCTGCAGAGCTCCAAGTTCAGCAGTGTGCGCTGTATGGTCTGCTGTGGAGCCTCAAATGCAGCAATGTGTGCGGTATGGTGTGCTCTGAAACAGTCGTGCCTGCACCAGTATTGTAACCTGTTGTCACATATCCTCCTGCTTCACAGAGCGCGCAAGTCTCTGATCTTCACTTTGTGTGATGAGGAGTGGACGTTCACCACCTTGTCGCCTACTCGTAGTTTCACAGTCCTTCAGCAACTTCCTGTAGATGCTCACGATAGGAGCACTCAAACAGCCGATTAGCTTCGCCATTTCCAAGACGATCGTTCCCAGGTGCGGTGCTGTAACATTCTGCCCTTTGCCAAAGCGCTTATGTTGGTGGATTTCCCCGTATCATTGCTATAATTATTCCCTGCTCATATTTGGTTCGCTTATGTGCTTTCCTTACAGCGTCACTTACCCTCAACGCCAGCAGACGGCATTCAGTCTCGCGGCGGGCAGTAGTCATAAATATGAAGTGATGAAGCAGCTGTGACATATAGCTGTGGTGAAAGGAGTGGAAAGGAAACGAGTTTGGAAAGAGATAGGAAGGAAATGATCATGACATGCTGTTAGACCCAAATTACCAACCCTCCGCTCGCCGCACCGCAACGAATTGCCGTAGGAGTTCGGACGTTAGTTGTGCTTTCGAGCTGACACTTTTATGAATGGTATTCGTTATGTCGGGCATGTCCGGATGGCCGATACGGTTAAGCCAACCGTTCTAGAGAAGCGGAGCATGCTGGTTCGAGTCCAGACCCGGCACAAATTTTCAACTCTTGCCCTTGCATTGCCCCAGTGCCGCTCTGCGTGGTTGGAAGTCCTTCCTATCTCTTTCCCAACCCGTTTCATTTCCATCCCTTTCACCTAAATTGTTCATGTGTTGGTCATAATGTTTCGGTTCAGCAGTGGGAATTTCTGGGTATGTGAGTGCTTCTTTCCTCTGTTTTATAGGCAAACGTTTCGGTCACTTGTAGCAATGATTCGAAATGTCGATGTGTATACTTAACAGTAGCCACATAATCAGAAATGTTTTACTGAAGACGACAACCGCCACGAAAGCCTGTGCTGTCACATATACCTAACACATTTATTTTACTCACTTGTATCTTGCTTGGCGTTGTAATATTGACAGAAGCTAGTTTACAGCATCACATCACCCAACTTCAAACCACTGTTGTCTTTTAATGAGTGACGACTGGAGAGCTGCGATCGATCTCCAATCCGGAGATTATGCGAAGGACTTTCGGGAAGTAAGGTCCGATCGCTGGCTAAATGGAAACCACTGTGAAAATGAAAAATGTTTTATTTGCAACGGCTAGCTACATCTGCCAGTTATTTCTGGACATAGCCACTGCTCCGACTTAGACATATGTCGTAGCGTTGTACCAACTTTCCAAAACCCCCGTCACGGAAGGCAGCCGCCTGTTCTTTCCGCCAATTCTCTAAGCTGGTCTACAGCTCGTCTTCTATACCAAAATGTTGTTTTCATAGCCATCGGTTTATGTGAGCAGAGATGAAACTAAATGGGAGCCAATTACGGACTTGACTTCCCATCGAAAACGCTGCAGGAGCATCTTCATTGCCACTGCATAGCGCGGTCGCTAACTGTATGAGGAAGGAAACACATGACAGTTATGTTTTGTGGGCTGCATGACATCAGGCGAAATCTCTCACTAGGCCCTTATACTTGGTGGGAAACACTATTTTCTAGTCATCTTTATGTGCTTACTATGCTCTCAGAACTGAAAAGAACGACGTGACGCGATCGATGGGCATACTGGAGACACTTCCCAACACATTTGTTCAAAGTTTCATTGGTATTTCACTTTACTATCCATTTGGCGCCCGATCGGACCTTACTTTCCGAATAGCCTTCGTACCATTCATGTAACCTGAACTGGAAAGTTCTACAGAAGCCAAATTAGAAATTGTATGTGTAGACAGAGAGGAGGAAAGGACGAGTGTCATTCCTCTCTTTGATCAAGACGAAACAGGCTGCAAACGTGACTGTGCGTACAGCGGCAAGCAGTGGTTCTGACTGCAGCGAATGCGTTTGAGGGACACTGGCGTTCGCCAGCAGACTGTAGAAGAAAGAAGTAAAAGGCGCTAACAGCTTTTCGTCACTCCGGGGGACTCCGTACTTCCTAGCGTGCGGCGTGAATCTTTGCAGACGGCCCTTTGCGCTAGCTATTCCTGCACGCCCTGCAGGCGGGAGCCCAAGAAGCGTTGCGAAGGAGGTGATGGGGGCGGTTGGGAGAGGGGGGACTGGAGCCGAGGCTCGAGTCTGCAGCGCCCTCGACCGCAGTTACACAGTGTGAGCCGGTGCCCCCGCTTTATCCGGTCGCAGTTTCAGCGCATATTCTGGCCGCAGGCTGCGCTGCCGCCTTTTGACTGTGCGACTCGGCCGCCACTTGCCGTCTGAATGGGCCGCCATTGCCGCGGGCGCGTTATTTGCGCGCGCCTCAAAAGACCTCCCGGCTACCGCAGCACCGTCTGCGTCAGCGCTGCGTAATCTCTCGCCGGAGCAGCGCTTCCACTTCGTTAAAGCAGCTCTAATAGCCGGCGGGGCCGCAGAACTGTATCGACCTGCCGCAGAAAACTGTAAGGCTAACTCAGATTACTATGGCTTCTCTGTCTCGCCTGACTGACATAGATTGCCGGAAAAAAATTACTACACCTGGAAAAAAGACGTCCATTTTGATCCGATGAAAGCCTATACCACCTGGGGGATAGTAGATGTACTGACAATGATTCCAACATCGTCCGCCAACAGATAGCCTAGTATCATAGCTATCGAGTACCACTCTGTGGCTACCTTTAATAGGGAATGCTCACAGCCAAAAGATTCAGTGTGGTGGAAACGTGTGAAGCAAGCAGGCAGCCGTGCCACAGAGACGCACTTGTGCTTCCTAAAACCAACTGGACGTGTTTGAAAGGGGTTAAACTGTGGCCTTCCGAATGCGGGAGAACTGCCATGCAAGTTGGACGTGCTGCGTCAGCTGCCCAACGATGCTGGTACCAGTGGTCACACCCGTAGAATTGGTTCTGGACGTCTAAGCAACATAGACGGAGGCCAGGATGGCCGTATTGTACGGACAACAGTGGCAGGTGGTAAAGCTTCCACAGCACAGATGAGAGGGCTTGTGAGTCCGAGACCGAGACCGTCATTAGTAGTTAGATTATTGGGCACGTACACCTCAAGCTCGTCTTCCACTCAGTCACACATCGACGTGCACGGCTCCACTGGTGCCGTCAGAGGATGACTTGGAAGATGTAATGGCGCGCCACGGTCTTCAGTGATGAAAGCAAATTCTGCCTACACGCAAGTGATGGTTGCTTGGGCATACGACATAGACCTTGTGAGAGCTGTCTCGTAGAGTGCATTTATCCAAGAAACACTGGCAGCACTCCAGGCCTATGGTCCGGGCTACAAGAAGCTACAACTCTCGTCCACCTCTGACCAGCGCTCGGTACGTGCGGAATGTTGTTAGAACCGTTCTTTTTCCATTATTGCAACTGGAAGGTGATGTGTTGTTCCAACAGTCTAATGCTCGCCCACACACTGTCCGTGAAACTCAACGTGCTCTGCAAGACGTGCAGCAACTTCCCCGGCCAACACGATCTCCGGACTTGCCTCCAGTGGAGCACGTGTGGGATGTGACTCGTGTGATTCGTCACCAACAATTCTTACAGAACTATGTGAGCAGGTCGAGCAGGCGTGGCGTAACGTATTTGGCGACGCGGATTTCTGGCTTTACGCGAGCGGTCGCCTTCACCGCTTTGGCCATCTATGCACGATTCGCTGCCAGATCCAAACTTACATATGTCGTCGTTTCTGCGTCACAGCCAGTACTCTTACACACATTATGTAATTCCCGTACAGGGGAAGATATTTTAATTGAAACTTGAAGAAAATAAATACCGACAGCCGTAATTTTATTAATTATTTTATTCGACTCCCCGCTTCCTTGGCTCATTGGCAATATCTTCAGGTCCCTGTACACTTCACTAGATAAATCGCATAAGCGTCCACGCTATTATAGGGATCACTAATGTCAATTGACTTCCGTACATTGCTGAAACTGTGAAGTAAAACATACGATGAATCGCAGTCCCACTCCATTTATACAAGATGGAACGTCAGAAACGTATAATTGAAGGTCCGAATGGCGCGCGGAGTGGCTGCGCGTTTTGAGACGCCATGACACGGATCGCGGGGTCCCTCTCGCCGGAGGTTCGAGTCCTCAAAAAAATGTTCAGATGTGTGTGAAATCTTACGGGACTTAACTGCTGAGGTCATCAGTCCCTAAGCTTACACACTACTTAACCTAAATTATCCTAAGGACAAACACACACACCCATGTCCGACGGAGGACTCGAACCTCCGCCGGTACCAGCCGTACAGTCCATGACTGCAGCGCCTGAGACCGCTCGGCTAATCCCGCACGGCGTTCGAGTCCTACCTCGGGCATGGGTGTCTGTGTTGTTCTTAGCATAAGTTAGTTTAAGTAGTGTGTAAGTCTAGGGACCGATGACCTCAGCAGTTTGGCTCCTTAAGAATTCACACACATTTGAACAGTCCGAATGGTGGCGATCACCGCCTGGAAAGGTCCAGAAACTTTGGACAGATCCAAAGCTTCTACAAAGTGAAACTTCCTGGCAGATTAAAACAAAGTGTTCAGACTTGTGGATGGGAATGACTACATAATATTCTGTGTAGAAATCCACATCCCACGTAGCGTTTTTGTTCGGTGACGGTTTGAGTTCAGATGTTTAACTCGTCCAACTTCTGCCTGAGGAACTGAATTAGGCGTGGCGCAGTACAGTTATTAGGTAACGAATCGAAAGCAAACATAGTGAAACATCCATTTATCACTTGAGCAGATTTGTTTGTATTAACACTTAAACATTGCGTGTTTACGTTATTCCAAAGCACAAAAGAACCCAGCATATTGCACGCACAGAACACTATTGATGCATTGCAACAGCGGCTCGACGTGGCGACCACCAACGTTGTTACAGACATTGTACACGCCATCCTACCTATCTTATTGCAAATCAGCACAAGCATCTCTGAAACTTGTCTCTTTCCCTCAGCAGACGTGCAAGCGTTACACATCTGAATTGAAAGTGTCGCAGAACGGAAACTCCGCACTACAAGCCTTAGATGATTTTATAACGGGAATTTCCGAAATCCTTGTGTACACACATCTTATTTACTTGTATAAACTGATATTTTCTGAACCGCAAATGAGCTCGCTTAACAATGAAATTGTAATCAATGTTCCCAACAGGCGTGGAAATACTGGATTATTAGTTTGTAGCGTTCGGGCAAGATGGTCCATGGCGTAATGTTTCCCATTTCCGTGAGTGTATGTCCACGTACGGAAACGAATCGCCGTGCACCGTCCCGTGAGGGCAGTGCCGGCGTGTCTTAACGCAGGCATGTGTGGGGTGTATTGATTTGGCGGAGTGGCAACTTGAGAGATGTGGGGCGGGAGGCGATCCTCGTTAGGCGAGCAGCCGGTCGCGAGCACCCCGCCTATTGTCTGCGCGCCTTCCAATCCATCTGAATTTCAAACGCAGATAACGGCAAGGGCTGGCGCATCTGCGTGGGCGCCGCGACGCTCGTCCCAGCGGCCAATGAATGCGCCGCCGCGAGCCCGGCCAGCCAGCCGCCGCGCACTCGCCGGCGAACGCGCAACCCGTGAGGGCAGGCCGCGAGTGACATCAGCGAGCTGATTGAAACGGAGAGTCGCTACAAGGTCAGGGCGATTTCTCGCAGCACTTGTTCTCGTGTGCTTCATTTTAATAGCGACAGTAACGAGCTAGACGGTCTTGGTTCGTAATACAACTTCCTGATACTGAATAACACTTCTCTTCATTTACTAATACTATGGCTCCATTCCATTCTTTAACTTATTGCACCACGTATCCACCTGTTCCTTCCACTGATGTAGGGAGAAACTGCTTACACGGTTCTATGCCAGGTCATATTACTCTAATTTTAGGGTACCGTAGCTCAATAGGTACAAACGAAAACCTAATAGGATCATTTTGTTGTTCGTCTGTCTGTCACAAATCATGAAGTTGTAGGATAGTAGGGCATGTGTTACAGGTAGAGCTGTAAATCTTCCGTAGGCTACAGTAGACTGTCACAAGTAATCGTAGACTACGGTAGTTTTGATAGGGCTGTGGTAGTTAAGGTCGTAACCGCGTTGCCTCTACGTTAGGTATATTACATACCTATCGGACGTTACCTCATTTTGATTGCTTTGTTTGCGTATACGGCAGTGTCTTACTAGACATGCCAAGAAACCAGAAGCCGTGAACCGGTCAGAAACTGAGTGAGGATACATAAAGGGCTGCATAACCTATGGAACATTTTTGTTCTAGTTAGTTAGCCTTGTGTCTGTTACTTAAAAATAAACGTTATTTATAGCAAAATTAAAATTGACGATATTTAACTCAGGTTTTACTCGAAAATTGTTGACTCGTAACGTAAAACAGGGGGATATTGTGGCAAAAACTAAAAAAAGCTATGCAGATTAACATATAGCCCTAAAAACGCAATTTCCTCAAAAACCGTTAAAAATTCAAAAAAAACGTAAAACAAAATCATATCAAACGTCGCTTCAGTATTTCGTCGAGTTTATATAAAACACGTTTCTGTTATTCATAGACGACTTTCGCAGTTATGAATAACAACAGGAAACGATTGCCTTTGATCACGATTAAGAACTTTCTACTGAGTACAGAAAACAACAATAACAATATAATTGTTTTATGTTTGTGCATGTGAGCTCTTCTTGCATCAAAAGTAATTGCATTCGTTACATAAGCGCGCATCCGTTATGCGATCAACTGATAGAATACAAAACGCACTAACACTGAACGGTGTGCGGTTCTGATTATGTACAAAACAACCAAACAAACAAATAACAAAGAGAAGTTGTCGGCTCCCAGTTTCTCTCTCATATATTCATGTAAGTTTCTTTCATTATCAATGTTACCAGTACTACCGGTAATCGCACCATTTACTACGTCATTTATATATTAGACATTACCAAAACGACAGAACCTTAGTTTTGATAGAGCGAAACTGTAGTTACAGGGTGTCCTGAAAACTGTGATCAGGGAAATTTACGACCGGAAAGAGCGAGGACAGGTCCTCTAGGACTATTATGTAATGCCAAATTTTTCACAATCGGAAGGGATGATAATTTATTTTATTTTCTGTCGGACGCAATCACAAAACACGAGAATTAACAATCATTTCTCTTCTACTCGCAAAGCACACTTAAAAAAACAAATAAAATAAAATACGACCCACAACCGTAGATCAGCATGTGCTGCATGCCATATACAACTCCTACCGCTACATCCACCCTTCCTCTACATGTGACCTTAAACAATCAAAAAAGTTTTCTTTGTAATTATAATTCTGCATATCATTGTTATTGTTGCTAAGTAGAAGATATATGAGCATTTTAAAATGATATGTTAAGTAATTTATACTTATAAGCGAGCGAGATAAGCCGGAAGACTTGATTTTATTTAGGCAAAACACACTAAAAAGAGAGCACTTTCCGAAGTGGGGCAGTGAACGTTGATTCTCCGGAACTGAGTAAATCTAGTAGATTCTGATGACACAGTGTATATTCGCCAGTAATATTTTTAGAAAATGAAACTCTTAGCCATACTATTCTAGTGCAAGTAGCTAGATGGAGATGTGAAAAATGACGTGTCTTATTACTTAACGTTTTTGTCGAAGAGAGGGTTAAAAAATCATGTTCACACAGGTGGCAGGGACCTGCTGGCCGGGACCGGGACAAAGACCACTGTTAAAATGGAGTTTTAGGCCTTCTGTCTCGTAGCGCTAAGTCATTTGCGCAACTGCAACTATTGTTCTAGGAATTTTCAGGCGGAACAATGAGAACGATAACGTCATAACAGATTACTCCGTAAACGGAACCCGACTCATCTGTCCCACTGCCCATTGCTCAACGTACGTCCAGCGAGATAATCCACAAGATTCCAACCTGAAAAGCAATAATTGGTTGATATTTCTCAAAAAATGTTATTGTCTGCGAATTACTAATGCATGTTCTCAGACTATAACGGAACGCCGTCTTTCTTCCGTCATCGTTTGATTTTAAACCAGCGCCTCTACGCTCGCCTTATGTGGCGTTCAAAACAGCAGCGAACAAGCAGCAGCTTAACCAATAACTGCTGGAGGGACGGACAAAATGCTGACCGCACGTCCCATGATCATAAGTCGCTCTTCGTGCCAGTCGGCCAGTCAGAGCAGGCCTAAGGCCTGAAACAGTCAGTATTGTTTATCTTTAATACACGTTACGTGACGAACATTTCACAGGTGGACTTATGATTTAAGACTTTGCATTTCCATCATTGGACGGAAACCTGTACATTTCCGAACAAATTAAGTCTTTCATTGTCTGGACGAAACAATGAGGGGCGTTCAATTAGTAATGTAACACTTTTTTTCTGAAAGCAGGTTGTCTTTTTTTCAGTTCCCCAATACGCCGTATTATTCCCCACTCTTCTGGTTACAAACACCTACCTTTCAACTTAATCTACGTTCTATTCGACGTCCTTAGGCAATTTTACTGGGACGGCCTGTACGCCCGCATGGTACCACTCTATTAGTCGGTTTCGGAGCCAACGTCTTGCTGCTTCAATAACCTCCCTGCCATCAACTGCTACTTCCCGCGGAGTGCATCCTTCATTATGCCAAATAAATGGAAGTTGGAAGGTGCGAAATCTGGGCTGTAGGGCGGATGCGGAAGAACTCACCTCTGACCACCCCAACTCGTGTGTCAGCAGTACCAACAGAGACGTCCCCTTGGACATCGAGATTGGGGTCCCTCGATCACCACGTATGAGAGTGTCCGCACGTTCCAACGTTGTAGAAGTCAAAGCTGTGTACGTCCTGCCGGCACGCCGGAGGTCTGACAGGTTTGTGCGACCTTGTTGGGATGACGACAGACACCTCGCTCAACGACTCACCCTGCTTTTGTTGACTGCCAGGTAACCGTAGACATTCTGCAAGAGCCTATGAATATTTGCAATGCTCCGGTTCCCCACCAAAAGAAACTCAGTGACAGCTGTCTGCTTGGAACACACAGCCGTTACAGATGCCATTTTGAAGGCTACATATAGCGCCGTCACCTGTCTGAACGTGATGAAACTATAGCAGCTGAAGGGGGAATATTCCACGATGTCCCATTAAAATTCAGCACTTTCTTAACCGAAATTGGCCAGAATGTGTTTCGTTACTTACTTAACGTTCTCTTACATTTGAAACTCAGTTGTGCATCTGCTAGGAGGAACGAAACATCGTCACTCAGTAAGGAATACCAGCCTATTGCACTGTCCTAATTGTGGTGGTGGTGGTGAGCGTCCGGACGGACGCTGAGCAAGCAGTGCTTAAACCGCGGCCGGCGGCCGACCGGATCCATAGCGGCAGGCCGGCGCTCTTTTGTTGGCCGCGCCGTCTTAATTGCGCGCGCTTCGCCGGCTTTTGTTGCTCGCGCAGGCGCAGATTGCGACTGGGATATCGGAGACGCCCCGGGCCCGCGCAACTACTATTGTGTTTGCGGTCTGCCCGCACGCCCACCCGTCTTACAGTCTGCTTCGTCTCAATACTTGGCTCTCACGTCTCATACTCCAACTGTGGTTACTGTGAATGTCACTTGTCACGGCAGGTGTGTGCAATATTTCCTAGGTCGTCACGGAAACCCTCAAACCTGCCTAGTCCGCTGTCTAGGCAGGTCGTCGGAAGCCAGGCCTGGAAAAAGGACGGTCTCCCAGAGACTGGAAACCGTCTCTAGCGTCCACGGTAGCAGTCAGGACGAGCAAATTGGCGCGCCTGACAAATGGTACGTTACAAAAGAGGGGAAACACCGTCACGAAAAAGTAAAGGCACATCAGAGGCAGTTCTGATGTTGCACTTGACAAAGGAGGCAAATGGGCAGTGCATTCGAACGTTGAGCATGCCGAGTTTCTGACGTCTTAGCCTGGAAAAAGCACGTTGGAGAGACTTTGCGAACGCCCAGACCAATATGAATTACGACAGATATTCTGAATTTGCGTTTGAACGTCGGCCAATGAGATGGAAGAATGCCACGTGAGTCACATACACACCATCTCTCTTCAGTACAGAGTCGCGATACGCCATATTGGCTTTCATTTGAACCGTTTTTGTGTGATTATTTGTAATAAAATTACGGGGAACGTCATATTGGTGGGTAAAGAATTATTGTAACTTGTGGATTATGAAAGTAGGCCGGTTCAAGGCAACCACACAATGAGGATCCATAAGAAATGCAATGTTCTTCAAACAATTTGTTGTAGCTAAATGTCAGTTAGTAACATATCTACGATTAAAGCTTTGAGGAGTCGGTAAGAGGCAAAGTACGGTCCCTCAACGGTCGTGCTCGGTATAGTGCAGTGAGTAGCGTAGCGGAATGGTAAGGTCGTGGGTGATGCGTTGCTGCTTCGCGCCTTATTGTACCTAAGATCTTTTATTATCAGCCTAGTTTTCTAATAGGTTCTGATACTTTCTTATTAGGTTAATAAAAGTGTGTTCTGTAACATTCGATGTCACGCAAATGTAATTGCGCTCTTTCTGATGAGTGATTTTGTTCGATTGGTTTAATCTACAAGAAAGCTTGCACCATTTGCACTTTCTTACTTTAAACTGTTGTATTTCACACGTTGTAAAGATTCTGCTGCTGAACAGAAACAGTGATAAAGTCGGAATTTGTATCGCACTATTTGTAATGGAACCTTCACAAGCCGATGTCCTTATTGAAAAGGTGTTGTACTTTCCTTTTTGTCTTGCAATATGTCTGTGGATATTGCAGTTTTTATTTATGTATACTAAAGACAGAACAACATGATTAGCATGTGGTCGAGGGAGCAGATGTGCATTTTAGCAGAGCTAACGCAGGAATTTTATGCCGCGAGCGAGACACAGCCGACAACCGCCACTGGAGCGCGTTGCGATCGCGTATACCACGTTGAGGACACTTCCTGTCTGCATGAGTCGCGTCGTTTCTGAGCAGCCAGCAGCGCGTTGAACTCGGCATGCTTAACGTTGGCGTCCGACAGCACGGTTCGTGTGCCGACGGCAAGACATCTCCGTAGTGTTTCTCGACTTCGAAAAACCATTCGACAGTGTGATATGGCCGCAAATTCTCGGAAGAAATAAGAATGAAAAACCAAAAACGAAGTGCTCCATTTGAAAAGGGATCAACCTGTACATCGAAGAAGCGACGACAAAATAAAAGAAGAGTTCGGAAGTGGGATTAAAATTGAGGGTAAAATGATTTTTTCCGATGACGAGATTGCTATCCTCAGTGAAAGTGAGGAAGAAATGCAAGACGGGATGGAACGAATGGACTGTGTAATAAGCACGCATTGACTGAAAGTAAACAGACGAAAAACGAAAGTAATGTGCAGTAGCAGCCTAATAGAAGTCTACTACTATCAAATTTGAGGATGAAATTTCTGATAAGGTACGTTTGGAGCACAGCGTTATTTGGCAGTGAATCGTGGACTGTAGGAAAAGCAGAAAAGAAGAGAATCCAAGCATTTGAGATGTGGTGCTATAGACGAATGTTGCGAATTGGGTAAGGTAAGGAACGAGGAAGTTCTCCGCAGAATCGGCAATGAAAGGAACATGTGGTAAACACGAATAAGGAGAAGGAACAGTTTAATAGGACACGGGTTACGACGTGAAGGAATAACTTCCCTAGTACCAGAGGGAGCTGTAGAAGGTAAAACCTGTGGGGGAAGAGAGAGATTGGAATGCATACAACAAATGATCGGGAACGAGGGTTTGGAGAGGTTGACAAAGGAGCGGAATTCGTGACGGGTCGTATCAAACCAGTCAGAAACTATGACACACACACAAAAAAAGGGTCGTGGCATACGTCTCGTGAGTTTAAAAGAAACCGGCGAAGACTTAAATTGCAATTACTGGACAACCATTTGATTATCGCTCTTGCCTAAAGCGAATACAGTATCGGAACCACTGTACCGATGCTCTTTCTGTAAGCCAATTTGACAACACACGCTGATGATACGAACCTGCACTACTGTGAGATAACCGGCTAGAATCGTGGTGATGGAAAATGTCTGCAGTCACCAATATCTGGCGACAAGGAGGATGGTTCTATGAAATGAATTTATATTGCAGTGACGGATGGCGATGCGTTAGTCTGGGCAATAACCTTGATATTCTAGGTCGTGCGGGATTTGCGCCGCGGATTAAATCTTCTGATTTCCCTCCCTCGTTGTCGGCAGCACAAACGCGAGACTACGCTCTACAAGTACTCGTGAACCACACGAAACTATTACCTTTAACACACCATTCATTCTTGGCTAAGGAAAAGCTCTTAAAAGATCGTGAATAATGATACTAATCCCAGAATGAGTGTCTTATTCCGCAGCGGAGTGTGCGCTGTTTTGAACCTTCTTGGCAGGTTAAAAGTGTGTGCTGCACCTGAAGTTGGACCCACACATTTCGCGGGTAATGCTCTTACCGGCTGACCATCCCTGATTCACGATCCTCCCGCAGAGCGTCAGTTCTATCAGTATCTCTCTATTACTTTTCAAAGTGCAGAGAGCTCTCCTAGGTAACCGTCCTGGAATAGAAGTCCTGCAGGACAGTATAGTGCGGAAAAATGGCTTAGCCACAGCCTAGGGGTTCATCTCCAGAATGAATATTTCACAGTGGAGTGTGAGCCATTTCTTTTGATACTTATTCTTCTCCCTCCTCGCCGATCTCTCTCTCTCTCTCTCTCTCTCTCTGTCTGTTTACCATCCTCGCGTTTATTCACTGTAGGTTGTTTTCACGATTAGGCAGCTTCATTTTATTTTAACTTTGTAATCGGATGATGCTGTTCGTGTAACCACAGTCGTCGTCTTATCTGTAGCAGGGAATTCACGTGCCTGCTTGTGAATGATTGTGTGGTATCGTATTTTGAGTGTTTATCGTATGTTATGAGGCGCAGCTCGGGGACCAGCCTTGCATTTGGATAAACGAGTGCGGAAAACAGAGTGAACCACCACAATCAGGCTGACCGGTCTACCAAACCAAGTCTAGGTCTTTCTCACTTCACTGTCTCGCAAGCTAATGTGCTGCGAGCAGTGTGTTGCAAAGTTCGCCACAAAGGAAAACTGTGTGTGCGGTTGGGCACTTGAACCTGAAATGTATGCAGGAGACCCTGAAGTTTTGGAAGTAGGGGAGAAATACTGGTAGAACTGAAGATCTGAAGCGAGCCGTGAGCCATACCTGAATAACCCATTGGATAAGAGTAAAGCTTCTGGGTTCGAGTCTCGGTCCGGCACATTTCCGGTTTAGGGGGCGAAACCCCGTAGGATTCTCAAGTTAGAGCAACTTCCAACCTTTAATTTACTTTTAGCGCTGCACGACGAGGCCGCGATTGTCGCTCACGCCGGTTAGAAGCGTCTGGACTGCACCTACAAAGCTTGGCTCGAGCAACGTCTGGCGCGAACTCGAGCGACCCAGACATCTGACCGGGACAGTCGACCGTAGTTATCTCTCCTACATTTTTAGGCGAAAGAAAAAAAAGAAAGGCGGCGTCGCTGAGGCAGACAAGGGTTTATCGCGGTCGACTTTCGATACGCGAGCGCGCCACGCGCAGTGGAAAGTTTGAGGCCACAATGGACGGCGCGGAACAATGGTGGCTCGGGGGCCCGCGCGGCGTGACGCGAGGAGGCGGAAACAGCGGCGCAGGAAGGAGACGTGGCGGCGATAGCGCAGCGGCGCAGCCACCTGCCCGGGCGCGAGCGCGCTGACAGCCGCTCCTAGGCGTACACCGTACTGTATAACCGACACAGCCGGGATCCATATTTATGAGGCGAGGCGAGGCGGCAAAGAGGGGGCGTGTCATGGGGAGCTCCACTGCGCGTCTCCCTCGACACCTCTAATGAATAAATCATCTCATAACACACGCTGGTCACTGCGCAGATAACGCCAGGCGGAGAGGTCTGCGAATCAGATTTGCGTCTGGTATTTGTGCAACGTGACCGACGTGACTCCCATTTGCGCGAGCTACGAGGGCGTGCTGAAAAGTAATGCATCCGAATTTTTTATGTGAAAACTCGTAAAGCTTTTTAAATAAAAAAGTTATTAACATTCTGCATCTTTACTCTCCATGACTACATATTTATTTCTCAACGTAGTCACCTTGGCGACAAACACGTTTCTACCAGCGAGAGACCAGTCGGTTGATACCGTCACTGTACAATATGTGACCGTTGACGGAGCCACAACCTCATCTCTGTTTGGACTGCTTCATAACTATCAACATAAAGTCCTTGAAGAGTTATTTCAGTTTTGGAACAAAATTAAAATCGGATCGAGCCAAATCGAGACAGTAGGGACTATGATGCAGATGTCGCAGGGCTCATACACTACTGGCCATTAAAATTGCTACACCAAGATAAACGGATATTAATTGGACAAATATATTATACTAGAACTGACATGTAATTACATTTTCACGCAATGTGGGTGCATAGATCCTGAGAAATCAGTACCCAGAACAACCACCTCTGGCGTAATAACGGCCTTGATACGCCTGGGCATTGACTCAAACAGAGCTTGGATGGCGTGTACAGGTACAGCTGTCCATGCAGCTTCAACACGATACCACAGTTCATCAAGAGTAGTGACTGGCGCATTGCGACGAGCCAGTTGCTCGGCCACCATTGATCAGACGTTTTCAATTGGTGAGAGATCTGGAGAATGTGTTGGCCAGGGCAGCAGT
The DNA here is from genome assembly GCF_021461385.2 of Schistocerca piceifrons. Classification (NCBI taxonomy): domain Eukaryota; kingdom Metazoa; phylum Arthropoda; class Insecta; order Orthoptera; family Acrididae; genus Schistocerca; species Schistocerca piceifrons. The sequence continues at coordinate 550,107,396 of NC_060140.1, forward strand.
CGAACACTTTCTGTACCCAGAAAGGTCCGTACAGGACCTGCAACATGCGGTCGTGCATTGTCCTGCTGAAATGTAGGGTTTCACAGGAATCGAATGAAGGGTAGAGCCACGGGTCATAACACATCTGAAATGTAACGTCCACTGTTCAGAGTGCCGTCAATGCGAACAAGAGGTGACCGAGAAGTGTAACCAATGGCACCCCATACCATCACGCCGGGTGATACGCCAGTATGGCGATGTCGAATACACACTTCCGATGTGCGTTCACCGCGATGTCGCCAAACACGGCTGCGACCATCGTGATGCTGTAAACAGAACCTGGATTCATCCGAAAAAATGACGTTTTGTCATTCGTGCTCCCAGGTTCGTCGTTGAGTACACCATCACAGGCGCTCCTGTCTGTGATGCAGCGTCAAGGGTAACCGCAGCCATGGTCTCCGAGCTGATAGTCCATGCTGCTGCAAACGTCGTCAAACTGTTCGTGCAGATGGTTGTTGTCTTGCAAACGTCCCCATCTGTTGACTCAAGGATCGAGACGTGGCTGCACGATCCGTTACAGCCATGCGGATAAGATGCCTGTCATCTCGACTGCTGGTGATACGAGGCCGTTGGGATCCAGCACGGCGTTCCGTATTACTCTCCTGAGCCCACCGATTCCATATTATGCTAACAGTCATTGGATCTCGACCAACGCCACACGAGGCATCACAACAACGTTTCACCAGGCAACGCCAGTCAACTGCTGTTTTGTGTATGAGAAATCGGTTGGAAACTTTTCTTTTGTTAGCACGTTGTAGGTGTCGCCACCGACGCCACCCTTGTGTGAATGCTCTGAAAAGCTAATCATTTGCGTATCACAGCATCTTCTTCCTGTCGGTTAAATTTCGCGTCTGTAGCATGTCATCTTCGTGGTATAGCAGTTTTAATGGCAAGTAGTGTATAGGGTCTGGCATTGTAATGCTGAAGGAGACGGTGCTCCGTGTGTGGACGAACTTCTCGAATTCGGAACTCGATTACAGCAAGCTGCTTCTCACGCACCGACGTAGTTACGCTACACACGGCCATTTTAAACGATGCATTTCGCAGCAGAGGGCAGAGGGCTGCAAATAAGTAATCTTGAAGAATAAAGATATAGAACGTTAATAAAGTCTGTTTCATTGAAAATCTTTAACAGTCTTCACATAAAATAAATCGGAGGCGTTACTCTTCAGCACGCCCCCTAGACTCCACTACGATTCAAATCCATTTTTTTATACCAATGATAGTCAATTTCCTAGCTGTTTTTTTCTTATTTTATTTTGATACTTATCTAATGTAAGTGCTATAAATTCAAGATAACATAGCCTCATCTCCGGGTATTCAGGCATCACAAAGCACACATGTGATTATCTACGTTACATTCATTATGTAATTACACATACTCGTCAGGTGAACGTCAGTTAAAACACACACACACACACACACACACACACACACACAAGTAAACGTGATATTGTAGTCAAATAATTAACGAAAACAATGTAGATATCTTCGACAAACAAATCTAAGAATCGTTCGAAGATATCCTAACTGGGGGGTGCCGTTAGAAATGCAGCTTACGTTGTCGTATATTCACGGGATTTGTCACAGAGAGAGAAAGAGGGGAATTCACAATCTCAGTTAGAATCTTTCCTGACAATTCTACATATCTTGACACATGGACATGACATATAACTGACAATATTTTATGCAAATCCCACAGCTATTGTTACCTGCCATTATTTTATCTGACTGCTATATCATCTTTACCGGTACGTCTGCTAAATAATGTATACTTGACTAATATCTGTACTTCGAGATGGATGTAATGTAAATGATCGCGTGTGTGCTTTTGCTGCTACGTACCTGAACATGACACAATATTGATCTTGAAATCGATGTACACACAACAGAAAAAATTAGAATAAAGTAAAAAACACAGTTACACATTTTTGAAGTATTCCCTTTTTTTGACTATACTGTTTTTGCTTAATCCTATATTGTGAGAGAAATCAGTTGTAAGACACACAGTGTGAGAAAACTTGCAGTCATGGACTGTGCGGCTGATCCCGGCGGAGGTTCGAGACCTCCCTCGGGCATCGGTGTGTGTGTTTGTCCTTAGGATAATTTAGGTTAAGTAGTGTGTACGCTTAGGGACTGATGACCTTAGCAATAAAGTCCCATAAGATTTCACACACATTTGAACTTTTTTTTTTCTTTTTTTGAGAAAAATCGTGGTTGGTTGTCTGGTCAGAGAGGTCATCGGTCTCATCGGATTACGGAAGGAAATCGGCCGTTCTCAGTCAAAAGAACTATCCCGGCATTTGCCTGATGCGATTCAGAGATATGGCGGAAAATCTTAATCAGGATGGCCGGACGCGGTTTTGAACCCTCGCCCTCCCGAATGCGAGTCCTGTCTGCTAATCACTGCGCCACCTGGCTAGGTGAAAAATCGTGCATAAAATACACTCCTGGAAATTGAAATAAGAACACCGTGAATTCATTGTCCCAGGAAGGGGAAACTTTATTGACACATTCCTGGGGTCAGATACATCACATGATCACACTGACAGAACCACAGGCACATAGACACAGGCAACAGAGCATGCACAATGTCGGCACTAGTACAGTGTATATCCACCTTTCGCAGCAATGCAGGCTGCTATTCTCCCATGGAGACGATCGTAGAGATGCTGGATGTAGTCCTGTGGAACGGCTTGCCATGCCATTTCCACCTGGCGCCTCAGTTGGACCAGCGTTCGTGCTGGACGTGCAGACCGCGTGAGACGACGCTTCATCCAGTCCCAAACATGCTCAATGGGGGACAGATACGGAGATCTTGCTGGCCAGGGTAGTTGACTTACACCTTCTAGAGCACGTTGGGTGGCACGGGATACATGCGGACGTGCATTGTCCTGTTGGAACAGCAAGTTCCCTTGCCGGTCTAGGAATGGTAGAACGATGGGTTCGATGACGGTTTGGATGTACCGTGCACTATTCAGTGTCCCCTCGACGATCACCAGTGGTGTACGGCCAGTGTAGGAGATCGCTCCCCACACCATGATGCCGGGTGTTGGCCCTGTGTGCCTCGGTCGTATGCAGTCCTGATTGTGGCGCTCACCTGGACGGCGCCAAACACGCATACGACCATCATTGGCACCAAGGCAGAAGCGACTCTCATCGTTGAAGACGACACGTCTCCATTTGTCCCTCCATTCACGCCTGTCGCGACACCACTGGAGGCGGGCTGAACGATGTTGGGGCGTGAGCGGAAGACGGCCTAACGGTGTGCGGGACCGTAGCCCAGCTTCATGGAGACGGTTGCGAATGGTCCTCGCCGATACCCCAGGAGCAACAGTGTCCCTAATTTGCTGGGAAGTGGCGGTGCGGTCCCCTACGGCACTGCGTAGGATCCTACGGTCTTGGCGTGCATCCGTGCGTCGCTGCGGTCCGGTCCCAGGTCGACGGGCACGTGCACCTTCCGCCGACCACTGGCGACAACATCGATGTACTGTGGAGACCTCACGCCCCACGTGTTGAGCAATTCGGCGGTACGTCCACCCGGCCTCCCGCATGCCCACTATACGCCCTCGCTCAAAGTCCGTCAGCTGCACATACGGTTCACGTCCACGCTGTCGCGGCATGCTACCAGTGTTAAAGACTGCGATGGAGCTCCGTATGCCACGGCAAACTGGCTGACACTGACGGCGGCGGTGCACAAATGCTGCGCAGCTAGCGCCATTCGACGGCCAACACCGCGGTTCCTGGTGTGTCCGCTGTGCCGTGCGTGTGATCATTGCTTGTACAGCCCTCTCGCAGTGTCCGGAGCAAGTATGGTGGGTCTGACACACCGGTGTCAATGTGTTCTTTTTTCCATTTCCAGGAGTGTACATAATAAAATGGCTCTGAGCACTAAAAGACTTAACATCTGAGGTCATCAGTCCCCTAGAACTTAGAACTACTTAAACCTAACTAACCTAAGGACATCACACGCAATCATGCCCGAGGCAGGATTCGAACCTGCGACCGTAGCTGTCGCGCGGTTCCAGACTCTAGCGCCTAGAACCGCTCGGTTAAAATACATAATGTGAGGTTATCAAAAAACAGCAGTGCCAAACGAAGAAATACCTCAAATATGTGCAGGCAGACGACACTTCCTAATGCAAGCGAAAATCGGACATAAAATATAAGCGGAATCACACCTCAATTTCTTTTGTAACAAACTGTTTTAGCTCTAGAAAGGGAACCAGATTGCAAATGTGTTTCATTGCAGACCACTGATGACGCCTTGTTTCAATACAACTGAACGTGTGTGACGTTAAAATACACACTTTCTTTTAGTTGTTTAAAATACGTTTAATAATTTTAAAGGAACTACGACCACTATGCCCAGACAGATGAATGCCCAATTCTCACCATTAGAGCGTTTAAGCAGCCTTATTCGATACTTTTTACCCACAGCGAGTCGAAGTCTTGCAAGAACGTTTTAGGCGAATGTAATTGTGGAGGGGAACCAATGCGTGGATGGACAAGGGAGCAAGAAGTGGAAGTAGGTGCGACGTTTGGGAAAATAACGGATCGTGCATGGGCAGTGCCTTTTTTTGTTTTATCTGAATAGTGTAGCCAGGCGAATCCGAGCAATTTAGCTTCTAAGGTACGAACTTCAGAGCCCATGTTTACTGGGCATCATTTTTGTTTTGGTTCGTACTACCACCTCTGAAAGTTTATCGGGGAGTTCTGCTTCACTCTGTATACATTACTACTACAGTTTCGCCGGTCGGGGTAGCCGAACGGTTCTAGGCGCTACAGTCTGGAACCGCGCGACCGCTACGGTCGCAGGTTCTAATCCTGCCTCGGGCATGGATGTTTGTGATGTCCTTAGGTTAGTTAGGTTTAAGTAGTTCTCAGTTCTAGGGGACTGATGACCTCAGAAGTTAAGTCCCATAGTGCTCAGAGCCATTTGAACCAACTACTACAGTTTCGACTTCATTAGTGTAGTGGGAAATTCAGAACTGAAAGAAAAGTCAGACGAGGATATTCATTGTCAACAAACCTCTGATCTGTAGAACTACATGAACTTTTCAGATCCCTAGTAATTGTTGAAAGCGACACCCGTCAGTCTCAGTGCATGTGTTGCAGCAGCGCATGCAGTTCTTGAAGACGGTACCTCTTGCTCTCCGCGAAAGGATGTTATTTCAACACGATGGTGCACCAGTCCACTTCGATGTCAATGTCCGCGACCACCTGGACAACACATAGTCTCATTGTTGTATTGGAAGGGGAGGTCCTGTCCCATGGCCAGCGCAAGCGCTGCATCTCAAACTTTTGGCCATTTTCATTTGGGATTACGTCAAGACATTGATGTATGAAACCCCCGTAGAAACGAAGAAGACGTGCTTCCTAGCGCCCAAGCTGCCTGCATCCTGGTACAACAAACATAAGGGATCCTTGAGAGGGAACTTCATGCGCCATTGCCGTGCATGCATTGAGACTGGCAGTCGTCACTTTGAACAATTACTACTATGTGCTAAGTTGTTGTTATGCACTGGATGCTGTGTATGTCCATAACAAACTAAATATGGATTTCCGACCATTGGTTCCCTGTCCGAGTATAATCGGTTGTGGACCCACTATCACCTGTTTCAATTTGATCCAAAGGTTTTAAGAGACCCTATAAAACGACTTTGTATGCCCAAACTTGATAAGAAACATTCGTGTAGTAATATTTTACGGTCATGGGTAGATGAATGAAGAAAATACATTCATGTTCATAAAAGAAAAAAAAAATAGGACACCTTGAAGGACTTGAAATAGGACATTCATATTCTCTGTACATATACATTAGTACGTTCTGCAGAAATGATTAGCACTCCAGTCACCTCGGTTCAGCAGATGCCCTTTTGTCTAGTATGCACAGAGTCCGCTATGGGCCTGGATAGTTTGTTCCATGCGTGATGGCATCGACGCAGGCGAGAATGGCTTCCTGTGGTACGGCCATCCACGCTGCATTCACCTGGTTCCAAACTTCATCTGTGATGGTTGCCATTGGGTCACAGTAATGCACCCACCGTTACACCATATCCCACACATTTTGGACTGGCGACGAGTCTGATGATTTGGCGGGCCAGGGCAAAATGGTGACATCCTGTGACACCAAGAAGGCACATATTCGCGCATCAACAATTGCTCGTGCATTGTCTTGCTGAAAAATGGCGTCTGGGCTATTGTGCAGAAACGGTATGGTTACAGGTCGCAAGATATCATTCTAGACACGCACCAACTGTGATTTGTGGGTGTTCCCTATAGCACCCATCACTACAAGGCCTTGAGCTTGCGCTGTGTCCTGTGCGAATGCAGTTTCTGTGATCTGCTCCCCTTGTCTGTGGCGAACCAAAATGTGGCCATCATTTTCAAACCAACAGAAGCTGGATCCGTCCGAAAACACTATCTGATGCCATTCCTCTCCATTGTCGTCCATTGCCGTCTAGCATGTTTCTGCACATTCGTCAAAGGTTGGCGGAGAAGTGGACGATGCGCACGTAACCCATGCCGTACTAAACGTCGACGGACTGTCGCCCCTGATAGAGTATGATGTGTTCCACTGTTGCGTGAGATTCGAACATGACGCAGACCTGTCCTGCAATGCCATTCGCATGAGGTGTCGATCTTCTCGGGCGGCGAAGAGGGGGGGGGGGGCGACTGGTATCTGATGGTGCAACCTGACCCATGTCGTCGTGTTCTACGACTTTCCGTTGAACTTTTCTGCACACACTCGAAACCCTTCGTCCCACACGAACAGCAATTCGCCGGATGGATGCGTCACATTCTTTCATGCCAGTAATGCGTCCTCTTTCAAACTCACTGATTGGTGGTACGGTTCGCGCATACGTCTGCATGGCATCCTGGACCTTTGCTCAAGTCGCACTGATCCATTACCTTCGGTTTACAGTGACAACGAGAACCGCAGGCAGATTTTGCCGTTAGGTGGCGTTACGCAGCGATATCGATGTTGATCTTGAACCCTTGGGCCCACATGGTTCAAATGCTAATCATTTCTGCAGAACACACTAATATACGTGTCCTGTGAATATGAACGTCCTATCTTTAGTCTTTCACGGTGTTATATTTTTTCTGAACGTGAGTGTAATAAATAAAATAAACAATAATCGGGTTCCGAACACCGGGCGAAAAAGCGAGAGGCTGCGACGGTAGCCGCTGGGTCACCATTTCGGCTGAGATCATCGCTCGCTAAAAGGCATCTAAATTATGTCGAATACTTTGACCGTCGTTTTCTCTGAAACAGTCGAGTATCTACAGATAAACCGAGACAAGTGTTCACTTATTTTGGCTAATTTTCAACGGAGCGAAGTCTCTGGGACATCGGATTATGGCACTTGCCGCGTTCTCCTCGTCAGCTGCACCTGAGTTGCACCAGCGTTGTTCTACGTATGGCTGTGTCCCGTATCTTCTGGAGCTAGCACTGAGACAGTCAGTTCAAAGGTAGGAGGAAGACAACAGCATACCACCTCCAATATGATCGTGCCTAGTAAAAACCCTGTGGTGTTCTAACCAAGATTCGGTTTGATGATAGCTTTAGTTATTTCAAGACAGTAAAATTTTTCACAAACACCTCTGTAGATGCATTTCGAGAGCAGTGAGGAAAACGCTGACTGGTATGAAACGAAACTGAGAACCGAAAGAAGTTGTCAGAAAGGAAGGGAATCGGACTCGCGACAGAAGCGCAGGACAGCGTCAGTTTGCAGCCGTGTCGCTCAGTATTCGATCCACGTGGTCAGGCACTGCGATGCGGGTAGCCCGGGGCCCACATTCATTAGCGGCCAGCCCTGGGCTGGCACCACGGAACGCCCGGAGGGACTGGCGCCACTGGTCACTGGCGCCAGAGCCGGCGGCTTCGGCTGCGGAGTGGTGTGGCTGTGCGACACGACAACGGCATTAGCCGCGCTGCATACCTGCGACAACAGCTCTGTCCTTTTTCGTCGTGTCAGTCAGACACAGCGCGAGCTTCCGCAGTAAAGTAGTTTTCGTTGCAGAAATTTTCCAATAATTAAGAAAAAAAATAATTATTCTTTTACTTTCTTGCGTCGAAGGATTTCAAAATACAGTAACTGGATTCGACCAGCCAGTGGTCAGTGAGACTGTCTACAAACAGAAAAAAGGAGACAACACATAGATTCTACAAGATGTACCAAACAACTGTGTTATGATAAAACAACTATATATAATAGAAGAAAATAAAATAAAATAGAGACGGCGATCCGTATAAGCCTGAACTACTTCATGGGGTCGTAATTTCTCTCCGAAAGCTCATAGAAACGGGAAAGATGTTTTAATGATCCTAGTAGCTGTGAGAGAAACAGAATTACCACCCGTTGTTGGCAAGGTGATTGTTGTTTCTGAGCACGAGGGCCTTTGTCCTGCATAATTCCGCCCTTGCTCATCCCTCGTTAGTTCGTTCGTAGCCTCGTCCGTCTAGGTTTCTGTAGTCTGTGAGTGCGATAGTTCGCGCCGCGCAATAATTATGAGCAAATTAGTGATTCGTTCGCAGTCTGTAGCTGGCAGAAACATGCAGTACACACTTCGAGAGCGGGTTTTTACTGTGGAAACGTATTGGAAGACAGACTCATTGGTTACAACACAATGGGAATTATGGAGAGCATTCAGCGTGTGCGATGTTCCAACAAAGGCAACAATTTTATCGATTGTTAGGAAGCTAGAGACATTTGGTGTACTAAACAGTGACTGTTGTAAACATAGACCTTCATTGAGTGCAGAACTTATTGATAATGTTCGAAGACGCTTGGAGGACCTCCAATGAAATCGTAACGTCGATTGAGCCAGGAAACAGGCATTTCATATGGCACATCTCAGAGAGCTGCGAAGAAATCTGCATCGCAATCATACAGAGTGCATATCTCGTCATGGAATATGGTGACACGAGCACAGTTTTGCTTCTACCTTGGTGGAAGACAGTTCCAACATTTGCTGTGAGGACTTTGTATTTATTTATGTAAGTAATTTTCCAATTGTGTATTATCGTTTCCCAAAATAGCAAATGTGTCCCATTATTGGTTCAAATGTTAGACTCATTAAAGCAGTTCATGTTTATATGGTTCGAACTGCACATTAATGCACATGCTGCCAGTTGCAGTGTTTTAACCAACTTGGAAGATGATGGGAGTTGGTGATTAAAGGTTGAGTTTTAAATCTTGATGTGGTTCCTTCAGCGCGTCTTCTCACACGAAATTTGAAACCCGGTTTTGCCACTGTTTCATGTCTTTCTGGTCTGCTATCGGAGACGATGCAACGTCATCAGCAAACGCTAGACAGTGAAGGAAAATTTAATTTTGGAGACTTCTGCCAATATTTATATCTTAAGTTTCATTTTGTCATTTCCTCTAGTACATTACAGTGACCGCCTATCTATGGGATCACACTTTTCTTTCTTTTAATCAACAGATACGATTACTGTCTGTATAGTGTTATGAATCTGGAGACGTAAAGGCTTAGGATTCGTATTGTTAATAGCTCCGTTTTCCAGATACTGCGTGATATTCACCAATTAAAGGCACTGTTTGTTTTCCTAACGTATTAAATAGGGATCTACAGATGGTTTTACAGCCGAGTGAAAATTAGGAAAGTCCTCCGTAACTGTTTATACTAGGGGAATTATAAAAGAAATAAACGTTGTGTAATCTGATGAGCCGCGTACACTCCCCCAAGCCGCCTCTTCATCATAGACCCTCCTAACCGTTAGCACTATTACCACGCAAACAGCAAGTAGGTACGGTCGTTTACTGTTGACAGAATTAACGATGACACTAATTGTGAGGTTAATTGTGCAGTACGGCGTCTGAATTAAAAAAAAGTCTGTCCTATCGAAATTTACATACAAATAAGCGAAATTTATGGAAATGTGATGAATGAAGCTTCAGTGCGAAAACGGTGCATCATGCTAATGGCGGACGAACGAATATTCATGATGATGAACGATCAACTCGATCTTCAGCTGTGACTGGAACTCAAATCAAGAACTGAAGAAAAATTCACCGGGGTGGACGTTTCACTGTTCATAGACTGACCTTGTGCTTTTCTGAAATTTAACTCTGTTATTTATTAACTTTTTAGCGGTGACTGGGGCTATAGAAAAGTGGGCGCCAGGTGATTTCCTCTACTTTTGACGATGACAAAAAAAAGGAGAAGAAAACAGATAATGGGAGCTACACTGACGTTGTGTGGTACGGATGGCAAGGAGTTTTTGAGCCACATTGTTACCTGTGACGAGACCTAGGTTTCGCATAAAAGCTCAGAGATAAATCGGCATCAGTGGAATGCCATCATTCACCGTTAAAAAAATCTTAGCACGAAAAAAGTTATCGTCATAGTTTCTTAGGCTCGAAAGGGGGTCCGAGTCATCGACCTGAACATCCACCTTATAGCCCGCACTGGTTGGTCCCTAGTCATTACCATATTTTCTCCAAACAGAAGGATTTTTTGGGCGGAAAGCGCTGTCGATTACAACGAACTGAAAAACTATGTTAGTGACCGGATCAACAACGTTACGGCCGCTGAGTATGCGAAAGGCGGCCGGCCGCGGTGGCCGAGCGGTTCTAGGCGCTCAATCTGGAACCGCGCGACTGCTACGGTCGCAGGTTCGAGTCCTGCCTCGGGCATGGATGTGTGTGATGTCCTTAGGTTAGTTAGGTTTAAGTAGTTCTCAGTTCTAGGGGACTGATGACCACAGATGTTGAGTCCCATAGTGCTGAGCCATTATGCGAAAGGCGTGGGAGAGCTAGTCGAGCGCTACGACAAAATTTGAGCGGTGACTCCGTTGAAACATAAGTACGATATCAAAATATGTTGCAAAATAGGTTTTCCGTTATTATCTCGTAAAAAATTGTCTGGAAAAACGAATGTTGTTTACTTCTGGAATGAGCGTCGTATTTCATTTGTCCTCTTTTTTTTCTAAAGTGGGTGATCTAATTCAAACTTCCATTCTTTGGGGATTTTCTCACAAGGCCAGATGTCCTGTAGTATTACCTGAAGAATGCTGTCACCTACTTTCAACATTTCAGTAGTCATTTTGTCTTCTCCCGGTGTCGTACTGTTTTACTATCTCATTTCTTTGATTTCTTCCATGTGGGCTGTGCTGAGTCCCGATTTGGGGTGGGTGTCTCAAAAGTGAATTGTTCTTTGGGACTTCCGAAAGTTAGTAAGTTTTGGAAGTAGACTGAAAAAATTTGCATTTTCTTTGTTCTTTGTATCTAGTTTTTCGGCTGCACTTCTGAAGCATAAACTGAAGGCCTCTAATTTTAGAGTTAATCTTTATGTCTCTGCTGTTATTTTTTGTGAAGCCTTTATTAATTTTCGTCAGTCAGGTAAGTTCGTATTTAGGTTTCTCTACTCTAAGGATTTCCGCTGTTTGTTTTTGAATTTTGAGGAATGTTTACCAGTTGTTTTCTTATTTGTGAGAGTTCCATAGTCGCCATGTTTTGCGTCTTCGATCTACCACTTTGTCACGTGTGTCATTCCACCATGTATGTTTTCTTTTTCTCGGTAGTCTGCCAACATTTTTAGAGACCTGGCATATTCAGTTTTTAAAGACACTCCACTCATATGTTGAGAGTAAAATTGCGTGCCGCGATCTGAATTTAGTCTTTGGGCTTCAGGATCAGTTTTCGGTGTTCTGGTTGTTTTTAGTTTTGTTTTGTTAAACCTAAAATTTACTTTTTCTAGAATTAGGTGGCGATCCCATGGCGAGAATCACTTTGTCATGGTGCTACACTACACTATACTATATCGAAACGTACGTTAGATCGCAGACCATTGTTTCAATTAAGGAGATTTTTTGCGTAAACTCTCAACCTCTGGTCACATATTTGGTACCACAAACAACGCGTGTGTCTGTTCTCAGTAAAATGCAAAATTTCGTTTCTTCTTCAGTTTTTCATTTCCTGTCATTTCGTTTCTTCTTCAGTTTTGATGTACCTTATTTTAAACACACTGTTCATAAAAGAGTTCGTCCTCTTCAGATTTTTGCGCTGTATCTTGGCAGTAATCTTAAGACACGGACGCAAACACATACGTTTCTCGAAATGACATCCTGTATAGTGCTCGGTATTAATGGATGTTAGCATTCGTATATGTGATTTCATCAGTCCTAGTCACCATTCTCGTTTAAGTAAATATTATAGATGTCCGAGGTCATCGATTGCGACAGTCCACATATTTCTGTTGCTGTGACAGCGTTAGTTATGAAAGTTAGAACCACTGACCCATTTATGAGCCCGTAGGTCCACGACACCGGGTGATAGGTGAACGACCACTATCGCAATAGCCGCTCTGTCGCTGACGACGTAGTTCTCCAACTGCATGTCGTAGAGAGAGTGACAAAACGGGTAGACAACAAATTCATGGAACACTTCCGAGTAAAATAAAAGCAAACGAGTTGAAACGTACCGTTGGATAGAAAGACGGGGAAAGAGTATGAGATCGAGAGACACAGACAGAGAGAGAAGAGGGGGAACCGTAAGCGGAAGAAATTCTCTGGTGAATAAGTTGAATTTTATCATAAGGAAAGAGAACTCTTGTTTGTATACATTTGATATTCTGTATTGAGTACGGTTTTACCTACGAGGAAGTGTTGTCTGATGCCAATTGTAGAAATATCCAGTCAGATCACGGACAAAATATCAGTATGGTGCATAGTTTCTTAACCAGTCATGAATGTACTGGAAAGCAAATTTGTACCCGTTTCCAAACTTGGAATTGTAATAACATTGCAGTAAAGAATTAATGAAGACAGGTGCAGTCACTTATATCTTACAGGCACTAGGATTTGACAACGCAAGGGAAAATAAAACGGAACGTTCATATTGACTGTACTAGATGTAAGCAAAACAAATACTTCTATTCACTGGAACGATAGCAATAATCTGCATTTTGTCTAAGAAAGTACTGTACAATATATATTGGACCAGCGGTCTATCGTTGTGATCAGGGATTAACATAGAACATTGCGCGCATAGAACGAAGCGCGTCACGAATTGTTTGCAAGTTTGACTGGTGGGAGAGTGTTACAAAAGTGGGGCAAAACATAAAGCAGCAGACACACGAAGAAAACTTCGTATCTCACGAAAACTTATCAGTTCACACGGAGTCGTATAACTGTTTCACATAACGTGTTTTTCTCTTCAACTATCAAAATAATAAGTGAATTATCTGGAAAGATAAAAGTAAGAAACGTTACTCTTTCTGCGGAGCTACGGATGTACTGCACTTGGTTACTTCCCATAGAGTAACAGCAAAGAGTTATATTTTTTAATTAGAACATTTTTAATTTGATTTAGCTCATGTATTTAAGTCGAATTTCTGTAAAATTTAGTTAGTAATGTAGAAATGTTGGAAGTTTTGGGGGTAAACGGAACATGATGTTCATAACTGACTGTGGAGAGATGGTTGTTCTGGTTTCGTAATGTTCATCTCAGTGAGGTGTTCAACGTGTGCGTGAGTTCATGAACGCACAACTCAATACGCGCTGTAAACGAGCCATGGACGTCGAGATGCAAAGTTCCCGGTCTCACGGAACGACAAGCCTCCTCGGTGCGCTGTCTGAAGTAATATTCGGTTAACTGTACAATGTAACCTTACACTGCAGTATGTACGACGCAACTTGGAATGAATACACACCGTTCGGTCTTTCACGGATAGTGACGTGGAAGAGATCTGACATACCCATCCAATGGGCACGGTGACAAGTTGCTGAAGCAGAACGAATGCCTAGTCAACGACCGTGCCGTGCCGAGGTGGATACACCCGTCAGATCACCGTCGGGCGTGGCCAGTACATGGATATGTGACCCATGCTGTTTATAATTTGCTCTTTGCCTTTACGGCGTGGCGTAAAGTTTATCACCAGTCTTTGCGTCAATATCCTGGATTAAACTGCAAACCTCTATGTAGTCTCTCATGAAGTGAGATGACGTGACACTGTTGGTGGTGATCCGTCTGTGGGTTGTGGACGTTAAGCTCGACGAGTCCATTGGTGCTCTTAGAGAGGAGTGGGCTGTTTGTAGGCACGGTGTTTCACCCTCTCGATTCTCTCGTCTCCAACACGACTTGTAAACGAATGCCGACACGCGATGCTCATGAACCAGCCATGACGTATGCCGTGCGTTCTTACCTGCTGAACAACGACTTCGAGAATCAAATAGTTTGAGAAGACTAGCAAGAAATGAGGATACAAAAGTGCGTATTTTAGCTGCAGTACGTGAGCAACTTCACGTCTCGTCCGCAGGTCATTTAGAATGCGCATTGAATAGGACATTCAGGAAAATAAGCACTAGTTGAATATCTCATTTAAATGAACGTTCCGCCATTAGAACGTTTGTCTGAACACACCTTATAATGTACACGTGTGACATCCATCCCTAAGACTTTGGACTTTTCTAGTTCCCTAACTGAAACTGATCGAAATTTAATTTAAACTGGTTTGTACACACCTGGTTTAAATACACCAGCTAACTGATAGAGAAAAATAAACATTCTGATTTAAATAATCATTGCTCGTTCCTGCAACTTACTTGGAAATAACCAAGTGCAGTATCTTCATAGCTCCGCAGAAATAGTAAAGTTTTCTTTACGGTTACCTTTTTAAATAAATATTGCAATGCAGACAATAATGACTATTCATTTAATGCAGTGAAAATAAGAAATTGCACACCTCAAACAGCCCTGTACAGTAATAGAACTGTCGCGCAGCAAATTTGTAGTACACTCCTGGAAATTGAAATAAGAACACCGTGAATTCATTGTCCCAGGAAGGGGAAACTTTATTGACACATTCCTGGGGTCAGATACATCACAAGATCACACTGACAGAACCACAGGCACATAGACACAGGCAACAGAGCATGCACAATGTTGGCACTAGTACAGTGTATATCCACCTTTCGCAGCAATGCAGGCTGCTATTCTCCCATGGAGACGACCGTAGAGATGCTGGATGTAGTCCTGTGGAACGGCTTGCCATGCCATTTCCACCTGGCGCCTCAGTTGGGCCAGCGTTCGTGCTGGACGTGCAGACCGCGTGAAACGACGCTTCATCCAGTCCCAAACATGCTCAATGGGGGACAGATCCGGAGATCTTGCTGGCCAGGATAGTTGACTTACACCTTCTAGAGCACGTTGGGTGGCACGGGATACATGCGGACGTGCATTGTCCTGTTGGAACAGCAAGTTCCCTTGACGGTCTAGGAATGGTAGAACGATGGGTTCGATGACGGTTTGGATGTACCGTGCACTATTCAGTGTCCCCTCGACGATCACCAGTGGTGTACGGCCAGTGTAGGAGATCGCTCCCCACACCATGATGCCGGGTGTTGGCCCTGTGTGCCTCGGTCGTATGCAGTCCTGATTGTGGCGCTCACCTGCACGGCGCCAAACACGCATACGACCATCATTGGCACCAAGGCAGAAGCGACTCTCATCGCTGAAGACGACACGTCTCCTTTCGTCCCTCCATTCACGCCTGTCGCGACACCACTGGAGGCGGGCTGCACGATGTTGGAGCGTGAGCGGAAGACGGCCTAACGGTGTGCGGGACCGTAGCCCAGCTTCATGGAGACGGTTGCGAATGGTCCTCGCCGATACCCCAGGAGCAACAGTGTCCCTAATTTGCTGGGAAGTGGCGGTGCGGTCCCCTACGGCACTGCGTAGGATCCTACGGTCTTGGCGTGCATCCGTGCGTCGCTGCGGTCCGGTCCCAGGTCGACGGGCACGTGCACCTTCCGCCGACCACTGGCGACAACATCGATGTACTGTGGAGACCTCACGCCCCACGTGTTGAGCAATTCGGCGGTACGTCCACCCGGCCTCCCGCATGCCCATTATACGCCCTCGCTCAAAGTCCGTCAACTGCACATACGGTTCACGTCCACGCTGTCGCGGCATGCTACCAGTGTTAAAGACTGCGATGGAGCTCCGTATGCCACGGCAAACTGGCTGACACTGACGGCGGCGGTGCACAAATGCTGCGCAGCTAGCGCCATTCGACGGCCAACACCGCGGTTCCTGGTGTGTCCGCTGTGCCGTGCGTGTGATCATTGCTTGTACAGCCCTCTCGCAGTGTCCGGAGCAAGTATGGTGGGTCTGACACACCGGTGTCAATGTGTTCTTTTTTCCATTTCCAGGAGTGTATAAACAGGTGTATCATTCAAAAACAGGCATGAGCAAGCTTCAGTGACCTGCAGGCCTGAATGACATACTTATTCGAGCTCGCGGGCCAACAACAGCCAGCCTAGAACCTAAAGTCAAAACTGTAGGGTCGATGATGTTAATGCGGTAATTCACCGATATGAATGACACGTCTTTCCCGACAAGCCACGCCAACAAATTATGCATCGAAACGCTCGTTTTTGAGATTATGACTACATTGTGTTCACCCTGTCTCCACGCGTTTACATGACGTAGCATTGTTTCCTTACTTACGACGTTGTACAGTAACTGACTTACAAACTTCCGTTGCGTAGCTTCGTGCTCAGACTGTGAAGTGTTTCACTTCGTCGTTCAAATCAAATCACTGTTCTGCGTCATCAGCTGCAAACCAGAGGCAAGCAGAGCGTCGTCGGAAATACCAGAAAATGCGTCCCAGGCGGAGTCGGCTGACAATGGGAGCGCCTCGCCGTCTCTCTCACAAATTTCTTCCGCGGGTCGGATTGAAACGAATCGCAGGCCGCTGCCCACCCGTGCTCAAAAGCAACTGACAGCGGATTTATAATAGAAATCTTAATCCCCAAAATATATAGGGAGCTTTCAAAAAGATTCCATTTGAGAGCGTCGCCGCAGCGTATATGCAACGTAGCGCGACTCCGATGCTGTTATGTAAGCATTGTCAAATGGGCAAAGGATTAGTGTGGCATTCCTGTATTTTCGACATGCGTGCGATAAATACGGAAGCATTAAGCTATGGCGACTGTAGTATCATGTCGAGAGAATTTGATTGTTATTTTCTGTCTTTCGTCTCGTGTGCGAAAGTGGTGAAAGTGTCAACGCGGTGGAAATGTTACAGACTACGACGGTAATATTGATACTCCCTGGCTGCGAGTGGCAGCAGCAATGCTAAAAAGAGACCGTTGTACATTGTATCTCTCGATTTGTTAGCGGACTTGGATGTTATTTCTAATTTTTTTGTTTTGTGTTGCCTTCTGAGCAGAAGAGGAGAGAGGTATATATTGTTGTATGAAAGGGATAGTCCGCCATTGTAATCAGAATTGTGACTTTATTGTAGAAAAGGTGGAAGGATTAAAAACCATTGTAATTCGAAAGAGCTCATCTGGATGAGTAAACGGCGAATATAATCATCGTCAAAGACAACAATACAGGAAAAGGTAATTCATTCTTTTAAAAACCCGGCACTTAACATTGGAGGGGACTGATGACCTCAGATGTTAAGTCCCATAGTGCTCAGAGCCATTTGAACTATTTTTGAACTTCACATTGGACATTATAAATGTTTAAGTTTTACCACCAAGATTTACATACTGTGGCGAAAATAATGTCAAGAGCCTGCATCGAATTTATAATAACACGGATCAAAACCAGCGACGAGTGACATTGCCGTCTTTTCTCAAAGGTAACATTCAATAGCTCGGACGTGGATTTATTCTCGCTACAACAATTAAGGATCTGCTGCCATTTTCATTCCCTTCCCATTTTTCTTTTATATTGTGCAGAACCATCAATACTAAATCGTTGATCTCCGCAGCTAGGGAGACCCGGGATCGACATTGCCGTGATTCAGAAGAAGAATTCTTCCTCCGGTGAATCTCTATTGCTGAAGATATAATAATAATAATAATTATTATTATTATTATTATTATTATTATTATATTATTTTTATTATTATTATTTGAAGAGAATGTTCTAGATTTAACTTCACAAACATTTAATATTCTTGTTTTTTTTCATTTTTTTATCAGCACAGCCGGCCAGTACTGTTCACATTCATTCAAGAGAGAATTAGTACATTTTGCAATTAACTTGGGGAAGGGATATTATAAGACGTTATCATCAAATACGCCGAAACAGGATCAACGTGCTGTTATTCTTTTCTACGCTGCCGGATGATAAACACCGGTAGGCGTAGGTCGAAGAATGAAGGATGTTTGTGGGGCAGCACGTCTGACGGAAACCAACGTACGGGAAAACTGCGGCAAGGAGTGCCGCTACTTCGTGATGCCGCAGATGTAACACAGAAGCTACACTCACTCAAGTGGGAACACACTGGAGCACCCGCTCTACGGTCCTGATATTTGCCCATGTCATTATCACGCCTTCGATCCCTTGAAGAAGGGCCTCGAAATCTCGACGATTGTTGTCGGACGAGGATGTAGAGCAGGCTGTCTTGAGCCTGGTGCGTCCGTGGGATGATTGCCTCAATGCTCTCTGCCTCAGTGCTCTCGACGATTCTTCCTGATTGGCGTACCGATTCTGAACGGCCTTCTAACGGAAACTTTTTGATCATCCCTTGTATTCTGTAATTACAGAGAAAAATACTTCATCTGAGACTCTCTCTGTATGTTTATATTTAGCAGTTCACAAATAACGTGTGGTTCAAACGGCTCTAAAAACTATGGGGCTCAACATCTGAGGTCATCAGGCCCCTACAACTTAGAACTACTTAAACCTAACTAACCTAAGGACATCACACACATCCATGCCCGAGGCAGGATTCGAACCTGCGGCAGTAGCAGCAGCGCGGTTCCGGACTGAAGCGCCTAGAACCGCTCGGCCACAGCGGCCGGCTAATGTGTGGTTCTTTGAAATTACGTCTCTACATTAAGATACGGAGCTTTTCAAAGTAGTGTACGTATGACTGAATCTCGTAACGGGAAACAGGGCTGGCTGCTGACCGCTGACGGCGAAGCACCCAGCTGTGCCCGTGACGTCAATTAGCCGCTGTTCCCGGAATGAATGAGGACGCCCTGCAACACTTGTGGTGGCGCGCCATCACGTGCACGCCGCCTCACAGGGCCTCTCAACGAGTGACAGCCACCTGATTCACTTGGCAGAGACAGAGTAAGCGGTCTCTCTCCAGATTTATTGCTGATCCTTAGCTGGAGATACAATTACTAACTGTCGTATCAGTCCGGGTGAGCATGCCAACGAATAGGTGGTTGCGGAGACAGAGAATAGAATAATTAGTAGCACATGTAATACACACTAAAGTTATAAAAGTCATAGGATAGCGATATGCACATATACAAATGGCGGTAGTATCGCGCACACATGGTATAAAATAACAGTGCATTGGCGGTGCTGTATTTGTACTCAGCTGACACACGTGAAAAGGTTTTCGACGTGATTATAATCGCACGACGGGAATTAGCAGACTTTGGCGGCGGAATGGTGGTCGGAGCAGGACTCATGGGACATTCCATTTCGGAAACCGTAAGGGAAGTCGGTATTCCCAGATCCACAATGTCAACAGTGTGTCGAGAATACCAAATTTCCGGCACTACTTCGCAATACGGCAATGCAATGTCCGACAGCCTTCACTTCACGATCGAGAGCAGCAGTGTTTGCGCAGAGCTGCCAGTGCTAACAGACAAGCAACATTGCGTCAAATAACCGCAGAAATCTATGTGGGACGTACGAGGAACGTATCCTTTACGACAGTGCTACGAAATTTGGCGTTAATGTCCTGTGGCAGCAGACGACCGACACGAGGGCCGTTGCTAACAGCACGGCATCGCCTTTTATGAGCTCCTTACCATATCGGTTGAACCCTACACGACTAAAAAAATCATGGCCTGGTTAGATGAGTCCAGATTTCAGTTCGTAAGAGCTGATGGTAGGGTTTGAGTGGTGCAGATCCCACTAAGCCGCGGAGACAAGTTCTTAACAAGGCACTGTGCAAGCTGGTCGTGGCTCCATAATGGTGTGGGCTATGTTTACATGGAATGGCCTGGGTCAAATGGTTCAAATGGCTCTAAGAACTATGGGACGTAACATCTGAGGTCATCAGTCCCCTAGAGTTAGAACCACCTAAATCTAACTAACCTAAGGACATCACACACATCCATTCCCGAGGCAGGATTCGAACCTGCGACCGTAGCAGGAGCGCAGTGCCGGACTGAAACGTCTAGAACCGCTCGTCCACAGGAGCCGGCTGGGCTGGGTCCTCTGGTCCACCTGAACTGATCATTGGCTGGAAATGATTGTGTTCGGCTAAGTGGAGATTTTTGCAACCATTCATGGACTTCATATCCCCAAACAACAATGGAACTTTTAAGGATGACAATGCGCCATGTCACCGAGCCATAGTTGTTCGCGATTGGTTTGAAGAACATTCTGGATAATTCGAGCGAATGATTTGGTCACCCAGATCTCCCGACATTAATCCCATGCGCATGGCACATAATCGAGAGGTCAGTTCGTGCACAAAACCCTGCATCGGCAACACTTTCGCAATTATGGACGGCTATAGACGCAACATGGCTCAGTATTTCTGTAGGGGCTTCCAACGACTTGCTGAGTCCATGCCACGTAGAGCTGCTGCACTGCACTGGGAAAAAGGAGGGCCGACGCGACATTAGGAGGTATCCCACGACTTTCGCCACCTCAGTGTATGTGTGTAAAGTCGTTTATTTAAAACTCATCTGCAAGTTCAAATAGTACTCCACACTAGTCCGTTGCACAAGCGCTTTCATTGTACTCAATCACAATAGCAGAGAGGCAAACTAGTAACGCTGCTAAGGCTGCAGGTGGAATGCACTATTAGACTAGATGCCGTCGGTGCAGCGTTTACTTAAGCCGGCTCGGTGATGGTGTTACTCGCGCGTGCAGCAGAGGCTGTGTCTGCGAGCCGGCCGCGGATTTGCAAGGTAGTCACATATGTTACTGCCACACTCTGGAGGTAGAAAACCTGTCGTGGTGTCGGTGGTGTACGTCTCCACACTAATTACAAAGTGGGCAGGTGCTGTCATGTCTGAATATTACCGAGACATCAACTTAATAAGTTACGGATACAGAATTATAACGAGAAAAATTTACCTCGGAGAACATCAGTTTGAGTTTTTCATAAATGTACGAACACGCTAGGTATTGCTGACACATTTATAGCATTTGTAGATTTAGAGAAAGCTTTTGACGGTCTACAGCTATCAACACTGGCTCAAATAGTTCAAATGGCTCTGAGCACTATGGGACTTAACATCTGAGCTCATCAGTCCCCCAGAACTTAGAACTACTTAAACGTAACTAACCTAAGGACATCACACACATCCATGCCCGAGGCAGGGTTTGAACGTATCAATATTCCTCAAGCCATTTGACGGTGTGTGGCGGACATTGCATCTGGTCCACTAACTGATCCCCCTTTCCTGTTCCACTCCTGAATTGCGCGGGGGTAGAGAGAATGTCCGTAAGCCTTAGTGTTGGCTGTAATTTCTCGAATTTTCTCGATCTGGTCAATTCGCGAGACGTATGTGGGAGGTTGTAATATGTTGTCCGACTATTTCCCGAAAGTACTCTCCCGAAATTTCAGTAGTAAACCTCTCCGCAATGCACAATGCCTCTTTTGTAGCATCTGCCACTGGGCTTTGATGATCGTGACTGTAACACTCTCGCGCCGACTAACCGATCCCGTGACGAAACACGATGATATTCGTTGTATCTTCTGTATCTCCTCTATCAGTCCTATCTGCGAAGGGTCACAATGAAAAATACTCAAGAATCGGCCGAACAAGAGCCATAAGCGCTTCCTTCGTTGACGAATTACATTTCCTTTTCTTTCTATAGATCTCGGTCCATGTGGTCGCTCCGGTTAGTTTCTCCCAGATATTTTTTGCGCGGTAAAGGATTTCTTTTCCTCTGTATGCGCAATATGTTAGATTTATTTCTGTTCACTTTCAGCTGCCATAGCCTTTACCATTCCTCAATGCAGGTGTTCTGCAAACCGATACTGTCTTTCGGCTTTGCAGTCTTCTTATACAAAAGCGCATGTAGTGCAAACAGCCTTAAAAAGCTCCTGACGCATTCTACTAGATAATTTATATACGTTAAAGCAAACATGGAGAATTTTGGAGAAAGAAAAGACAAAGAAGCTAAAAATTAAGGTTTGTTGATGGCATTGTAATTCTGTCGGAGAATACAAAGGATCTAGGAGATCAGTTGAAGGGAGTGACCAGTTCTTGAAAAGACGTCGTAAAATGAACATGATCAAAAAATCAATGTAATGGAATGTAGACAAGTAGAACCCAGTCAGATAAGGCTAAGGTAATTAGATTAGGAAATGAGGCAAGTAGTAATGACTTTTGTTATATGGTCAGCGATAGAACTGACCATGACCGAAATAGGGAGGGTATAAAATGCAGAGTAAAAAATATTTTAACATCTATCATGAATTTAAGCGTTAGACAGTATTTTCTGGAAGTATCAATCTGGAGTGTAGCCTTGTACAGAAATGGAACGTGGACGATAAACAGTTCAGGCAAGAAGAGAATAGAAGCGTTGTAATTTTCAGTGCTGCGAAGATTAGATGATTAGATTGGATAACTCTTTGTATAGTGAGTGGATCAAAGCATTTTTCCCATGTGCGGGTATGATGCCATTTTCCTATGTATTGGAAATGGTGACTTGTATGTGACTCAAGAGTTCACCTCTGATCTAGAGCATTTTTGCGATTATTCCGTCTTCCCCTGGCAATTTATTGTTTCTGAGATGCAAAATGATGGTTTCCAGAAGCTGCTGCAGCCTGTCGCCTTTTGTAATTCTTCAATTTTTGGAAACCTGTATCCGTCACAGCCACAGTGTTCCACATCCACAATGGATAAAAGTTGTAAAATGATGGTTCGTATTTCATCAAGTGTAGCCGGAACATAGTTTTGATTTGGCGCAGTTAAATGAGGTTGCAGTATATCTGCAGACGGTTCACAGTTGTGTAGGTTGTCGAAGTACTGTTTCAGGCTTTCACAGTGACCTGTGTAATCGTCGCAAGTGTTTCATCAGGGCGACAAAAAAAAAACGCTTGTGGGTTAGCAGTTCCTTAAACCTCCTATAAAAATTTCGTGTGCCGTAGCTTCTGAAATCATTATAGATTTCCTCTAGTATTTTGAGGTGATATACTTGTTTAATGCGTTTGATTATGTTAAGTGTTTTACTCTGCATTTCTAAAAAATTATCTCGAGTATTGTGGCTTTGCCATGTCTTCCAGGCTCGGATACGGAATTCTAGGGCTCTGTCACAGTCTAAAGTCCGCCACGTATGTTTCCGTTTCCGTGGGGATTGAAAAAGTTTTCTTGTTGATCGTTGGGTGGTTTCAAGAAATTCGCACTATGTTTGTATGTTGGTCTGTAGTGATTGTGCGAACTCGTCTGCGTGTTCGTCTAGGTAATCTCGATCTATTAGACTTCGGGCACCTTCTTCTGTTGGGTATGAAGCGGATTTTGATCTGTGAGAGATGCCGATCGGACTCCTCAAAACCCTTGGTTACCTTCACGTTCATGATTAATGGCCAAATTTTTCTGGTTGTCGCTTTACAGTGAGGTGATAAGTCATGGGATACTTCCTTATATCGTGTCGAACTTCCTTTTGTCGGGTTTAGTGCAGTAACTCGACTTGGCATGGATTCAGCAAGTCGATGGAAGTCCTCTGCAGAAATATTGAGCCATACTGCCTCTAAAGCCGTCCATAATTTTTAAAGTGTTGCCAATGCAGGATGTTGTGCACAAACTGACTTCTCGTTTATGCCCCACAAATGTTCGATTGGATTCATGTCGGGCGATCTGGGTGGGCAAAGTATTCGCTTGAATTGTCCAGAAGGATCTCCAAACCAATCGGAAACAATTGTGGCCTGGTGACATGACATCGTTGTTTGGGGATATGAAGTCCATGAATGGCTACATATGGTCTCCAGGTAGCCGAACATAACCATTTCCAGTCAGTGGTCGCCAGATGGACCAGAGGACCCAGTCCATTCCAAGTAAACATAGCCCACACCACTATGAAGCCAGTTTGCACAGTGCCTTGTTGAGAACTTGAGTCCATGCCTTGGTGGGGTCTCCGCCACACTCGAACCCTCCCATCAGTTTTTACCAACTAAAATCTGGACTCATCTGACCAAGCCTCGGTTTTCCACAGAGTCCAACCGATGTAGTCATGAGCCTAGGAGAGGCGCTGCAGGCGTTGCCGTGCATTTAGCAAAGGGACTCGCATCGGTCATCTTCTCCCATAGCCTATTAGCGCGAAATTTCGCCGCACTGACCTAACACATACTTTCGCCATGCGTCCCACATCGATTTCTGCGGTTATTTGATGCAGTGTTGCTTGTCTATTAGCACTGACAACTCTATGCAAACGCCGCTGCTCTCGGGCTTTAAGTGAAGGCCATCGGCCATTGCGTTGTCCGTGGTAGTAGGTAATACCTCCACTTTGGTATTCTCGGCACGCTCTTGACACTACGGATCTCGGAATATTTGATTTTCTAACGATATCCGAAATGGAATGTTCTGTGCCTCTAGCTCCAACTTCGATACCGCGTTAACAGTCTGCGCGGCCATAATCACGTCGGAAACTTTTTCACATGAATCATCTGAGCACAAATGACAGCTCTGTCGTTACACTTCCCCTTTTATACTTGTCTAAGCAGTATTACCGCCATCTGTACATGCGCATGCCGCTATCCCAAGACTTTTAACATCTCACTGTACTTCAGTACATCCCTACAGTTTTCAGTGAGGTCCAGAGAAACAGTAGTGAAACGTGAGCGGAGGAAAGTAACTGAGTGCAGCTTGGACAGAGCAGCCAATCGCCTGCAACGCGGCGGCGGCAATAAATAAGGCCGGCTGCATCGGCCAGAGGCGGGCGGCTGGTATTGGCAGGTCTGCGCGCGACCCCATATCCGCCACAAGCGGCGTCCCCTGTCGGCCGGAAGGGCTGTGTTTCGCCGATAACCGAGATCCGGGAAAAGCGCGGGCTGCTGTCTTCTGCCGCAAATTGCACCGACCATCTCCGGCAGTGTTGCCACCGCTGTGTGCAGCCTGAAAACAAGTGTCTTCGTTTCTGGTTGCGTGAAGTTCGCGATGTCAGTCACGAAGAGCCGTCCGCACTATTTTTTTTTTATTTTATTTTTTTATTGGAGCCACGCGTATTTGTGTAGTATGCAATGTAAAGAACTAGCGGAGACTACTCCGATAGGAACAGAAAAAAGACGAATATGCTTCTGTTTAAAAAACTCCGACTAAAAAGTGACGTACAGCTGCTTCATTCTACCTACCTCAACGTCTTTAAAAATGTTCCCAAAAATATTGGCTTGCGAACATCTTCGCGCTCTGTTCAACATGCAGCTCACCACTCACTCCCACAGTCTCCCCTTACTGTAACTGGCTTTCACCCTCTAGTCCATCGCTGTTAAGTCGCTCATACACATCCTCTCCCACTTGTCCATTCTCACTCACTCACTCATGCAGCCAGACTTATCGTCGTTATCTCTCTGTGCCTCTCTAGCAGTCACTGTATCCTACCTCGCAGCCACAGTCGCCTTCGTTCTGTCCTACTACTACTACTACTACTACTACTACCACCACCACCACTACTACTATCTTCTTCCACTACCACTCTCCCTCTTGCTCTCTCTCACTGCTACTACCTCATTCATTCTTTCATTCATTCCCACTGCTGATCTCTCTTCTCACTGTCACCGTCTTCCCCGTTGCGATTGTCATAGACTCTGTCTCTCATCATCACTGGGTCTCATCCACTTCCACTTTCTCCTTCTCTTTATTGCTCCTCCTCCACTGGCACTGTCTCCTTCACTGTTTTCCTGGCACTGTTCTGTTCTGTCGTTTCCACTGCCACTGTGCCCTGTGTTTTCCACTGCCGCTATGTTCCTCACTTTCTCTCACACTATTGCATACTTCGCTTTTTCTATACCACAATTACTGTCTACTGTCGTCGAGTATTTGTTACTTTTCCATATTTTTCTCACTGCCACTGTCTCGTTCTCTGTCAGTATAAAAAGGTGTAAATATCTTCTAATGCAAAAATTTTTGAGAAAATTTTTAAAGGAGCTGAGGAAACCAGAATGAGGCAGCTGGTACCCCGCTTTTCAGTCAGTCTTTTCTAAACAGGAGCATATTCGCCTTTTTTTCTTTGCTCTGATAGAAACATTTTTCCGCTAGTTCCTTTCTTTTCCGTGACGCAGCAGGGCGTGTCACTCACATGAAAAGAAAATTATGACATATTAAAGTTTTAATAATTTACTTGTGTGAAATTATAATAATGCAAAACTAATTTTACGCCTCAGACTGGATTTTAAGTGCACAAAAATTTGCTTGTGTTTCAGTACTATAACATGAGGTGGAGATACTTAACAGTATACTTCTCCGCGCTACGTAACTTTATAAATTACGTTTTCGCCTCACACGGGATATTACGTGCGTACTTCATATGTACAAGTAAGGTAAATTTGAACCTATGTATCTCGGAAACTGATAAAGATATCAAGAAAATTTTCAAGTGTATTTGAGATCGGGATCTTAGGAATATACGATACAAATTACAGGAATTTGCTATGTACAGCTGTCTTGGAATTCGCTGTTCGGTTTTGGTACCTAAAAACCATGTTTTCTGGGGTGTTTCTCGATAATAGATAAAGATTTTTGAAAACGGGAAGATGGTTCTTCCAGATAATTGCCTAGAGAATATACTGTTAAAATTTCAGCAGTGTGCTGCAGTTAGTTGTTTGGATATCAACTGCTGAAAGCGAAAAAATGGTGAAAAACGGTGTTTTTCGTGTTTTCTCAGGAACAACCCATGAACTAAAAGTGCCTCCGTAAGCCCTTTAAGGCGCAACGTAGACTACATCTAATGCAAAAAGACCTACCGAATTTGCTACATCTGCGTAAACTACAGAAAGTGTGTAATATGAAAAATCCGACTCTGTAGTTTAGGATAGTCAGAGTAAGACGATCCTTCTGTTGGTCCGTAGCTCAAGGGCTATCCAAAAGACTTTACCCTAACTTTCTGTCACCAATAGAACTCGAGTTATGAATCCCGGAAAAATCCCCTTTCTATGGGAGGCATTTTGGAATATGATGGTAGCGCATGCTGTCGCATGCGTATTGATACTGCAATCGCGGGAAAAACGCTGCGTATAATATCCGGTAGACGTCAGTCAGGAAATTAGAAAGCCCCGATATTCAAAAACTAATTAAAAGCGCTACCTGTTAGCTACTCCTTGATTCGCCAAAATATTTGTAGCTGCGGGTGTGCGATCCTCAGCAACGCCAACCTCGTGTAACGCACGTGCGTCTGTAAAAAACGCTCTCTGGTTTCGTAAGCCGAAATTAACTGCCCGGCCGTACTACACTGTGTTCCGACAGGCCCTCTCTTTGACGCAGCGGCCGGAAGTTAGGCCTGTGTCTTAGGTGGGCGATACTACCATGGACTGTTCATTTTTACAAAGAGCATACTGTTAAACTATGGTTACTAAGTTTACGGCACTGTAAATTTCGAGCCACGTCGCGTTTCGTGGAAACGTTAAAACATAGTACTTCACATGGTGATCGTTCATTGCTAGTCAAACTGGCTGAGCCAAAACGGAAACAGCGATACCACGCGCACATATCAGTCCGCGTAATGAGTGCATTGCATGCACACTTGTTTGTTTTATGGCGGAACGTCCTGCTATGCCATTTACGTAATTATAAACGTGTCCACCGGGCTGAATACGTGAAGCGGCGATTGTATTTTTATAAATGCACCCGACAACGCCGAAGAGAGAGTGTTTTGGCATTTATACAACGCTCAATCATGTTTTAAAATGGAAGAGAGTTGTTGTAATATACAGGGGAACATTTTTCCGCTTCGGCTGTCAGAGAGTAATTTTTGTGCACGTCTGCGGAGAGCACTGGTGTCGACACATTTCCAGTTGTGGCTGATGAACAGAGCGCGGCAGAATTGTTCGCTGTACTGTGGTCTGTCTCTGACACTGTCCGAAACAAAGGGAGGCGAACGGACAGTAGAAAAAGGGGAAAAAATGTATAGTTCAGCTGCATCCATCACGTCTTAAAAATTGTCGGGACAACGACGTGAACCACAGCCTGTGTGACAAGCTGTGCTGGAACGTCATTTCTGTCTTGTAGCTGTGTTTTACGAAGCAGAGTAATGGTGCTATGCAAGCTTTCTTCTTTCTTTTGCTTACGCCTGTGTCGCGCACTTTTCGCAGGGTCGGCGTGGTTACAGTCGGATTTGGCAAGGTTAATTTGAGGGGGTGGCCGGATGCCCTTCCTGCCGCCACCCCGTACCCCCCGGGACGGAATCAGTATACCCAGCTGTCTGCGTCTAGTGTAGATCATGAAATAGTGCTAATGTGTTTCAAATGTCTGTGAGTTGTGTAACTGAGGTGGGACGTGGGGACCAGCCCGGTATTCATCTAGTGGGACATGGAAAACCTACTAAAAACCACATCCATTCTGGCCGGCACACCGGCCCTCGTCGTTAATCCGGCGGGCAGATTTGATCCGGGGCCAGCGCGCCTACCCAAGTCCAGGAAGCAGCGCAGTAGCGCTCTCGGGTAATCTGACGGGTAGGTGCTATGCAAGCTCCGCTGAAGTATATCGTACGCGGTGGGTTAGCTCAGACTGAGTCAGATCGGAGGCACGCCTAGCCCCAGAACATTTCGAACCTCTTTATTTACCTTAACGCTGCAATTCTGAATCACGTTAAGTCTTGATCAGGAAACGCTTCTTCGCAGACACCTTGTCTGGTTATGCACAGAAAGTAAGTTGGCTCAATGGTTGAAACACTCACTATCGGGAGGACCGATTTAAGTAGCAGTTCAGCCATCCTGATCTCCATCGTTACCCTAAAATCATGCTTTCAAATGCTTAGATGGTTCGTTAAAAATTTAGCTGTAATGTCTCTCTTCCATTCCTCTCCAACTAAGCAAGTACCTCGTCTCTGCCCTCTACTTCGATCACACAGTGAAGGCGGATCCTCGGTGATGTAATATTCCTTCTTGTTTGGAGAATATTTCTAGATTTCTTATAATTCTGCCCTTTAAATCATGTTTACTTTCTTTCTCTGGTTTGGGTTGAGAAATATTAGACATAAATTTTCGTCGTCAAGGATAGCAGTCTCGGAACAAAAATCTCAATATGGATTAATAACATAGCAGAAGATATGAATATGTTTTAATGATTACCTTTTGTGTATTATATGTCTTTCCTTGCAGGCATGCGACTGGATATTAATAATTTCATCTAAATATTAATACAACATAAACTTGCACATAATGGCGGATTATAGTTTCTTTTAATTAAAATACTGGAAGTCGCGGACAAGTAGGCGAAAGCAGTTTTTTTTTAATGGTGTACCAGAACTCAGTATCTTCGTTCATTGTCATAAACGTACTCGTACACTGCATTTACTCGTTTCAAGTAACTTTATTGATATCAAAATTGCTGATTTCATTCACAGCCACGTAGAAACGAGAAAATAAAGAGATATTACAATGACGTAATGAGACGAAATGCAATACACGTTAATACTTAAAGTGTTGTTGCGGACAGGTTACAGGGGCTATTCAGAGTGTCTCC
Organism: Schistocerca piceifrons; assembly: GCF_021461385.2. NCBI lineage: Eukaryota > Metazoa > Arthropoda > Insecta > Orthoptera > Acrididae > Schistocerca > Schistocerca piceifrons. The sequence continues at coordinate 550,137,031 of NC_060140.1, forward strand.
CTCGAAACTCATTAGCCTGCCACAAATATCATTATTGGTGTCTTGTCAGGATCGTTATTCCAGAAACAGCAATTATTTGCACTTTCTGTATTCCATTTTGATGTACGATATTCTTTACGTGCATCCATAGAAAGAAATGTAGCGATGTTGAGAGGTTGACCACACTCGAAAGGCAACAAGTGATACCCACTGCTGTTCAGAGATACTGGTGAAGTGCACTCGTACTATCACAGTGCGGCGAGTTGAACCACTCGTTCCTTCGAATCGCGTGGGGTACTCTGTAAATACGAAGTGGCAGGTGGCTCTGAAGGGCCATGTGACATAAACTTGTAAACAAGGGTGAATCATTTCGTAACCACTAATTTAATGATATGGACTGCGTGATAAATACCGATCTTCTCAGATAAATATGTCATTGTCCTCAGTTTATCGCAGAACTACTGGCATTCTACATTCAGTTACAGCCTTGATCCACAAACGTTTGCATTTAAAATCACACCCAAAGTTTTTAGTACTTAACTGCATAGAAAATTAACTCCGCTAATTCGTAAAATTTTGATCTTCTCTGATGATTAACTAAACATCTCCGTAGACATTAATGCTTTGGTGCTCGACCTACATAATAGTATAATATGTGCCTTACCTACAGCATCCTATCACATAAATTGTTCTCCGCTTTCAAAAACAACTAGCTTGGAGAGTGCAAGCTCTCATCACCAGCTGTTTTTCAACAGACTATATCATTAAAAACCTTCCCCTAACGTTACGCTATAATACCGAAAGCACAAATCCCTATCTCAAATTCGATAAAGTGGATAACATTAAAATCGTGGTAAAATTTTTTATTGTATGTGGAGAGAGATTACATCCAAGAAACTTCTTTTCATAATTTCTCTCGTAATGCTCTGGATTTAATGTTGTCATATATATCTAAGAATCTGTGATAAGAGGTTTCTGAACGCGTTTACTGCCTGACTTCAACAAAAATCGATTCAAGCTATACAGTTTAGAGGTCAAAGAAAATGACCAACACGTTTATGACAACTGGATTAACTTCAGAACAACATCGAAACCATTAAGGTGCAATCATGTAATTCATTCTTTGTTGCTGGTTAGAACTGACAACGATTGTCATTTTTACAATGAAATGGCTTATGGTCGCAAATGCCACGATGGTTGTTATCGGTATAGGGGAGATGAATTAGAATTTTATAACTATAAACACAACAATAGGAAACAGTTATTGCCAACGTCGTTCTGATATTACAGCTCTTTTGAGCAGTATTTTATGAACCGAATCAATTAAATATATAATGAAACCGCGTTACAGCTTTGGATTAACCATAATTCGCCACATCGTAAGAAAAGAAAGAGTGTGCAAACGGAGATAAAACGTCAAAACAACGAGAAGTTACAAATATTCACAGATTTGCACTGTCAACACAATCATATATCACTGTCAACTGCCCCTTTCTTTTTTTAAAACATAAATGCCCCTTTCTTTTTTTAAAACATAAAGCAGTAAACTATCGCTCACTGAAGAAGCTACAAAATCTGCTGAAACTTATTTCGGTAAAACGCAAAGAAATTGCTGCGCCTTGGAAAGGTGGAATTCGGATAGTAATAACTGCAATATCTGAGTGGAAGGGTCGAGCAGCTGGCTACCTACAAAATGAATCGCTGAATACAGTCCCTAGAAAATATGAATTTTTCTTTCAGGATAAGGACATCTCGCTTTCCTTCCAGGAATGATGCCAGTATCTCCATACAGCTGTATCACAAAATTTATTATTATCTTCACTTCATGTACAGTCGTTTTGAAAGCTGTATATTCTCATTATTTGCTACCAAAGTATTTACTTCGCTAGACCGTAAGCAAAGAAAGGACGCGCAAGCAGAGATAAAATGCTGAAACTACACATCTCTCTTTCATTCTAGTAATGATGCCAGTATCTGAATAAAGTTCTATTACGCAATTTATTTTGATGTTCAGTTCATGTAAAATCGATTTGAAGTGTATATCGTCTCATCGATCATGCGAGACCCGTCTCGCAGTTGTCTCACATTTCATCCTCAAAGTGATAGATCAAACCAATCAGGTAGACGCAGAATTCCTTGATTTCTGATTCCCTAGCTTATTATCGAAAGTACGATCGTATGGGGTGTCAAGGGAAAATTGTGGTTGAATTGGGGATTTCTGGGAATGGATAACGCAGCGTGTTATCTTGGATGGAGAATTATCGACAGACAAAATTGAAGTGTGCCGTAGGGAAGTGCGTGGGGATCTTGCTGTTCATGTTGTGCATTAATAAACTTGCAAACAATCAAGTAAGTAGCAGCCTCTGACTTTTCGCAGATGTTGCAGTTATCTGTAGCTAGGTACGCTGTGAAAAAAATCTGCACAAATTTTCATCTGTATCTTGATAGGATTTCAAAATGGTGCAAGGATTGGCAACTCACTTTGAATGTTCAGATATGTAAAATTGTGCCCTTCACAAGACGAAGAAGACGCAGTATCCTACAATTATCAGCGAGTCGCAGTTTTAAACAGTCTCAGATCACACAAACTCCTGGCTGGAACAATTTGTTGGGATGTGAACTGGAATGACCACATAAGCTCAGTCGTTGATGAAGCAGATGCCAGACTTTGATTCTTTGCTGCGAAATGCAATCAGTCTACAAAGGAGATTTGTTACAATTGTATTCAAGTGTGATACGCGCTGCAGTTAGGAGGAACAGGTGACATCGAATTTATACAGAGAATGACAGCACGAATGGCCACAGGTTTGTTTGAACCGTGGAAGAGTGTCAAGCAGATGCCGAAGAAACTGAACTGGCAGGCGCTTGAAGATACCCGCAAACTATCCCAAGAAAGCTTACTTATAAATTTGAAAGAACCGGAACTCAAGGAATACACTACAATCTGCTACGTATTGCTCCAGAAGGGATCGTGAGGACAAAATTAGATTATTACAGACGCACGGAGGCATTTAAGCAGTCAGTCTTGTAGTGCTTCAAATGTAAACGGAACGAGAAAGTATCCCAATAACTGGTACACTGTGGCGTACACCCTGCCATGTCGAGCGAAGTGACGCGGTGGTTAGCATACTGGACTCGCATTCGAGAGAACGACGGTTCAGATCCACGCCCGTTCATCCAGGTTTAGATTTTCCGTTATTTTCTTCAATAGCCTCAGGAAAATGCCAGAATGGTTCATTTGCAAGGACACCGGCGATTTATGTTCACTCCCCTTACCCAACCCGAGTTTGTGCTCCGTCCCTAATGACGTCGATATCGACGCTATGTTAAACCGTAATCTTGCTTCCTTCCTTCCACTATCATGCTTTTCGCATTTGGTTGCAGAGAACGGATATGGATGTAGATCAACAGGAACCAAGACTACCTCAATTCCGGTAAGTCTGGTACTTGCTGTAGGCTTTGTAGTCTCGAAATCCAAGTAAATTATGTGATACGATTGTACAGAGATGTTGACGTTACCAGAATTAAGGGCTTTTTCTGGTCTCAGAGTTTCAAAAAATGATTGGTTTTTGCCTATTTTGACTCCTTGTAGTCTCAAGAACATGTGATCAAAACGATTTTGTTGGGAAACTATTCTTTATACATGAAATTCACGTTTCAATGAAGGTGCGCGCACGCCCACTCTAGCCGCCCTCGGCGCTTTGTCCATTTGCGTCTCCAATCGAGCTATTGTAAAATTCTAAGTCGAACAAAATAGCGATATAAGTGTTGGACTTGCCGACCAGTAGAGCCAGAGAGAGAGAGAGAGAGAGAGAGAGAGAGAGAGGTTATGGCGACGCTTTATCACAGAGATTCAACGAATGACAATCCGAAGCACGATTACTGTTCTGAAAGTTTGTATAAATGAAAGCAAACTGAGATTAACGAGGCAGTGGTTACATACGACAACAAGCCGCCACTGACGACTAACGTTATTGAAGCTATTACTGATGTCTACAAACATCTGACTGACAGCAGTTTGATGGAGAAATGCCTTGGACCGTATAATCAGATCACCATCAAGCACTGAATTCATTAATGTGGACTTATGCCCCAAACCGCATCTTTTTGGAAAGTTTCCAAATTTATGATAATGATGGAAGCTGAATAAACGAATTAAAATTAAAAGCTGAAGATGTGAAGTTTGTGTTGGGGAGGGCACTGGACTTGGGTCGTCCGTGCAGCAATGTTCGGCATGTTGGTGTAGTGGTGTAGTGGTCAGTGTTCCTGCCTAGCAAGCAAGGAGACCCAGCTTCACGTACTGGCTGTGGCACAAATTTTAATTCATTTATTCAGCTTCCATCATTATCATCGATAAAGATGAGACTTAAATGTCTCGAGAAAAATTTAATTATAAATCTATAAGTTTCCAAATGGCTAACAATCGGTAGTGCTTCATGTTTAACGACGAATTTAAGCGTGTCCTGCATAACATGAAAGTCGTTAGAGTCGTTAACGGCATCACGCCTTGCTTACTCGTTCGCCACGAAAAGGGACGAGAAACGTCTCCAGCGTTCAGCGGCGCTCGTTCCAGAACAGCGTCGAGGCTAGAGCTGTGGCTGGAGAGACTACCGCCTCGGAAAATACGATTTTCGAGGAAGAGGCAGGTTTACTGTAAAGTACACGAATAGCGGAATAAGGACAAGATGAAAAATTAAAAAGTTATGTCCACAAACATCCAAATGGTTCAAATGGCTCTGAGCACTAGAGCACTATGGGACTTAACTTCTGTGGTCATCAGTCCCCTAGAACTTACAACTACTTAAACCTAACTAACCTAAGGGCGTCACACACATCTATGCCCGAGGCTGGATTCGAACCTGCGACAGTAGCGGTCACGCGGTTCCAGACTGAAGCGCCTACAACCGCACGGCCACACCGGCCGGCACACTAAAATCCGCCTCAGAGCTTTAAATGCCTATTTTTCGAGACAACGTTTATTTGATTGTTTGCATCATTAGAAAAAACTACTCAGTAAAACTCTATGATGCTTTCGATTTTCCCATGAACCTCAAAAAGCAATGTTGTCATCTTCAGTCCAAAGACTGGTTTGATGCAGCTCTCCATGCTACTCTATCCTGTGCAAGCCTCTTATCTGCGAATGAATACTGCAGTCTACAGTCTTCTGAATCTGCTTACTGTATTCATCTCTTGGTCTCTCTCTACAATTTTTACCCCCATATGTCCCTCCAGTACTAAACTGGTTATCCCTTGATGTCTCAGAATGTGTCTCATCAACCGATCTTCTAGTCAGGTTGTGCCACAAATTTCTTTTCTCACCAATTCTGTTCGGTACCTCCTCATTAGTTACGTAATCTATCCACGTAATCTTCAAAATCCTTCTGCAGCACGGTACTTCAAAAGCTTCTATTTTCTTCTTGTCTAAACTGCTTATCGTGCACGTTTCACTTCCATACATGGCTACACCCCACATAAAAACTTTCAGAAAAGACTTCTTGTCACTTAAATCTATTATATGAATGCGTGGTGTCTGTCCTTTCGGACATGTCCGACCTCCTGCTGGAGTAGTGAGCATGGAGAAAATGGATATGGAGTGCGGATAGGCGGCGCTCGGTGTGGATCGACCGTGAGGTGTGCCGAGATAGTACGCGCAGATGCGATAACTCTTTGTCCCGTATGGCGCAGTGGTTAACGCACCTGCTAGTGAGCAGGAGATCCCGGGTTCGAATCCCGGTCTGGTACACATTTTCACTCGTCGCCGCTGATTCCGCGTTATGTCCCGATGCAGCTGACATCAATAATCCCTTCCCTTTCCTCTCCTCCCCCTCCCCCCCCCCCCCACCATCTTCAATTTACTTAATTCTCTATTCGATGTTAACAAATTTCTCTCCTTCAGAAACGTTTTTCATCCCATTGTCAGTTTACATTTTATAACCTCTCTACTTGAGACATCATCAGTTATTTTGGTGCCCAAATAACAAAACCTGTCTACTACTTGAAGTGTCTCGTTTGCTAATCTAATTCGTTCAGCATCACCTGATTTAATTCGTTTTCTTGCTTTTGTTGATGCTTATCTGATATTCTCCTTTCATGACACTGTCCATCCCTCTTACTTGCTCTTTGAAATGTTCTGCTTACAATGTCATCGGCAAACCTCACAGTTTTTCTTTCTTCTCCCTGAACTCTAAAATTCCTACTCCAAATTTTGCTATGGTCGTTTGCTGCTTCCTCAGTTTACAGATTGATTAACATCGGGGATAGGCTACAACCTCATCTCACTTCGTTCTCAGTCAATGCTTCCCTTTCGTGCCCTTCGACTCTTAATACTGCTGTCTCGTTTCTGTACGAGTTGTAAATAGCTCTTCGCTCCCTGTATTTTACCCTTGCACCCTTCACACTTTCAAAGAGAGTATTCCAGACAACACTGTCAAAAGCTTTCCCTAATTCTGCAAATGCTATAACCGTAGGTTTTCTTTACTTAACCTATCCTGTAAAGTAAGTTGCAGGATCAGTATCGCTTCGTTTGTTTGTAGCTTTCTCTGAAATCCAAACTGATCTTATCTGAGGTCGAATTCTACCTGTGTTTCTATTCTTCTGCAAAGTATTAATGTTAGTACTTTGCAAACATGACTTACTAAACTGATAGATCGATAATTTTCGCACCTATCAGCACCTGCTTCCTTCAGAACTGCGAATATTACTTTCTTCATGAAGTCTGAAGATATTTCGCCTGTCTCATACAGCTTGCACAGCACACGGCATTGATGGCCCTCCCATCAATACATTTTTCATAATATTTGTTTGCATAAAGTCAAAAAAAAAACAGATCTATGTTCAGTACCTATGTTTTCAAGTTGCCGCCATTTTGAAGTGCACTTCAGGACATTTAATTTTCGTGGTTCACGCCTCAGAGAATTTAATTTTTGTAAGGAACATGTGTTTGATTTTGATTGCATACCTGTACTTCATCCTCAATAGTGCGCACCGTTTAGTTGCGCAGTCCGCACAGAGGTACTTCGGCCGCCATTTTGTGCTGCAGAGGCTCATCAATTTACCGACCAAAACTTGTTTACGTAGTATACATGAAATGTATTCGCAGTTGCGAATTCGATCAACCATCAGCTGTATAAGGGAATGAAAACATTGAAAATTTGTGCCCAACCGGGACTCGAATCCGGATGCTCCACGTTGCGTTTCGGTTATCCATACACGACTCAAGCCCAGACCCAGAGACCCAGACCTCCCTATGTCGTCGTTTCTGCATCGAACCTGTACTCGTACACACATTATGTAATTTCTGTATATTGGAGAACATTTTAATTGAAAGTTGCTGCCAGGTATCGGCGGATAAATACCATACTGCAGTGCCTTTGTTATTAAGAAGAACGATGCACTGTTCCTTCGGACACTCATGCATCATACCATTTGTTATAGGTAAGTCAGGTCGTAACATACCTACGAGTAAACCTTTCAAGAGACCGTTATTTACACAGTAAGAATACGAGTCACTGATGGTCGGCGTAGCACAGTGAGTAGTGGCATAGAATTTTAGGGTGACAGGTGATGTGTTGCTGGTTCACGTCTCACGGGATCAAAAAATTTTTTTACTATCCTTCGCATTTTCTAATAGGTTCTGATAATTTCTTATTAATCTGATGAAAGTATATTCTGTAATATTCAATGGTACTTAAACAGAAGTTAGTTCTTTGTGTGGAGTGAGTTTGTTCTGTTGGCTCAGTCTACAAGACAGCTTGCTTTACTTGCAGTAAGATATTTGCACTTTCTTGTTTCAAGTTTTGTGTTTCATATGTTGTAAGGATTCTGCTACTGAATAGGGACAGTGACCAAGTAAGGAAGACCATAGGGTTCTACTAAAAAGTGAGAAAGATTAAATTGTCTTTATTTTATGTGAAAAACTATTATAAATTTTTATCACATTACTTGTAATATAAATTTTATAAGCCGATGTCCGAAGGAACACTCCATCGTAATTTTTAACAACACATGCACTGCAACATTGTGTTTACATAGTATTTAAGATACGTACTCGCCGTTAGCGAGTGGACTATGATTCAAATCAATGGGGGAGATTGCAAATATGTGCCGGACTAGGATTCGAACCCAGGACTCCACATTATTAGGCAGATGTCCCATGCGGACACAGTGATCATTGCACCTGCACAGACATGTCCGAAAGAACATACACACACACACACACACACACACACACACACAGATAGGGTGTTCCCGTAAGAGCTTGCAAAATTGTAACAGGACATATAGAATGCTGCACTGAAGAATTTGAGGTAGGGAACTTGGGATCGGAGAAGCCAGCTTAAGAGGATACGGAAGTAAACTGTCTACCGCTTTTCTAGCATTATTGTTTTCCACCTTATGTACAACTCATATCTATACAGGTTTACAGGTACTGTGCTATTTATTTACATATGCATCTTTTATTTGCTGCAAGGAATATGGAGGACAAGCCTGATTAGTAGGAAGTCATGTTCCAGGCTTTATTTACTTGTGGTTCGTGCAAAGAGTTCCACCTGAGTTGTTGGAGAACGTACCCTTGGCTGTTCGTGAGAGGATGTGGATACAATATGGCGGTGCACCGCTTCACTTCAGCGTGGATGTCCGCAACCATCTCAGTGCTCTATTTCCTTGTCGCTGGATTGGAAGGGCAGGCCCTATTCCGTGGTCTGCGAGGTCACCTGACCTGAATCCCCATGATTATTTCCTATGGGGATATCTAAAGTCACTTGTGTATGAGACTCCAGCGGATACGCAGATGGAATTAGTTGCCAGAATTGTAGCGGCCTGTGATGTGATTCGAAATGCGCCAGGGATATTTGTCACGATGCTCAGCGCAAAACATTAGAAGAGGTGGAAATAAAACTGACAACAGTGATTGAGAATGCAGCTGACTGCTATGACGATAACCATCTCAAGCCAAACCCAGCAAAAACACAGATCTCCGCTTTTCACCTCCTCAGTAGAGTGGCCAGGAGAGAACTCAACGTAACCTGGAGGGGACAGCGTCTCTCTCATTGCGACACACCAAAATATCTTGGATTCAAAACTCGATCGCGCTGTCACATTCAAGGATCACTGGTTGAACACAAAGATGAAAGTGACTTCCAGGAACAGCATCATTCGCAAGCTTACAAAAAGTAGATGGGGAGCACAACCTACAGTTCTCCGAACGTCAGCTGTAGCGTTATGTTTTTCCGCTGCGGAGTTTTCAACACCTGTATGGCAAAAATCCACCCATGCGAAACCAGTAAATATAGCTCTGAGTGAGACAGAATGCATGATAACATGCTGCCTCCGCCCAGCTTCCACAAACCAGCTTTACCAACTTACGGACGCAGCCCCTTCAGACAGCAGAAACAGAAGAGCTCTAGCAATCGAGAAACAAAAACAAGAAACAGATTCCAGGCATCCAGTGTTTGGACACCGCCCCCAATCTGAAAGACTTAAATCGAGGAAGAGTTTTCTACAAACAGCTGATCCAACTTCTTTACCACCTAAAGCACGGCGAGAAAAACTGGTGAAACTCGGAACCAGGAAGACCAGGCAAGAGCTCCAGGGAAGAATCTACACGATCTGGAATCGTGTATGGAATAGATTAAGATGTCTATCACGATGCAAAGTTAACCTGAAGAAATGGGGCTATATCAGTACAGACGAGCTCTGCGAATGTGGAGAACTGCAGGACTAGTCTGCAGGAAACTGGACGAACCCTGCACGATACGTGACCTGCTAACAGGAAATGACAAGGCTGTACAAGCTGCAACGTACTGAGGCTCGGATGGGATATAAAGATTGTAATCCCAGATTGTAATCCCAGACAAAATCATACCAGCTCTTTTAAATGAACACTGTTTTCTACATTTTTGTGTTTTACTTTATTTAATCTTCAATTCTCTCACTACCATGTATTGTATTGCTTTATGTTTTATGTTTTCTTTTTATTGCAACTTAAAGATTTTGTAAAAGTGATGGCTTGGATGAGATGAATAAATAAATAAATGTCATGATGCGTCAGAATCTTGTTCCCTGATGTCATCCTTCCTTTGAGGCTGATGGCCGTCAGTTTCAGCACATGTTGTAAAATACAGTGCAAATTGTGTCAGTGATATTTACAGTTAACTGCAACTAATGTAAGGAAAAAGTACACATTAATGTGATTTTATCCCTATTATCTTCCTAAGCTGGCTTTTCTGACCCCGCGTTCCCTACCTCAGTTTGTTCAGTGGAGTATCCTATACGTCCTGCTAAATTTTTGCATGTTTTTACAGAAACCCCCTACACACACACACACACACACACACACACATATATATATATATATATATATATATATATATATATACACTCCTGGAAATTGAAATAAGAACACCGTGAATTCATTGTCCCAGGAAGGGGAAACTTTATTGACACATTCCTGGGGTCAGATACATCACATGATCACACTGACAGAACCACAGGCACATAGACACAGGCAACAGAGCATGCACAATGTCGGCACTAGTACAGTGTATATCCACCTTTCGCAGCAATGCAGGCTGCTATTCTCCCATGGAGACGATCGTAGAGATGCTGGATGTAGTCCTGTGGAACGGCTTGCCATGCCATTTCCACCTGGCGCCTCAGTTGGACCAGCGTTCGTGCTGGACGTGCAGACCGCGTGAGACGACACTTCATCCAGTCCCAAACATGCTCAATGGGGGACAGATCCGGAGATCTTGCTGGCCAGGGTAGTTGACTTACACCTTCTAGAGCACGTTGGGTGGCACGGGATACATGCGGACGTGCATTGTCCTGTTGGAACAGCAAGTTCCCTTGCTGGTCTAGGAATGGTAGAACGATGGGTTCGATGACGGTTTGGATGTACCGTGCACTATTCAGTGTCCCCTCGACGATCACCAGTGGTGTACGGCCAGTGTAGGAGATCGCTCCCCACACCATGACGCCGGGTGTTGGCCCTGTGTGCCTCGGTCGTATGCAGTCCTGATTGTGGCGCTCACCTGCACGGCGCCAAACACGCATACGACCATCATTGGCACCAAGGCAGAAGCGACTCTCATCGCTGAAGACGACACGTCTCCATTCGTCCCTCCATTCACGCCTGTCGCGACACCACTGGAGGCGGGCTGCACGATGTTGGGGCGTGAGCGGAAGACGGCCTAACGGTGTGCGGGACCGTAGCCCAGCTTCATGGAGAAGGTTGCGAATGGTCCTCGCCGATACCCCAGGAGCAACAGTGTCCCTAATTTGCTGGGAAGTGGCGGTGCGGTCCCCTACGGCACTGCGTAGGATCCTACGGTCTTGGCGTGCATCCGTGCGTTGCTGCGGTCCGGTCCCAGGTCGACGGGCACGTGCACCTTCCGCCGACCACTGGCGACAACATCGATGTACTGTGGAGACCTCACGCCCCACGTGTTGAGCAATTCGGCGGTACGTCCACCCGGCCTCCCGCATGCCCACTATACGCCCTCGCTCAAAGTCCGTCAACTGCACATACGGTTCACGTCCACGCTGTCGCGGCATGCTACCAGTGTTAAAGACTGCGATGGAGCTCCGTATGCCACGGCAAACTGGCTGACACTGACGGCGGCGGTGCACAAATGCTGCGCAGCTAGCGCCATTCGACGGGCAACACCGCGGTTGCTGGTGTGTCCGCTGTGCCGTGCGTGTGATCATTGCTTGTACAGCCCTCTCGCAGTGTCCGGAGCAAGTATGGTGGGTCTGACACACCGGTGTCAGTGTGTTCTTTTTTCCATTTCCAGGAGTGTATATATATATATATATATATATATATATATATATATATATGTGTGTGTGTGTGTGTGTGTGTGTGTGTGAAAAAATAAAATGTACAGAAAATATATATATATATATATATATATATATATATATATATATTTATATATATATATATATATATATGTGTGTGTGTGTGTGTGTGTGTGAAAAAATAAAATGTACAGAAAAAATGTTGAACATGAGCATAAAATAAGGCTCGGACACCGGAAAACCCCCTTGTATAGCTGAGAAATGCCATAAGGGTGTCCAACACACAGTGGACTCAGCGAGGAACGAATCTCCCTAGCAGTCCTTTGCAGACATATGCCACTACAGTTTCAGAGAGAATAGACTGCTGAAGACTGTGGGACAGGTGACGCAGACGAGAGTAATTGCGGCTGACGGCAGGGCCGTATCTCAGCCTGGCAGGCAACCTGTTAGAGCCGGGGGCGGCCATCCCACTCGCGCACACCTGTGGATGCCCCGCCACGTTGACATTTGCGGCCGCAGCGGCGGCGCGCGAGCAGCGAGCCAGCCAGAGGCCAGCCGCTGCTGTGGTGTGGTGTGGTGTGGGGCGCCCGGACCGGACCGTAATTATATCGATCTGCGCGCCAACCTTTGGCGTCAGAGATGAATGGAGCCAGCGCCGGCGACTGCGCGACCTTCCGAGGATCGCGCGGCCCACTGCGCCCAGGTCACGTGCGAAATGTCGGCCAGCCGACCGGCGACCACCACTCACGGGGGACGGGCTTCAGGGGAGTGTATACCAGAAATTACTCTTACAATGAGAGACAGCTCGGCCCGTATCAAGAGTAACCCATAGTATTTCCTGGTATTTGGGTCGGGTCTCGCTTGCTGTTTCGGAGAATCTATATTCTCGGGGTGGCCGCCGGATCGTATTGTGTAACTCGACTACATTTCATCGCTGCAGCTGCTCGACATCATCATGTGGTAGGAGCTGCTGCTGTCACTGCTGCAAGGCGCAACAGCACCCGATGATGTCGAGCAGCTGCAGCGATGAAATGTTGTGCGATTTACCCGTCCACTGCTTCCACGGTGTATCAGTGCGGACTGTCCAATGTGTCTACAAGAAATGCCCTGGAACAGTGTCACAACGAGCCTGTGATCAGCTGTTACCGCACAGATGGCAATCACATCACAAAACTTTCTCAGCGCGTGAAGCATTCTTTTTGGTTAAGAGTCAATACTGACATTGCGGGGCGGCACCTCGCGCTATATACATACCGATCTCATTGTGAAACTTTAACTATCTAAACTGAAGGTGGAGGGTCGAGAAAGGAAAGAAAAGGAACCGATGATATCAGCTCCATCGGGACTTCGTGCGCGATCGGCGGCGGCGAGTGGAAATGTGTGCCGGACCGGGACTCGAACCCGGGACTTCCTGCTCATTGCGCAGCTGCGTTAACCACTGCGCCGCCGGAACACATGCCCGAAAGAAGAGACACCTCCCAGTTATGTAATTAATTAGTATGTTGTGAGCCCCCAGTAGTCTAGCAGTAGTAACGGTGCGCTAAGTTGGCCGACTGTCCCCAAGCAATTGTCGATGTTTATCAGATTGCTGCCAACTTCAACGACCCCAAAGTTTTGACATTATAATTACCTGACGAAGTGTTGTTGAGCTCTTTCTGTGAACAAATTAATAACAGTATCTGCACTTACGTTTAAACATATTATGCAGTATGAGACGCTACCAGATAAGTTTACAAACTGCTTTGATTGTCAGTTTCCTTCTACTCAGTGCGTTGTATTACACAGCAGCAATTTAATTTAAGATTCCTTGCTGCAGATATAAATCGCATTTTGTAGATGACCGTCTCTATAAAGCGCATTCACGAATCCATCTTACTTCCGATACCATAGCAGCTGATCGGTACGAGTCGCGCACCCCCTGTGTTGTCAGTACTGGAAGAAGGACAGTAAAACACCCCTCCCCCTCCCCACGTCCTCTTAACACCGCAGTAGCCGCGCTGCTTTCCCCTCTACCCTCGAGCTAAGCGGCCAAGATTACTTAGCACGGTGCTGGGTTCACTAACTTTTATTAAAATTAAGCACATCTTAAAACATTACTTCCGCTGTACGTATTTTTGTTTGTTACTGAGCAAGAAAATTGCACTCTTAAGCTCTCAACGTCAGCTGACATTGTTGGATTGGGCTTTTAGTTGCTAAATGCATATTATTATAAACTACGATTGATAACAGCGGACACCAAGGATATTTGATTCGGGCCGCAGTTTGACGATCACTGGACTCTAGGGCAGGTTTTTTTCTGTTATACGTTTCGCTGAATTTATTGCAACGACTTCTTCACGCTTGTGTTGTTGGGTTCGTTCTGTATGTTGTGTGTCGGCGTTTATGTCAAATATATTAGTTTCAGTTGAAGAAACCAATTTGCGTATTCTGGATATGGACAATGATCGCACAGCTTTTACGTAGCGAGTTATGGAAGCAGCTGTGGTTTTTAAACGAATTTATTTATTTCTTTGAATAAGGGTGTGGGGAGTTAATGATCGTTGTACAACGCAGTGAGACTTTTCGCAAAAGTAGCGGCGAGTGCGCTGAAAGCTTAACTACCGGCATTGCACAGTTTCCGTCTGTTTCCTTGTGTCTACACGGCAAAACTGTTAAAAATGAACCCTCAGAATTATATATCCAAACAGATCCTAAATAAAGAAACTTAATCATTGCAGTATTTATTATATCGTTAGGTGAAAACATACCTCAAGATTATACTGAAATTCGTAATGGTCATAGTTTCACCCAAGTACAGGATGGCGCAAAGAAACGGGAAACTGGAAATAGGTAATCAGAAAAACAAAACTGTACGAAACCCTGTTTGAAGTTCAAAATAAGTTGTACGAGACAGGAAACTACATCACGCATCATTTGTAAAAATACGTCAGTAAAATGCTGTCTATTTTGTCGCACACATTCGGTAAGTCGTTACTGTAGGCTGTATCTCCTACGATGGCCTGGAGACAGAGGCGACCAAGCAGGTTAGTATTGCGTGAGATTTCACGATCCTTAAACAAACGTTTTATTGCTGCCATAAACTGTCTACCGGCGTTCGAGATGGCTTCATCCTGTTGAAACCAGTTGTGCTGAATGTCAAGACTTGGCAATGTATGGAGTCTGAAACGTCTATAACACGTTGAGGTATCGTTCAGACGTCAGTGATTCCAGCACTTAACCCACATTCAAAAAAAGTAAGAACCTACTTCCTCGCGACACGACACTACGCCGTACCGTGTCTTTGCTACTGTGTAGTGGATGCTGATGAAGCTGAGCAGAGTTTTCTTGAGCCCAGCAATTGAAGTTCGCTTATTCACATAACCACTATCGCTGATGCAGTCGTTAACAGTCCTTATTCCTACCTAGTACGCCCGACCATCATCGTCGAGGAAGCAGTATTGAATTTGGCGATGTTCGTGGATAAACATATAAACCAAGTCAACATAGTTCTTTTTAGTGCGTTTTATGTGTGTATTTACGGTTGCTCTAGCTGTCAAGTTGAAAACAAAGTTCTCTTCACTAATGTTCCATAAAATGAGTGTTTGCTGTGACTGTAAGTAAGCCTTACTGTAAAACGTAAGGTAAGTATTATAGTCCCAGCACTGAAAACCTGTCAGTATTTAAAAGCATAATCTTTGTATAACTGATGCCTCTAAGAAGGCTGGTTATAGTCACTGCAGATTTTCTTCGTACGCTCGACTATTTGTTCGAACATGCGAAATAATCCTTACAGCCAGAAATGAACTGAATCAAATCCATCTGAAAAAGCTCATATTTCTCAAATGGTCGTAATTAATTCTTACAACGATGTATTGGGCTTCCCGTACCTGCTTCCAGACGTAAAAAATATGTATAACAGTTCAGTTTCCGTGCACAATTGTTTTAAAACATAGATTAATGTATCATTACACATTCATAACGATTCGCAAGAATAAATATTATGTCATTCTCAATTAATTGAAAAACCTAAGATGAAGTTTCTTTCTGATTAAATTGCTGTTATATTTACACACACACTTATTGAATATTTGAACATTATCAATCCAGTTGACCTGTCCACGTCACTCCTTTTCTAAATGTCCACCAGTAGCCGAAGACAAAACCGCGCCAATGTAGTTAACATACAAACAAGCGGAAAACGAAATTTTCAGTTAATTTTCCATCCTTGTTCTTATTTATAATTTAAATCACATTATTCCGTTTCCACTTTAGAATCTTGTTTATAATGTTCCAAGACGTCCATTTGTAACTCATTGCCATTGGTGACGAAATACACTGGAGGAAAAAAAGTGGTGGGTTGTTGTGCTCACTGACCTTTACTAACCATTCTGTAGGATTCAACTTCTGCATAATCTTAAGTTGAAATAACATGCTTCGACGTGCGAATTACAATGACGAGTCTAGTCTTCACACCACCCGACAAAGAACTGCTTTCGATGGTAGCTGTCACTGCATCGGTGTTCCCAGTGGTACATACAGACCCTACGACCCCACAAGGTTCTTTCTTCAAAGCTGAGCCAATCTCTCCACTCTCTTCAAAACTCCGAAGTCAGCTTGCAGTTGTGTGTAACTACGCAACTTAACCACAGAACGGGACCTTAACGGCACCGCAAACCCATCGTGTGGCAGTCAAACTGCCTATGTTGGCAAAACGTTCGTAAGCAGACTGAACACGCAGCATCACTATACTTCTCTGTGGTAACTAAATGTCCATTACCGTTAACGCAGTGTGACGCCTTTCCCTCACTTCTGCTAACGCTGCAGGGCTGAAATACTTTATCAGACGGGGGAACTAACAGTGCACTGTGGAATTATTTAGTTCTGCAAAGTAGTATAGTAGATGAGGTAAGCATCACGTTTTTTCGCGGAGGGAAAACATTTTACACCAGACAGACGAAGTACCCACACAATAAAACTCCATTCGTGTTCGTGGGGAGACTCGAAACCGTCAGTCTTCAATTAAGTGAAGAGCGTTAACGCGACATGCGAACAGTGTACTGTTCAGAGGGGCAGTAAAATAAATTTCAGCTACAATAGGACTCAAAATTGGCAGCTAGATCTCAAAAGGTATGTCATGATGACAAGTTTTCTTTCATGAAGAGGTTGAATATGTTGTCCACGTCATTATCAAACTGACATGACCCTGTGTGTGCAGCTATTGTTAAGGTCGAAGTGCTGTCCAGCTTTTAGTCGAATGACAGCAAAGGAGGAATATAAGAACTTTTGACACCCCGGACTCTTTTGTGTTCTACTGATAACGGTAATTGCTTCCGAAGAACTTCTGTGTGCTTCGCAACATCGGAATCGAAGCAGTAAACGCGCTAAGCTAATAGGAAAATATCGTGGTTACTTGACCAGAAATAATATTTAAGGCCTTCAAGTAAGGAGACAACTGGTATAAATTACTTGTTCGTGCACTTTCTGCGCTCTTGTCAGTATCCTATGTTGATAGGTTTCGTCCGTGCAGTCGAAGGCTCTGCTGTCGCTAATGTCAACGGTCATGCGGATTTCGAGCGTGAACGTCATATGAAGAATGGTTCACTCAAAGTGATCGATCGGTTTCCGTATCCCACTTTGTATCAAGTGAGCCGTGCTGTTTTTCTTCGTATTGCACTGTCATGGTGGGTGGCCTTGAGGGTACTATCTGACTGAACATCAGGCTGGACCTCAGAACAGACGGGTGGTATTCTCCGACTCGTAACTTACCGTTCACATTCGACTTGCTGCAGAGGTCACTGTTGAATTGTTTTCTTTGATGATCAAGTAACTGAATCACGCCAGTTAGATGCCACCATATAGCTTATACGATGACCTTGCCAGTTTCTAGGGCGACATCTGTGGAAGTGATGTTTCACTAACGTGATTGCCCTGCTATGTGGGCAAATAATTCTGTGAAATTGTTGTCGCTCGCGCCAGCTAAACGCTAGAAAAATGCTAATTAACGTTAATATTAATTTATTTATCCATGAAAAAACAAAGTAGCCAGCCATCCTTTATTTAACTTTATGTATGCCAAGAATCATTTCGGGTTATTCACTCATCTTCTAATGTGATAATACAGTTCTATCTTCATCCGAAACCACATTAACACATTTGTTAAGCAATAAAATAATTTAAATTACGTCAAACAAAGATCGTACAAAAGAACAAACAACACGCCCGTCTTCATCATTCTTCGATGTTGATGACATAAAACTCTCTTCACGGAACTTACCACATTGTTCTTCTCAATAACTGACTCTTAAAATGAACTTCATAGTTTACAATGATTTTTTTCTGCGTTATTTAGACAAATTCTTCGTGTCTCTTCTGGAAATACGTCACACTAGCATTTATTTTTTTGTATGTAACTGTTAGTATGAATTACTTCAGATAATATCTTTTATTTGATAAAAAAATTGCGAAGTGGCCCTCCCGTTCGGATTGCACAATATACTGCAGTCCTCTATCCCCTATTAGCTAACTTTCACCCATTCGACTCTCTCTGTAACATAATCGATGGGCAGGGTTTCTGGTTGTATCATGTGAAGTAAATCAGTGTAGTATTCAAACCAACTGTCGACGTTGTGGCTGCTTCTGTTTTGTATTTTCAGGAATGTAGATCAACATATCTGCAGATTCCGTAATTCCTCGTGGTAATGTAATTGCTCCAAAACAGTTCCTGCGCGCTGTAAATGAACTGTTCACAGGTTGGTTCAAATGGCTCTGAGCACTATGGGACTTAACTGCTGTGGTCATCAGTCCCCCAAAACTTAGAACTACTTAAACCTAACTAACCTAAGGACATCACACACATCCATGCCCGAGGCAGGATTCGAACCTGCGACCGTAGCGGTCGCGCGGTTCCAGACTGTAGCGCCTAGAACCGCTCTGCCACTCCGGTCGGCAGCTGTTCACAGGTGCCCTGACGTAACGCATAACAGTAAATAGCTATAGGACATAATACCCATATTGAGGCATGCTACGTGAACTGAAATGTCTGGGCTAAGCAATCAAAATATGAAGGAGAAACAGTTGTAGGCGCTCCCTAGGTACGTACATTGTAGTTTTCCTGCTTAGGGCAAACAGCTGCATTGAAGACTGACCATGCAAACGATGCCTTAATTTATCATGATGTAATGTTATTCCATTTTTTACAGGCGGACAGATTTTCCCCGTATTCTTGCTGCAAGCATCAACTGAAATTTAAACTAGTTGTTAAAGAATGGTTTGGAAATATGAGCGGAAGTAACAAGGATAGGGGAGATCAGGCAACGCGTTGCTTTAAGAAACAACCCGGCATTTGCCCGAAATTATTTCGGGTCCCAGCGGAAACCCAGATTAGGACGGTTGTATCAGGTTTTGAAACCGGTATTCTCGAATAATGCAGTTTTCTGTGCTTTCAGCATGTGTTCGATCGGTCGCCATTAACAGTTTCTTTCCACTGTTGTGATCTTCAGTCCGAAGATTAGGTTTGATATAGCTCTCCCTTAGAAACCTCATTTCTGCAGTTTACAATTGTCGTTCATTTCCAGCTATTACTGTCCAACTCTCACTGCTATAAAGAGTTGATGGTACTGCCATTTTTAAAATTAATCTTCGTTTATTTCTAGCTATTACTTCCAACACTCACTCCCACAAACTGCTAATGTGTTTTTTTTTTGGGGGGGGGGGGGGGGAAGGGGGCTAAAACTTCAGTAGGGTGTGTTTCGTCGCCATTTTACTATGTGCAACTTATATGCTCCCATTATTGTAACAGAATCTTTCAGTCTTTGTTATGTCTTTTCCGAAAAAGATGATATTCCCCAAGAACCTGAATTTAGGTTGTTGTTGTTGTTGTTGTTGTGGTCTTCAGTCCTGAGACTGGTTATATGCAGCTCTCCATGCTACTCTATCCTGTACAAGCTTCTTCATCTCCCAGTGCCCACTGCAGCCTACATCCTTCTGAATCTGCTTAGTGTATTCATCTCTTGGTCTCCCTCTATGATTTTTACCATCCACGTTGCCCTCCAGTACTAAATTGGTGATCCCTTGATCCTTCAGAACATGTCCTACTAACCGGTCCCTTATTCTTGTCAAGTTGTGCCACAAACTCCTCTTCTTCCCAAATCTATTCAATACCTCCTCATTAGTTATGTGATCTACCCATCTAATCTTCAGCATTCTTCTGAAGCACCACATTTCGAAAGCTTCTATTCTCTTCTTGTCCAAACTAGTTATCGTCCATGTTTCACTTCCATACATGGCTACACTCCATAAATATACTTTCAGAAACGACTTCCTGACACTTAAATCAATACTCGATGTTAACAAATTTCTCTTCTTCAGAAACGCTTTCCTTGCCATTGCCAGTCTACATTTTATATCCTCTCTGCTTCGACCATCATCAGCTATTTTGCTCCCCAAATAGCAAAACTCCTTTACTACTTGAAGTGTCCATTTCCTAATCTAATTCCCTCAGCATCACCCGACTTAATTCGACTATATTCCATTATCCTCATTTTGCTTTTATTGGTGTTCATCCTATACCATCCTTTCAAGACACTGTCCATTCCGTTCAAAAAATGGTTCAAATGGCACTGAGCACTATGCGACTTAACTTCTAAGGTCATCAGTCGCCTAGAACTTAGAACTACTTAAACCTAACTAACCTAAGGACATCACACACATCCATGCCTGAGGCAGGATTCGAACCTGCCACCGTAGCGGTCGCTCGGCTCCAGGCTGTAGCGCCTAGAACCGCATGGCCACTCCGGCCGGCTCTATTCCGTTCAGCTGCTCTTCCAAGTCCTTTGCTGTCTCTGACAGAATTACAATGTCATCGGCGAACCTCAAAGTTTTTATTTCTTCTCCGTGGATTTTAATACCTACTCCGAACTTTTCTTTTGTTTCCTTTACTGCTTGCTCAATATACAGATTGAATAGCATCGGGGAGAGGCTACAACCCTGTCTCACTCCCTTCCCAACCACTGCTTCCCTTTCATGTCCCTCGATTCTTATAACTGCCATCTGCTTTCTGTACAAATTGTAAATAGCCTTTCGCTCCCTGTATTTTACCCCTGCCACTTTAAGAATTTGAAAGAGAGTATTCCAGTCAACATTGTCGAAAGCTTTCTCTAAGTCTAAAAATGCTAGAAACGTAGGTTTGCCTTTCCTTAATCTTTCTTCTAAGATAAGTCGTAGGGTCAGTATTGCCTCACATGTTCCAACATTTCTACGGAATCCAAACTGATCTTCCCCGAGGTCGGCTTCTACCAGTTTTTTCATTCGTCTGTAAAGAATTCGCGTTAGTATTTTGCAGCTGTGACTTATTAAACTGATAGTTCGGTAATTTTCACATCTGTCAACACCTGCTTTCCTTGGGATTGGAATTATTATATTCTTCTTGAAGTCTGAGGGTATTTTGCCTGTCTCATACATCCTGCTCACCAGATGGTAGAGTTTTGTCAGGACTGGCTCTCCCAAGGCCGTCAACAGTTCTAAGGAATGTTGTCTACTCCCGGGGCCTTGTTTCGACTTAGGTCTTTCAGTGCTCTGTCAAACTCTTCACGCAGTATCATATCTCCCATTTCATCTTCATTTACATCCTCTTCCATTTCCATAATATTGTCCTCAAGAACATCGCCCCTGTATAGACCCTCTACATAGTCCTTCCACCTTTCTGCTTTCCCTTCTATGCTTAGAACTGGGTTTCCATCTGAGCTCTTGATATTCATGCAAGTGGTTCTCTTTTCTCCAAAGGTCTCTTTAATTTTCCTGTAGGCAGTATCTATCTTATCCCTCGTGAGAGGGTCGATTTCATTTTTGAGACGTTTGTATTCCTTTTTGCCTGCTTCACTTACTGCATTTTTGTATTTTCTCCTTTCATCAATTAAATTCAGTATCTCTTCTGTTACCCAAGGATTTCTACTAGCCCTCGTCTCTTTACCTACTTGATCCTCTGCTGCCTTCACTAACTCATTCTTCAAAGCTACCCATTCTTCTTCTACTGTCTTTCTTTACCCCATTCCTATCAATTGTTTCCTTATGCTCTCCCTGAAAATCTGTACAACCTCTGGTTCTTTCAGTTTATCCAGGTCCCATCTCCCTAAATTCCCACCTTTTTGCAGTTTCTTCAGTTTTAATCTACAGTTCATAACCAATAGATTGTGGTCAGAGTCCACATCTGCCCCTGGTAATGTCTTACAGTTTAAAACTTAGTTCCTAAATCTCTGCCTTACCATTATATAATCTATCTGAAACCTTCTAGTATCTCCAGGTTCTTCCATGTATACAACCTTCTTTCATGATTCTTGAACCAAGTGTTAGCTATGATTAAGTTATGCTCTGTGCAAAATGCTACCAGTCTTCCATGACTATTAAATTTTCGTCTCCCTTCACTACCTGAATAATTTCTTTTATCTCATCATACATCCCATCAATTTCTTCACCATGTGCAGAGCTAGTTGGCATATAAACTTGTACTACTGTAGTAGGCGTGGGCTTCGTGTCTATCTTGGCCACAATAATGCGTCCACTATGCTGTTTGTAGTAGCTTACCCGCACTCCTATTTTTTATTCATTATTAACCCTACTCCTGCATTACCCCTGTTTGATTTTGTATTTATAACCCTGTATTCATCTAACCAAAAGTCTTGTTCCTCCTGCCACCGAACTTCGCTAATTCCCACTACATCTAACTTTAACCTATCCATTTCCCTTTTTAAATTTTCTAACCTACCTGCCCGATTAAGGGATCTGACATTCCACGCTCCGATCCGTAGAACGCCAGTTTTCTTTCTCCTGATAACGACGTCCTCTTGAGTAGTCCCCGTCTGGAGATCCGAATGGGGGACTATTTTACCTCCGGAATATTTTACCCAAGAGGACGCCATCATCATTTAATCATACAGTAAAGCTGCATGCCCTCGGGAAAATTTACGGATGTAGTTTCTCCTTGCTTTCAGCCCTTCGCAGTACCACAACAGCAAGGCCGTTTTGGTTAGTGTCACAGGGCCAGATCAGTCAATCATCCAGACTGTTGCCCCTGCAACTACTGAAAAGGCTGCTGCCCCTCTTCAGGAACCACACGTTTGTCTGGCCTCTCAACAGATACCCTTCCGTTGTGGTTGCACCTACGGTACGGCTATCTGTATCGTTGAGGCACGCAAACCTCCCCACCAACGGCAAGGTCCGTGGTTCATGGGAGGAGGAGGGGGGGCGGGGTGAATTTAAGTATTCTTTCTATTTATGGCCGTTTATTACAATTTTGATTGAAACCGGATTTCGACCTTAAAAGTCGTGACTTCTTTTTTTTTTTTTTTTTACTTATATATGGCTTTTCTGAAGAAGAAGTTGGTCATCAGCGAAAGGTGTTGTCCTTAGATAACATCAGTAAAGTTATAGTTGTAAATATTCATTTCTTCTAGCCATTGCTTCAACATACTATCAACACAGACATTAAAAAGCATCATACCGCATCCCTGTCGTAAGCCAAGATTTGTTGCTGTTCTCAATTTGTCATTCATCTGTCTTTATTCTTCTATTCACAGTTTCTTTAGAGAGCAACGCCACAACTTATGAAATGTTCAACGCGAGGCAGTTAACAGCCAATGTATGCTCGACACGCTCTTTCTCCTTTCAGCAATACTTTTCAAGTTTTCTCGTACTGCGGCATAAGTTCAGACCTTGCGCTGAGAAGTCTCTCCGGAGTACGTCCTGTGGAGGTCCGGTCATCGGCGAGCGGCACGAAGCGGCGCTAGATTCCCGGTTAATTAATAAAACGCCGTTAGGAGCGGCGCATAATCCGGCCTAATCCCTGCGGCCTCTTGCAGCGCTAAAAGCTTTCACGCGTTAGCGAGCTTCCGCAGCGCGCTGCGGCTTTGCACGTGGAGGAGGGAGCAAGCCAACCAGCCAGCCGAGAGCGTGCTATGTGCTGCCGCGATAGCTGAGCCAAGCAGCTAGATACCAGTGCGCCTGCCTTCACCGTCTCTGCGTTTCAGAATGTTTATATCATCTGTCAAGATCGCGGCTTAACATCCGCACGGGCGCAGTATACTCGCACAATCCTGGAGAATGTTACTTTTCCGCATGGCAGGCAAAAAAACTCATTTTTACACACTAACTTGTCCGATACATATATTCTGAGAAACGTGGCTGTAGTAAAATTATACA
Organism: Schistocerca piceifrons; assembly: GCF_021461385.2. Classification (NCBI taxonomy): domain Eukaryota; kingdom Metazoa; phylum Arthropoda; class Insecta; order Orthoptera; family Acrididae; genus Schistocerca; species Schistocerca piceifrons. Next base: position 550,160,983 of record NC_060140.1, read on the forward strand.
GGTCATTCAGCGACCCTACTGATATCGTTTCGCGCAACCCGCAATGTTATATCTGGCCTTCAAAAACCACATGCCAGATTTTCATACTCTTTTATTTGCTACGCGTAAACTATTAGTCCTACAGAACAATGAACAGGACCTCGGTGTAGGAAATCTAATGTAGTTAAATTTTGTGCTGGGCCATGTTGTCCGTGGAGGCCACGGTTTTCGTCATTCCAGAAATACATACAAAAGCGACCTTCAGAAGCGCCTCCACACCCACACTCATCCCTCACCATTCAGGATTTCCTGTCCGTTGTTCATGGCAGTCCCTCCTATCACTGTATAAAAATTTCCGACGCTAAAGTTAACTGTGTTGACAATTCGATCCAGACTTAACCCTTACACGCACAGTAGTTTCGCAGTCAGAAGGCCTGACAAATACAACGATGTACTTCTTTATTTTATGCTGTTAAAGTCCACAAAATTGTTAGGTAAAATTGACACAAACGTCAGTTTTAGAATTTATAAGTACTGGATTAAGCCAGTGGCGTAATAAGGCCAGTCAGTAAAGACCAAAAAGTATGGAATATCGGGACTAGTTCGTGTAGCCGCAAACTTTTATACTGTCGTGGGAGGGAGTGCCATGAACAACATCCTAGAAATAGTGACCGGTGGGGGATGAGTGTGGGTGTGGGGGTGCGTTTGAGCGTCACTCTTGTACGTTTTTCTTGAGTAACTCGAAAACTACGGTCTCACTGACCAGCCAGAAGCAGCACCAACATCCTTCACTGAAACTAATGCAACTACAAAAATTGTAGAAAAACAAATTTTCTTGTATGCTCGATGGAATTTCAGATAGAATTCTGAAAACTTGCTCCAGCTTAATAAGCAATTTCCTTAGAGACGAGTCTAATGCATCAATGGCATAGGGAATTTTTCCAGACAGATAAAATATGCAATTATTAAATCATTTCATAAGGTTGCAAGACGGACATATTTTCCCAAAATATTCGGAAAAAGCAATGTACTCACGAGTAATCGCAAGGCTCAGCGGTACCGACCGACCGCCGTGTCACCCTCAACCCACGGGCGTCACTAGATGCGGTTATGGAGGACCATGTGGCCAGCACACCGCTCTCCCGGCCGTATGTCAGTTTATGCGACCGGAGCCGCTACTTCTCAATCAAGAAGCTCCTGAGTTGCCTCACAAGGGCTGAGTGCACCCCGCTTGCCAACAGCGCTCGGCAGAATAGATGGTCACCCATCCAAGTGCTAGCCCAGTCCGACAGTGCTTAACTCGGTATTACCATTGCGGTAAGGCCGTTGGAAATCGCACTCTTAAGTAGAAAAAAATTACTTCGCGTGTCACAGTTTGGATTCCAGAATGGTTGCTCGACAGAGAATGCTGTTTATACGAGTTGCATTCAAGTTCTAAGGCCTCCGATTTTTTTTCTCCGGACTGGAAAGAGATAGAAACATGCGCATTGTTTTAAAATGAGGCCGCGTTCATTGTCAATACGTCCCATAGGTGGCAGCACCGTACGGCAGATGGAATTTTACCGCCAGCGGCGAGAATGAGAACTGTTTTAAATACTTAAAATGGCGACGTTTTCCTTACTTGAACAGCGTGCAATCATTCGTTTTCTGAATTTGCGTGGTGTGAAACCAATTGAAATTCATCGACAGTTGAAGGTGGTGGTGGTGGTGGTTAGTGTTTAACGTCCCATCGACAACGAGGTCATTAGAGGCGGAGCGCGAGCTCGGGTTAGGGAAGGATTGGGAAGGAAATCGGCCGTGCCCTTTCAAAGGAACCATCCCGGCATTTGCCTGAAACGATTTAGGGAAATCACGGAAAACC